>NW_026000142.1:17492588-17522728 GCF_001458135.2 Marmota marmota marmota | reverse complement strand
CTACAGAATGAAAAAAAAAACTAGAAATGTCAATCGAATGGTGTCGTCCAGGACTTCCTAACAAAATTACTTCCTCATTATGAAGTTATGAAAAGACAGAAGGATGGAAAGGCAGCTTTAAGTTAGCATCACAAAAGACCCTTGGTTGATTATGTATAAGAATTCCTGGATCTCATAGAGAGTGAGCTCTTGGAGCCTCACTGTTAAGGTGTCCAGTGAAGAGGGAACAGGGGGATAGAGAGCAGTGTGGTATCTGGGGGAGGAGAATGGCAGGTGCAAAGTCCCCCCAAAGCAGGAACTTAGGTGGACTCTTGGTAAACAGCAAGGAGATGAGGTCAGAGAACTGGGGGGCGGGGGTTGAAGGGTGGGTAGAACACAGGGGATCCTCAGACTAATTTAAAGATTTTAGCTTTTAGTCTGAGTGAAAAGGGGAAAGTAGTGACAGTGTCTGATGAAGTCACATGACTTGACTGACATGTTTAAAAATTCTTCCAGTTGCTCTGAAGGAAATAGACTAAAGGGATTTGGAGGTGGAGACAAAGAGGGAACCAGGGAGATCTTAGGTAACTGCCGGAATCCAGTCAGAGTCACAGGTGGCTTGGACCCACCTGAGGATGTGGAGGTAGTGAGTAGTGGTCAGATTCCAGACGTGGTTTGGGGAGGTAGAACTGACAGGATTTACTGATGGCCGATTTGTGACTGATTGCAAAACCTTGTTTGTGTTAGTATGTTGTTTCATTCAATGTGACCAATAAGCATGAAAAGTGGTCTTGAGACATTATTTGGGTACAAAGCCTAAGTCTTAACAGGGCAAGGATGAGTCCTCGAATGTGGGTGTTATTATGTTCAGCCCCTCTGTACCGGCCTGTCTTCAAGGTGTCCTTCCAATCCAAATACCTTTCATATATAACATCAATTTAAAGTCAAAACAAACAGTTTAATTCACGGTGCCCTTCCTTTAACATAGCATTTCATTAGGCTCTGAGGAATTTCTCGGACTTCTTACACAGGAGCTTTGTAGTGTCCTGAGAAGAGAAGACAAGCTCCTTGAGATGGCTCACCAGTCTCTTCTTCATTTGATGAGAGGTAATTTCTGCAGCTTTATGTCTGGGATCTCCAACTCCACACACCCACATAACTTTTCCAAACACACACACACACACAAACACACATTGACTGTCCTCATTAAATGTCCTTATCCTCACTGGATGTCGTTTCCAGATTAACATAACAACTCAAACATGTATTTCCGATCTGTAAGGATAAAGAAACCAAAATATGGCAATGAATAAAAAAAAAACAAACTATAAATTAGTACTCTCAGAAAAGAGTTGTATAAGCCTCACATATTCCAGAGATGTCCTTTTGGGTTTTGTCTTTTTCCCTCAGCATAAAAAGAACTGTTGCTTTGTAGTCTTAAGACACCTCTGGAACAGGGCTAGAGGGGAAGAGGATGTAAGGGAGATAGGGAGACTCAGATTTTTAAGTAGGCAAGTTATTTCCTGGAGCATAATTAGAATTTAAACAGCATGATACTGATTTTGCTCCTCACTCTTATGGTTGAGAAATAATGAAAATTAACAGCACCTTTACTGAGATCAAACATAAAAAGATTCCAGCTTAGTACCTTATAAAATCAAGTTAATTTCCATCCCTGGGATAAACAGGTCTGCAAAGGCCAGTAAATGAAAACTCAAATACGATCTTGGACAATTTTGTTCACCTTAGGTCCTATTGGCTCTTTTATAAAAGCAACACAGCGTGTGAGGAGTAATTATTCCGTCTCCAGACAACCTTTCAACTCCTCTGTGATTCTGAAGCTCTGGCGAGCCTGTGAAGTGAGCCACAGACGGCAGCTCTCATGCTTGGATTTGGCATGCAGGATGCCTTTCTCCCTGAACCATCATGGTGCCAATACAAGGTAATTTGGCTGGACTGATTTCATCAGGAATTAGTGTCCTCACCCACCATGGAGATAGGAGTCTCCCAGCTCCTAATGGTTATTACCTATGTTCCTGACTCTCCATTATTTTTCTTCCTCTTCTGTAAAATGAGTCTGACTGGTAGCTTGAAGTTACCTAGAATGAGGCTTTTGCATGACCTACCTAATCATTCAGCTCTCTGTTTGTTCCATAAAGACATTAAATCGATTATGTTACTCCCATACTCTGCTTTTGTGGGTCAATGCATATGTATGTCTCTTCTGAAGAACGGCTAGTCTTACATTAGGATCAATCAGTGTAATGATTTTCAACCAAAGTGGTTCTATAATAATGATTTTAAAAGAAAAATACAAAGTGTGACCTTCTGGTAGAAACCCAATAAAAAAAACTAAGTTCTAAATATATAAAAAATAGATTGGGAGAGTGTGTTCTGCCAGTTACTGAATAAGAAGAAACTGTTTCTTACTATATAGCAATTATTTGCTGTAGATCCCATTTATTCATGTCTATGTGTGAATAACAGTTTCAAGAAAATGTAAACACTTCTGAGTAAGCTAACATGTTTGGTTATTATCAACTACAGTAATTGTGGTAGATTCAATTGTTATTAAAAAAAATCTTTATAGCTGGGCTTAGGATGTGAGTTGTTTGGGATAAATGGTGGACTGAATATAATTCCCTGCCTTTTGACTTTGGGCTTAGCTATATGCCTTGCTTTGGTCAGAGGAACGTTAGGAGACTGGAAATATAATTTCATCAGGAGGCTGAGGCAAGAGGATCACAAATTCAAGGCCAGCCTCAGAAACTTAGCAAGACCCTCAGCAACTTAGTGAGACCTGTTTCAAAATAAAAGATCAAAAGGACTAGAGATTGACTCAATGATAAAGCACCCTTGGGTTCAATCCCTGGCATCAAAAGAAGAAAATAAAAAAGGAACGAAGGAAGGAAGGAAGGAAGGAAGGAAGGAAGGAAGGAAGGAAGGAAGGAAAAGAAAAGAAAATATAATTGCATGTTTTACTCTGATCTCATATTTCTGTCATTGCCATATACTGTAGTTTAGATCTAAAAAGTCACCCAAAGGTCTGTGTGTTGATAGGTTGGTATCTAAAATGGTGATGCTAATGGGAGATGATGGAAACTTCAGGAAGTGAGCCCAGGAGGAGGTCTTTAGAGCATTGAGGGTACACCCAAGAAAGGGATTTTGAGACCCTGGTCCCTTTGTTTCTTTGGCTTCCTGGCCAAGAAGGGAATTTTGCTCTGCTGCATGCTCCCACCAGGATATCAGCTGCCTTGCTACAGGCCTAAAATAAATAAAGCCAACTTATCATGAACTGGCACCTCTGGAAATGTTAGCTGAAATAAACCTTTTCTCTTTATAAGCTGACTACCTCAGGTATATGCAATAGTAACCAAAAAGAGCTGATGAAACACACCATACTTCCTTGAGAAAGCTGTTGTCCCTTCCTGCTGGGTCCCAGAATGACAAAGTTGGAGAAGATTAGACCTCAAGTGGAACAAAGTCTAATCTAGAGCAACCTCCAACTGACCATATACACGTGAGTACATGTTGTTTTAAGCCAAGGAGTTTTGGATGGTTTGTTATGTAGTAATAGCTAAGTAATGCAATGGATACTCACTGGTTAAGTATGTTATTTATTCATGATCTCATGATCTCATGAATGCTTTATTTTTGTACCAGGGATTGAACCCAGGGGCACTGAGCTACTTCCCCAGACTGATTTTTTTTTTTTTTTTTGAGACCAGGTCTTGCTAAAGTCACTTAGGGCCTTACTAAATCACTGAGGCTGGCTTTGAACTTGCAATTTTGCCTCTGCCTCCTGAGCTGCTGGGATTACAGGCATGCACCACCACACCTGGTTTTATCTCTTTAATTCTTATACCACCTCGGAACTAGATATTATCATTCATTTTGCAAGAATATATGGTTGTAGAGTCAAGATGTGAACCCCCAAACTAAAACCTTTTTAAGACTACAGAGTCAAAGCTCTTAAATATTTATGGAATAAAATCACTCATAAAATTAATAGTTGAGAACTGCCTACCTTTGGTTTTCATGACTGGCTCTTTCCTAGCCTTTGAATTTCAGAAAGGTTTACCTGACTACCTTAAGTGGCCTTCTCTCCATTATTTTCCCTCTTACCTCCTCATTGATTTCTTCAGAGCATTCCCATAGTTTGGAATTGATTTGTTTGCTTGCTTGCTGTCTTGTCTTCCACATCACCAAATGCAATTGTAGGGTAGAAACATGCTCATGTTTTTATTGTTGTACCCCAAGCATCTAGCAGAATGATAGGCACATAGTAGGTGCTCAACAAATATTTGCAGAATGGACAAATGAGTGAGTAGGACAGAGATATAAAGAACAGGCTGGTGAGTGGGGAACTGTGAACCTTTATGGGACATTGTAGAAAGGAACCATGAATTACAATCAGGATTTGAGGAGGTGAAGGGACATGAGGGAGGGCTGTAGAGATAAGGAGGAGGGAAAGTGTAACAAACCAAGTTTAATCTAGTGAACTTTGCCACTTCATAATAAGTAGAACTTGTCTGGGAAACTCAGAAGTCTTTTTTTCCTTGAGAAACTTCAAACCAAAATATATCCTATAAAAACACACACTAGAATAGGTATGATGTCTTTTTTTTTTTAATTTGAAATGTATTTTTTCTTGTAGGATTTGAAAAAAAGAAACATGAAGGAAAAATCTCACAGTAACTGATGCAAAAGGAACAATGGTGTCAAACCAAACAAGACCTTAGGTGAGCCATCTTCTTTGACTGCTTGGTTCACAGGGGATCTGGCTTAGTCTTGGGAGAGAAGTTCAGACAGGAGGCCAGAGTACTGATGAATCTCACTGGTGATTTTCTTTGGGGTAGAAACAATAAATATATCAGATGGGTGAGAAATTCAAAAGGGCCTTGACAAGATGAAGTCTGGGGTCTGAAAGAGTTAGTTCCATGCTGGAGAATTACAACTGGTTTAGAATGGACTTCTAAATCTCAATGGGCAACAGTGTAACAGTGGATGTTCTTGTATTTTGTTTAATAGAGAAAGTTGGGGTGGCTCTCTGGGTTGTTGATTCTCCTGGATTTGTGAGTTGGTATCCATACCATCTGCCTGGATGCTCTGTTCTTTACAAACCATTATGAACTCAAAGTGTTCAAGTGCTGAGTTTCATGAGTTTGGGGGACACATTTAAATCACAGCAGTGACTTTGCATCAGTCAGATCGGTAGATTTATTTATACGGACACAGAATAAATATTTCATTACAAATAAAAATACCTCAAAAGGTCTATTTTGCTTTTAATGACAAAGAAAGAAAGCTGGACATATTTCTGCAAAAAGCTAGTAGGAAAACATAAGATTGCCATCTCTTATTTCCTTATGATGGATCTGCAAACCCTTTTGCTTCATAGAAAGCTTTTACTAGCCCTTAGGGCAGCACAGATTGTGGGGAGGAAAATTTCTCCCCTTGGTTTTGCGGTGATGACAAGAAATAGAATTGGGGCTGAGACAAAGGCCGCTCTTCATTTTCTCTTGTTTTTGTTGTTTTGATGGTGGTGGGGTTGGTGTCAAGGAAGAATGAAGGTGTGGGAAGAAGGAAGGCATTTTTTATTCCAAAATTAATAAATTACTAATTAAAATAAAGTGGCCTTTTGACACTGTGAAGTAGGTCAATGTAAGAGAGGAAAAAAAATCATTTGTTTTCCTTTTGCTTTTGGCATTGTAAATGAATACCCCTTTAGGAAAATTGTATAGGGAGTCTCACAAAATTCATTGCTCTATTTATTCAACGTGACAGGAATGAAAATGAATCTACAGAAAATAAAGTAGAATGAATTGACTTTATTTTTAAATGTTTATATCAATTTTTTTTCAATGACAGCCTGGTGGTATTTATTAGCAAATATTTATTTAGCCCTCATTGTGTTTTGTGCTTAAAGAAAGGATGGCGGGGGTAGGGGGGGGGAGATAGAACTAGTAAGACCTGTTTGTTATCTGAGATTAATCTGTGTTTCTACCTAACTGAAGAGTACATGGCAGCACCTTTTTTTTCTAGAATCTGGCATTGACCATCAAAGAGAAGGCTAATCTCACAATAAAAACAACAACAACAACAACAAAAAAAAAAATACAGGAGGAATACAAACATATGATATACATGTATGGATGCTTCTAGACAATAGCACATGTGAATGATGACAGATATCTGGACCTTCCTGTACTGTCTGGGGAACTCACCATACCATTCCCAAGATAATTTGGGAAAAGAATTTACTTATATATATAGGCATGCACAAACAGCTACCCATTACAGGAATACCAGTGAGTAAATGGCAATTAGCAATTGCTGATTGTAGAATTAATTAATAATTTGGCATTATAATTGATGCTGGATAATAAAATTATAAGAAATATTATGTTCTCACCAGATGTTTAGCATTTATATATTTAAAATCAATTTGGGAAAGGAAGGGAACAGAACTATTAAATTGGACTTTTGGGAAATGACATGCTAGAGTGAAATTACTCTCTGGTTTTAAGTGAGATAACACAGAACTATGGTGGTCCTAGCACAAATATTACAGCATCTCCTTTAACTCTCAAAAATGTCCTAATTTGGATTAAAAATCCATCCATACTGAAGCAGTATTGATTTGCAAAAAGTGGATTATTTGCATTCCAACTGAGTTGTGTTTATTGTGTAACCACTATCAACTTGTTAATAATAATAACAATGAGTCATTTTAACCAGTAATTTTTATTTTGTGATTACTAGGGTTCTAGTAATCAAATCTATTATGTAGTATATTGAGCATTTTATGTGAATTAGTTTATTTAATTTTCACATCCTTACAGGGTAAATACCTTCATTATTGCCATTATGTAACCTTATTTAAAAAGAAGGAAAAAAATGGGAATACAGAGTTGTTAAGTAACTTGACAAAGGACACACAGTATGTGCTGAAATCAGTGTTCAAACAGAAACATTTTTATGCCAGCTTATTTTGTTCTATGATCAAAAATCTTACATTATAGATGATGAAGTAGAACATAAGCACATGAGTTGATAACATAGTATAATTATTAAGAAAAAAACAAATTACATTACTTATTCTTGGTGTTCCCCCCCATCTGTTGTACATAGTTATAATAAAGAGTTCAAAAACTTATGTAAAGGGTCTGGGGTGTGGCTCAGTGGTAGAACATGAGGCACTGGGTTCCATCCTCAGCACAACATAAAAAAATATATATAATAAAGGTATTGTGTCCACCTACAACTAAAAAATATAAAAAATAGTTATGTAAAATATAAAACATTGTCTATATGTTGAATGATATGATATCTATCCCTTCTTCTGCTATAGTTTTGTAATTAACAAATTATACCTTAAATCAAAGGAGTAGAGAATTGAAAGCAGTTTCTTTTCCCAATCCAAAGATATTTTTCTTGAAACCCCGTGACTTTCAAGTTTCATTTTGTGGCCATAGGCAAGGAAAATACCAGGAAATCAATAAAAGCTAGGAAAATGAATTGCAAAGCAGCAGCAAGATCCCAGTTGAGGTTGGCAAGAGATGAGCAAATGTATATATAATCTGCATAGGGCTTTAGGTCTTCCCAGCTGATGGATGATTTCTCAATAGCACTCTGGGCTAGAAGATAGAAGCAGACAGGGCTGGCAGTGCATGATTAAAGGCTGGAATACCAGAATTACCAAGCGTGGTGAGTGTGGGATGATGCTGAGAACAGCATTGGAGAAGCCAACAGTGGAGGAATGCATCCATAGGGAGTAGGTAAAGTTAAAATATGAGTGAATGAAAGATGAGGAGATTGAAAATGCAGACTCACAAATATGTTAAGAAAAAAAAAAAACTAGATAAGGATTTAATGGCAGCCCAAGTGGGGAAACTGTCAAATTCAGGAATGAAACTGGTAGGATCTAACACTTAGCTGGAGTGGCAAATGGCGGATGTAGCAACTCCATGCTATCCAGAAGCAGTAAGTGGTATTGCTTCATAGTAGTACTGGGGAATCAAATACCTGGAAGTAGTTAGCATGGGATCAGACACATAGTAAATGTTTAATAACGTGTAAGTATTTAATACAGTCTTAGAAACTTAGTAAATGCTTAATATGTGATTGTTCAACAAATGTTCCTGCAGATTGTTATACTCATTAATATTAGGGTGTTAGATTAGATGATTAATCTTACATGTAAAATTGACTGGGCTAGTTGTTTCTTGGAGAGCTGGTAAAACTATTTCTGGGTCTGTCTGTGTGGGTGTTTCTGGAAGACTTTATCTTTTGAATCAGTGAACTGAGTAAAGAAGATCCACCCTGGCCAACATGGACAGGCATCACTCCTTCTGTTAAAGGCCCAAATGAGACAAAAAGACTGAGGAAGAGCAAATTCTCCCTTCTCCTGGTGGAGCTGGGACATCCAGCTTCTCTACTCCCCGGACGTCTGAGATCCTGGTTCTTGCGACTTTGGACTGCAAAACTTACACCAGCATCTCCTTCCCAGCCCAGTGGTTCTCAGGTCTTTGGCATCAGAAAGGAGTGACATCATTGGCACCCCTGGCTCACAGACCTTCGGACTCAGGCTAAATTGCACCAATGGGTTTTCTGGTTCCCTTACTTCGGGAAAACCTAAATAAGCCATGTAGCTTCACTTACTTTTTGTTGAGTTAAAAATCACTAATTTGGGGGATCACACAGCTGAGTGATATACATTATTAGTCTCCCACTAGCTTTGCTGTAGGTAACACTCTGCCCTCTGGGTTTAGGGATAACAGTTGCTAGGTTACATTTAAGTGACTTGAAGGTTGAACACACTCACTCTTCTCTCAGGTCTGCAGATGGCTAATGGGTGGTTGGAATGGAATGGAAAGGTTTGGCATCTCTCCTTGATATTTTGTCTGTTCCCTTGGTGCCTTTAGCCTTTGGGTCGGGCTTTACTGAGCTTTGGATGTAAACATGTTGATCATTTAAACTTTGTCCAGAATCGTAACAAGGGATTAACTTAACCTAGACTTGCCTCATCACTCTCCCCACCTTCAAGTCTATCAGAATCATGACCAGAAATACCAGACCCTGAAAGAAACAAAAAGAAGTCACACGTGAGTTCCTGGAAGATCTCCAGCTGTCTCCAGAGAAGACACGAACATTACCTCCTGTTGTTAGTCTCTTTCTCCCTCAATATTCCTATACTCTATCTATAACTTCTCAGCTGCCTGAGAGTTGGGAAGATATTTGTGAGCAAAGCTCCCATTTTCCCATTCTTTAGCCACTGAATAGAGCATTTCCCCCTCTCCTATTACTTTGTCTCTGGCTTTATTAAGTGGCAGCAAAATTGGACTTTTTCTCATTTACAGTTCTTCAGCTTGCAGGTGACATTCTGGGAGATTCTTGGCTTCTGTAATCAAGTAAGCCAATTTCCATAATAGATTGCTTCTTAAACATCTCTATCTAAATATCTATCTCTCTATCTATAGATATATCTGCTGGTTCTGTTTCTCTGAATAACCTTGACTAAGGCAGCATGAAGCTAGGCATGTAATTCCAGTGACTTGGGAGTATAAGGGTAGGGGGATGGCAAGTTCAAGGTCAACTTGGGCAACTTAATGAGACCCTGTCAAAAATTAAAAATTAAAAAAAAAGTAGGGATGGTTCTGGAAGTGTAGGTCAGTGGTAGAGTTAAAACTTTGTCCAGAATCCAAAGAGTTCCATTCTTATTCCAACAAGAACATTAATTTTTCTATTCTTGCATTGTATCTAGTGCTACATTGTATCTAGTGCTATGGTGGTCAATCTCCAAACCACAACAAAACAAACAACAACAAAAAAAGAAAAAATATGCATGGAACTTAGAGGTGTGATAGTGAATTGGGAAGGTAAAGAGGAAAAACATACATGAGGGTTTTTTTTTTTTTGTACTGGGGATTGAACTCAGGGGCACTAAACCACTGAGCCACATCCCCAGCCCTATTTTGTATTTTGTTTAGAGACAGGGTCTCACTGAGTTGCTTAGTGCCTTGCTTTTGTTGGGAATGGCTTTGAACTTTTCCTGCCTCCGCCTCTGGAGCTGCTAGGATTACAGACATGCACCAACCACCGTTCCCGGCCATGTTTTTGAAGTATCATAGAAGACAAAAGTAGGTCTAGCAGCACAGAGTAGCAGAGCTGGAAGGAAAGAGGAAATGGTGTGATAGTAGCAATTAGGAAGGAAGAATTAAAACAAGTAGTTGCTTGAAAAAGAGAGCAAACCCCTCCCAAGCTCTCACGGGATCTTTTCCGTAGTTTCCTTCCTTCTTTTCTGCTATTCTTGCAATTTATTCTCACATTCGTTCATTTAAAGCCAAGTTTTCTATGTGTTGAATTATATATACTAAAAGGCAAATTGTGGGAGAATTTATAATTCAGTCTAAGAAGGAGGTGATTTTCATTCATACATATTCTTCATCGCTTTCTGAATGCTTATGCTCATTCTCTGTTCTCTTTGCCACATCCTTAATTATCATCAGAATGAAGAAGGAGTTTCATATCACAGGTGTTGACAGCAAACAAATCTGCAGCTTCGGAGAAGGAAGTCCTAGTCTGAAAGCAAACAAATGTTTGCAAAAACAGAGTAGATATTGCATTTATAGACAGAATAGCTTGTCTAAGCTCTGGAGTCTAGGTTGAGCACATTTGATACAAGGGATGGCTTCCATTCTTATTCCAACAAGAACATTAATTGTTCTATTCTTGCATTGTATCTAGTGCTACAGCACAAACCTCACTCCCTTAATTAGCTTTCCAAGGATTCAGAAAAGGGTCCACTCCTGATCTGAATTGTTTCCCTTGGTGATATTATTAAGTTTCATTTCAGCAGCTTGGAGACAAAACCCATCAACCAATCAGCAAGTTCATAAGGCATCCCTACTATGAGGTTGGCTTTGTGTTAGAAGCCCTCTAGGAGCCTGCTCTTGAAATGAGGAGGCAAAACCTGTACATATGCAATGGTAAGAGAATAATGAGGGCCAAACTGGGCAGAACTGACTCTAGGACAATAGAAATTCAGAGAAAGGAAAAATCAGTGTGGGCTAAATAGCCAACATTTATAAATTGTTATTATCAATTACTATCATTATAACAACAATGGCCAGCATTTATTGAGTATTAAGTGCTCTCCATATGCCAAGGTACTGTGCAAAGCGCTTTGTGTGCCTCCTCTGATTTAATCCCCATAATAACTCTCCTATTATTCCTACTTATAAAGAGAAAACAACATACTCCTATTATCCCCATTTTATAAATGAGGATACTGAGTCTTAAAGTGGTTATATAATTCAACAATAGTTACAAAGTCAGCAAAACCAGAATTCATATTTTAACATAGGTTTGTCTGGCTCCAAATAACTGTGAACATAACATATATAAAACCTTACATCCAATCAGGTGGCCCAGAGCATGAGGGTCACAGGAGTCAGAGCAATGGAATGAGTTTAAGCACAGCAGGTCATGCATTTATTCACATCCTCTTTCATTCATTCGGAATGGTGTTTGAGCATCTACTACATTCAAAACATCACACTAGGAGTTGTGAGGACTATAGAAAAAAACCAGCATTCCTTCTCTCAAGCAGTGTGCAGCCTGGTCAGAGGTGACTTGAGCTGAGGTGAGAATGTATGAGAAGCAGGAGAAGGTGGAGAGTGGGAAGTTCTTTGAAGAAAGAACTTCTACGTGGACTTAAGGCTCCAAGTGCACTAAAAGCCTTAGGTCATAATTTCTTCATGAATTGATTCAATAACTTTTGCACACAGTTTTTGCTAGGAGCTGAGGAAAAATGGAGATTCCTCAGAAAACGTAGTTGTGGGCTAAAGACACTAATGTGGAAATGAATTGAGATTGTGGAAGAAATAGGAATTAACCAGATGCAAAAGAAAAGGAATATAATTATCCCAGCAAGCAAAATAGAAGGAATTCCTGAAAGTTGTGTTTTGGGTAAAGGCTGGTACCTATAAAAAACTGAAGACCAGTCAGGTAAAATGTAGGTGTTTTTTCCTTGACATCTTCCTCTTCCTAACTCCTATATCCAATGTGCTACCAAGTCTTTCTGGTTTTATTTACTAGTGAATATTTGTTGATCTGTTTAGATCTCTAAACTAGTAACACTGTCAGCACCATTCTATCTTAAACCAGCACTATGCTTTCCCTGCTCGTTGGGCTTTCTGGATTCACTTTTGCTAGCTTCCCATCCTTTCTTTACATTATTGCAAATCTGATCCATCTCTGCCCTCTCTCCCTCTTGACTGGCTCTCCCTTGTCCCAAATGTTAAAGCACAGTGACGGGTGTGTAGCAGAGCACTGTGAGGAAGATAAGCACCCGTCCAGCCACCTGCCACTGGACGAAGCATCCTGAGGTATGGAGGTGCTGCTCGTCCAGCTGGTCACCACTCATCATTCTGGCAAAGCACCAAAGCCACCAGGAGAAATGGAAGTGCTACTTGTTGAGTCCACTGCCATTGGACATTCCTCGCAAGCATTTTTTTCAATAAAACTATGTCTCAGCCCATTTCGGGGTGTCTTCTTTTGGTCTCTTAGCAACCCATCCCACTGCTGTAGCACAATTGGGCTGTGGATAAAGGAGTGTTCAACACTATGAGGTGATTGTCCTTTCATTTCATTATATTCTACACTAGATACTTATAGTTTCTGAATCTGGATTAAAGGATAAAGCAGATAGAGAACCTTCAAACAAAGGCATCTATGAACATGCAGGTGATATAGAAAGCAGTTATTTATTTAAATTAGCACAATGAAAAATAATACAGTTCTTTATGGTCACATAACATTAAACAATATAGGTCAGGTAGTATTCTAAGCACATTAAGTCACAGAGTTCTTGCAATGAACTACAAATTAACTACAAATTATATTTATTTTTGACTGTAAAGGTGAATGACTTGTCTGAGGTCACATGAGCATAAGTGGATGGACTAGAAAGTGAACCCAAGAAATTCAAAGTAAGGATCTGACCTTCACTCACCGCTGCAATATACCATACACTTGTGGTACCTCTGACCTGTGCACCAGGAGTCACACAGTTGTGAATGCCTACTAGGTACAGAAGCCAAACAACTTGAAAAGAGTGACAATGGAAAACAAAGAAGGAACTGATGGGGTAAATCAAGCAGGAAATCAAGTGTGGCTTCAACATCTCGAAAGTTAAGAGAGAGTGAGACAGAAGTGGCAAAAGATGGGGATTCTCTTCCACGTTTTTCAGGTGGGGGGATATGAAAAAGCAATAGTGAAAAGACAAGATTGTCAGGGGATAAGGAAGAAGTAGAAGCTGAGAAAGAAGAGAGTAAAAATACTGTTCTGAGAAGTTTGAGAGCAATATAATGTCAATGTGAAAGTTTACTGAATGGAGAGTTGATTTAACTACCCTGATTTGATCATTATAGACTCTGTATACATGCATTGAATTATTATTCTGTACCCCACAAATATGTATCATTAAAATAATAATGAATAAAGATTTTAAAAATAGATTTATTTTTCTCACATTGGAATACTGTGCCATTTATATACTTTTGCCTTTAAAATATTCTTCCTTATTCCATCCTTTTAAAAGCATATATAGGCTTTTCTCTAAATTAATTGAGCAGCCTAATACCTAGCATCTCCCTCTCTTTTTCCCTTTAGAGTTGGGCATTTTACTGACTTCATTGCTCTTTCCCATTCACCTTTTAACTCACTGAAGTCCAATTTCTACCTGTACTTCCCCAGAAAAGTTCTCTCACATGAGGTCACTCATGACCTCCATCCAAGGACTAGTTCTTTTGTAATTCACCCCTTCCTTGAGCCTGTTATCTCTAGATGAATCTTCTCTCATTTCTCTGATGGACTCATATCATTCTCACTCACAAGCTCTTATTCCATCTGCCTGGTGAAATCTACTGTTCTCTGGGGTTCTCTTACAGATCATGACCTGAAACATTCTGTATATATTAGAAACATAATCCAAAAGAACTGAGCTTGAAGATTCTAAATATGTGATCAGGAAATAAATGTCAAAGAAGAGAGTTGAGATGGTACAAATTTGGAGAATTCTAAATCAAATGAGGTAGGTTTAAACTGAATGGCCATGAGGGATAAAATTGTAACATTAAGACAGAGGGAGGCAGGATGACTCAGGATCACTGTGTGACTGAAGTGAGACTGTGCTGAGAGTGCTAGGTCTACTTAGTCTGGATCAGAAGACCAAGCATGTACCTGGTTCACACCAGGCTGAGGTTACCATAAAGCTTAATAGGGGCCACAAATTCCCTGTAGTAGTGACTCTTTTTTGGAAAATGGATTCGTGAAAGATTGATGAAATTTATACGTTGTCCTCCCTAGGAAAAGGTATATATTCACATAAATATGAGTTCAACAGGTTTATATAACCATACTGTAAAACATGGAAGGTTCCAATCTTTTGCAAGCCAGCAGAACACCCCATGCATTAAACAATTAATTTGTACTTTGTCCCAAAGTCCATACTGATTAAACCAGGGTGGTTCCTGGCAAATGATTTTTGGGTGAACTGCACTTTTTTCCCTCTATCTCCTGTCTTATTTTGTGGATCTATATTGGGGATTTAAAAGAAGATACAATGATTATTCTACTAACATATGTTTGTCTTTTTTGTGAAACTCTTGTACATGTCAGTTTCCATTCATAATAGGCCTGAATCCAATTACTCTCTTCCAACCAAATACTGTTGAAAAACTCTGTATATGATTGAATTACTATGTTATTATCCAAGAGGCAACAAGTCATCTTGAATTTTGTCAATAATCAATCACTATATATTTTTCTCACTCAATAGAGAATCCCTTCATGTCATAGTTGGATCATGGCCTTCATTAAGGCATTCCTTTATCACCAATATCTGAGGGAAAAGTCACCTGATATTGACATGTTCTCTCCCTATAACAAACACCCATCTACCCACTCATTCAAAACATTTCATGAATACTCACCAAAATGCTAAGTTCTGTGCCATATCCAGAGGACAGGCCAATGAACAAGTCTTTGCAATCAAAGAGTTGGTCTCCTGGCAGAGATAGAATGTAAATTTGTTGAAGATATAGTACAATGTACTCAGTGGTTCTTAACCCTGGATTTTTAGCAGCACCACCAGAAAGATTCTTTTAAAAGATTATACGCAGCACTCCAACCAAGAATTTCTAGTTTGCCTGCTCTGGTGTTGTTCTGGTACTTATTAACAAAACACAGGTGAAATCTGTGTAGCCTCTGTAATGGAGGAAAATTCAAGGCACTATAAGGGCATTTAAGAGTTACCTAGGACCTGAATGAATATCTGGTGGAAAGGAGATCTGAATTAATTCATTCAGGAAAGAAGAAATACCTAGTTGAAGCAGCGAGAAGCCTCTTCCAACGAAATCTATTGGCATATGCAAAAGTATGAAAGTATACAGCAAACGAAATTACTTTACTCCACAAATACTTATTGAATGTCTTCCATAATCCAGGCTCTGTACAAAGACCTGTGAGCTAGATTGTAGTCATCAGACAAAAATCACACCTGATCTTATAGAAATTATATTGGTAAATACTGATATTATAACACTAATTATAGAAATTATTGCTTAATTACAATTCTGAGAAATACTATACAGCAAAATTTACAGCAAAAATACCAAAACTATGAGGGTCTACTTGGACCTATATCACTCATGGATTAGAAGGTTTATCCAAAGAGTGAATATTCATGCTGAGATTTGAAGGAGGGACAAGAGGTGGTCAGCAGGAATGGGAGTAGAATATAGAGAGTTGCTGCCAGAGAGAATCGATTTGCAAAGTCTTGATGTGGAGTGCATGTCCAGTGGAAGCCAAATCACAGTGACTTAGGGGAGGGTGAAGGAGGGAGAAGGAACAGTGTTTCCTCAGGGTAGAGAAACCCAGGACCTGATAGGCAAGCCGGGCCTGAGTATATCACTTTCTTTCCATTCCTATGCTGCATCTATGATGCATCTGTTGGTGCATCTCTAGAAGTTAATAGTATTTCCACAAACATCTCAATGTCCTCAATACAGTCCTGTGTTTCAGATAATGCACAATTGCTAATTAGCTCTCCTAATTTAGAGTCTAAAATCAATCAGCAGAGTGAAGATTAGAGCTCAAGACTGATGTTTTAGTCAGTTTTTTCACTGCTGTGACTAAAAGACCTGACTAGAACAATTTTAGGGGAAGAAAAGTTTATGTGAGTCTCATGGTTTCAGAGGTCTTGGTTCACAGATAGCAGTTTTCATTGCTCAGAGCTCCAGGTGCAGCAGAACATTATGGCAAAAGAGTGCAGTGGAGGGAAGTGGCTCACATGATGATCAGGAAGCAGAGAGAGACTTCATTAGGTACAAAATATATACCCCAAAGGCATCCTCCCAATGATTCATCCAGCCACATCCTACCTGCCTTCAGTTAGAGGCTCAGTTAATCCTGTCGGCAGATTAATCCACTGATTTTGTTAAGACTGTCATAACCCAATCATTTCTCCTCCAAAGCTTCTTGCATTTTCCCACACATGAGCTTTTGGGGGACACCTCACATCCAAACCATAACAATTGACAACACCACGCCGGAGCCTCTTTCCATTGCATCAGAGCTAATATGTCTGTTTATTAGATTATTTATGTCATATGTACCTAAATAAAGATTGCTCTGAAAAATCCAGAATCACTTGTCTATGTTTTATGACAGTACAAAGGTGTCTGGAGCACTTTGTGATTTGTTGTTTGTTTTTATAAGAATGACAGAATCAAAAGATGAAGAGCAGATTTTTTAGGCTATACAACAGTAACTAGGCAGAGATGCTTAGCTAAAAAGAATCTATTAAGACAGATCTGGAGGAACCTTATTTATTCGATAACTGCTTTGGAGAGAATATGAGCACTTACATTTCCTAGACCTAAATATAAAGAAAGATTTGTCACTGCCCCAAATCCACTGATGAAAAAGAGTTAGGTCCTGTCAAACAAAGGTCTTAAGGAACCTATGAGAGCTATGAGAAAGTAGGTATTATGTAGAAAGGACTCGCTCTGCTCCAGGGCCTGCTTCTGTGTATTTGACCGGGGGGGAGGCTATGCCTACCAATTAAAGCTACATGCCTCCACATGGCCCAGGACCAAGTTTACCAGCTGCCAAATTTATGGTGGGGATATATCAGGCCCATTACTGCCTCCCTTTGACATCCCCAACAAATTTAAATAGGCCCTAATTGAGAGGAAAAGATTCATGGTAGGATGGGATGAAAAGCAATTCATCCTTTCTGTATTTTAGATCATAGTTCCACTGGTTTGATTGTAATAGCTGTCTATCACCATTCAACAATATAGGGAGAAGTGTTCTCTATAGATACTACATGGGGACACAAACTATGTATTTAAAAAAGTAAGCCACTGAACTGTTGAGTCAGCCATTAACTAGACAGAACTACCTGTCAGGAAACTTAACATCTCATGACTTGCTGAAAAGCTCAACTCTAATATTTTTTGCATGAATATTTCAATTCCTTGAATACAACCAAGTGCTTTATAAATTCAAGATCATTTCACTCGGTCAGTGTTGTTGGAAGACAAAAGAGTCAAAAAGCAAATTTCTTCATCATGAAAAGCAAATCTTTTAAAAGCCTCCATTCCCATTTTTTTTTAAAAAAGTCTCCATCCTTTAACATAATCACTTTCATTTCTTCCCAGTTCCAGTAAGATTAACATTCTCCCTGTCCCTCAAGATAGGCCCATAATCCCATTTTCTCTCAAGAACTCTTATCAAATATGTCTTCTGTTCTATAGACTCCACCTCCTGAATGTTCAGATGTTTCCGTGTGACATCTCTTTTCCAGTCCCACTGTTGGCTTCTGAGTTCACACTTCACCTGAATTATTGCAGAATGTTTTGAACTCTTCTCAGGTTAGCCTGTCATTAGCTCATTTGCCAGGTGAGTTGCCGTCTGCCATAATAGTGCAGCACTTTTGGGCTATACATACTATCTCTTGGAAAGATTTTGACACATGAACCACTCTGTCTTTCTAGGGTAGAAACCAGATATCTATGGGCTCTGGCTTGGGCCCATTTGCCCTCCTAGTAAGGGCCCAATCATGAGACCTGGACTCAATCGATGATGCTACTCATGCAGCATTTAGATTCAGAAGTAAGGTGATAGAGGAAGCAGACTCCTTGTGGACCTACCTTGTTGGCGAGTGTTGTAGAAGGTTTCGTAATCTGGTATTTATAAGCCATCCTCCTTTAGGTTCCATGGACTTCACCAACCTCTCCCTAGAGCATTCATCATTAGAGAGACTATAATCCAAGCACGATGAACAACACATGAAACCCTGTATGTGGTTTTTTTTTTTTTTAATCTTTTGCTTGGATTACCTGTAACTCTACTCCCATCCACCCAGTAGATGCCCACTTCTTCATGTCTCAGATTAAGCCTGACCTTTATTCTCTACGTGCCCTGTGGCAGAATTATGCAATTTTTCCTCTAGATTCTCGCAATGTGTCCTGCAAGTCACTATTTTGATACCTATCACATTGTGGGAATAAGATTTGTTTATACTGGCCCCACCCAGCTGTGAGTTTCTCAAAGGTAAGCACTATGTATTCTTCATCTTAGTAGTCCCTAGTATAGTCCCTGGTGCTAGGTATAAACTGTATAGCTCATGAACAAATGCCTTTACCTTTTTAAAACTTCATCCAGCCTCACTTCTTTCAGTTTATCACTCTAACCCCCACCTACTTCAGCAAGTGCTTCTTTAATCACCCTATGATTCCCCTGACCTGGGTCTACCCTTGACTGTAAACGCCTTCCTCCCGGTGTTCACCTGGAAATATCTACTTGGATAATGAGCTTGTTTCAATTATCTCCTTTGCTTTGAGCATTTGCCCTCCATGGTCTTACACCTGTTGTAAATACCAAGGTGCCGCAAGAAATCAGACACATGTTCACAAGTGGGTGAGCAAAGCAAACTTTTACTTCTGACAGAAGGGCAGTGATACAGAACATGGTTAGCCAGAGTGCCTGGACTGGCCATCAGCCTGTTTGTATCTCTAATACAGCACTGCCTTTTGCCCTGATTGGAGGATTCATGGGTACAATCTATGCGATTGGCTAATTTTAAAATTGGGGTTAGCAAAGGTAAGGGCTGTCATTAAAATGGCTACAATTAGATTCAATTAAAGCTGAATACTATATTCTGAAAATGGCCCTACAGCCTTTCTATTTCTCACATACCAGTATATTTAACCACCCCTTTTTTGTGTCCAAACTCCCCTAAAGAGGTTTAGATTTTAGATCAATCTCTCAGTTTCTTTTTTCTTGTTCACATATTGTTTTTCTTTACTATACCACAAACTTTTTGAAGGTGGTGACCATGTCTTAAAATCCTTCTTATATTTTCAGCACTAGACCAACACATAATAAATTAAATTTAAAATAATATAAATTATTTGAATGTAACTATCACATGTATTTCTGGTGAAAGCAGTAACTTGGGCTTTTTTCCCGGTCTTCCATCCCTTCCTCTCCTCTTGTCCCTTCCCCTAACTATTCTTTTACTAAAAGGGAATATTTTTTTTAAAGAGAGAGAGAGGGAGAGAATTTTTAATATTTATTTTTTAGTTTTCGGCGGACACAACATCTTTGTTTGTATGTGGTGCTGAGGATCAAACCTGGGCCGCACGCATGCCAGGTGAGCGCGCTACCGCTTGAGCCACATCCCCAGCCCAAAAAGGGGATATTTTCAAAGGAAATGAGATTTAAAATTCAGGTTTTTAAAGGGAATGAGGTGGATGTTATTGGGATAAACACAAGTTGGAGCCTAGGAAGACTTCTTGTTCCTGGTGTGAGATAAGAGGTACTCTAAGGAATGTGAAACACAGGATAAGGAGAAGGGAAACAGGCCACTTCCCTGTCTCTAATCTTTAGGTGGAGATCAAAGCAGAGTGATTTTGGCTGTAAACTAAAGGAATGTGCTCATAAGAAATCATCTGGCCAGGCACATGGTTCCTGTCTGTAATCCCGGTGACTCGGGAGGCTGATGCAGGAGGATTGCAAGTTTAAACTCAGCCTCAGCTACTTGGTGAGGCCTTGAGCAACTCAGAAATACCCTGTCTCTAATAAAATATAAAAAGGGGTTGGGGATGTGGCTCAGTGGTTAAGCGCTTCTGAGTTCAATCCCTGGTTTTCAAAAAAGAAAAGAAAAGGAAAAAAAAAAAAAGAAAGCAAGAAATTCATCTACACAGAATTTCTACCCTGTTTGTAGGCACCATGTGGCTCTCATTGCAGCCTCGCCTATCTCTGCCAAGGGACATGTGAGTAATAAAATGTCCAAACACTCTCTGTTGAGTCCTCCAAGTTTTTCTGTAGGATCAGTAAACAATATGCTGAGGCTTTTGCTGCTCTGGGGATGAACAAATGGCCGGATAAATGATAGATTTATAGATGAGATTAAAAACTAAATGATATAATAAAACAAAATACTACTTTAAAAATTATGAGGAAGACTGTAAACTGATGCAGCCAAATGGAAAACAGTCAAAGTTTCCTCAGCAAATTAAATATCAAACTACTGTGTGATCCAGCAATCCCACTTCTATTTATGTATTTGTCCCTTTGTTACTATATTAAAATACCTGAGGCAGGCTATTTTTAATAAATAAAAGAGTTCTATTCAATGCATAGGTTCAGAGGTTCAAAGATCTGAGAATGGAAAGGCCCCCATTGGTTTTGTCTCTGATGAGCTCATCATGGTGGGAAGGTGTGTGAGAAAGAAATCATGTAGCAAAATAGGGAACCAGACAACAATTCAGGGGTTGGGCAACAACTTGCTCTTTTGAGAGTTCAGGAGGCCTAGTAGAGTTACCTTCATTCCTTCCGAGGGCACATCCACTATGGCCTAAGGACATCCCATGAGGCCCTGCTTCTAAAAGGTTCTACCACTTCCCACATTGCCATATTGGGGACCACACATGATTTTAATTCAGATAGCTATTAAAATCCACTTACTAGAGCAATGGTTTAAATGTATTAGAATCCTTTTAAACCCTTGTTAAATCAGAATTTCCTATTGTCCTGCTCTCTCCTCCATCTCTGATTTAATATGATTCATGGGTCTTCTGATTTACCTTTTTGACAAGTTCCCAGGTGACACTGATTCCACTGGTCCTAGGGCCATACCTAGAAAACAAGTGATCCTACAAAATCATCATTAATCATCCTCCTTAAAGGGATTAAATATTGATTGACAAACATTGAGCTTCCTTTTGTTCTTTGAATTTGCTGCAGTTCTAGCTTACATTATTAGGGCAAATGCTAAAAAGAAAGGCAGTCCTGAGGCACAGCAGGCAGCTTGCAGACGTAGCTAATGTTTTTCAGGTATAAGATTGTACTGACATAATATTTCATTTAATTGATAAAGCACTGTGGCCTTCTGGAAGTCACTACTGATCCCCATCAATAATTTCTTTCCAATCACAATAGGGACTATGTAGAGATAATTCCTGTAGGTATTTCATCATCTCATTACAAAAGGGTTTGAAAGATGAAAACAAAATTTATACAGGGGCAAGGCTTAGAAGAATGTCCAAAGCAGAATGAAAATCAGATGGAGAAGCTTGTAGGTAAAGAGCACAAGTTTTGGATTGGTTTGGTTTGATCTGGTGTTTTGGAGGGATGGAAGCTGTTTTATAGAAAAGAATCTATATTAGCCTGTGAGGCAGGCTAATTTGGGAAGAAGAGGCTGAAGACATGAGCTGGCTTGGAATTCCATAGAACTTTTGAAACTATGTGTGGAAATTGGACTCTATTCTTTCCCGAGTGGAAATTCATTGCTAGGTATGCACAGGGAAACAACATGTTTAGTTTTATTTGGGAAGATGCTTATGGTGGCACTGGGGAACATGTGGCTTTGTGCAAGGTGTCAGGAATGGATACAGAGACTAGTTCATAGTTCCGATAAGCATGAGCAATGGTGAGAGTCTGAACGAGAACAGTGGTCAAGGAGTTGAGGAGGCAAGAAAACTTGAGAGCACTGTAGAAGGTAAAATCTAGAGTCCTTCAGGATGATAGAGTGAGCTGTATGAATGAAAGGAAAGAGTCAACATTATCTCCACCTCTTTGGTTAACAGAGGCTGGAAACCTCTTCAACGCTCTGCCAGGCTGACCATACATTCTGGTTTGCCTGATAATATCCTAATTTTAAATTCAAAGTTCTATGTCCCAGAAATCTCTCCATGCTTATTATACTAGTTCATTCTGTCACCCTGGCCATGACATTGATATCCTGGTCCATGAGGTGACCACCAAATACTTCCATGGTCACTAACTGCCACCTGCCTCATCTCTGCTAGATTTTCTTAATTACTATACCAGCCTGTTACTGATCCGAGAACAGACTACCCACCTTATTAGGAACAAGTGCTACGTTCAGGGTGCCATGTAACATGCATCACCCGAAAGGGGCTGCATCTTATCCTCCACATCCTGGCTAGAAACACCAAATAAGACAGGATTTAGAAGTAACTCTAGCCCCTTCTGACTTTAAGTATCCTTAGCATGGGAGTCTGTCTGTATCCTGCTCACTGTTGGCACCTAACTATTAATAGAGTTCACATGAGGTCACAATTAGTAGCTTTAGAGTCCAGCAGATCTGAATCAGAACTTAAAAGAACTCAAGCAAGGTGCTTAACTACCCCAAGCCTCATCTATAATCATGAGATTGTTGGAGATCACTGATATGACAGATGCAAAAATCTTGATAGCAGTAATTTGAATTTTCTCTCCTTGGGTGTCTATAATTTTAGATGATACCTCCTTCTCCTCAGAGGAGCAATCAGAGCTCAGTTTACTCTCTCTCTCTCTCTCTCTCTCTCTCTCTCTCTCTGACTTTGCCTTTCCCAGTTCTTGCTCTCTCTGCCTCCAGTGGCCTCTACTGAGTCCCCTGAGTGGCTATTGCTGATTCCACCCAGGATATCACATTTCCACAAGAGAAAAGAGACAGAAGATTGGCCAGGAGGAATACATTAGCATTTCCAGTATTTCCAGGGCAGCTACATATTCAGGTATATTTAGTACTGATAATATTTCCTTTCTAGAGAATATTTTTAAAAAAATATATTTTAAAAATATTTATTAGATCATAATCCTTCTTTCTTTTGAGATATCAGTGATAAAATCAGAATAATCACTAACTCTTCTTACCCAAATATTTAAAAGTACTAAGAAAGAATTAGTTGGTGAAGTTGAGTATAACTTATGCCTTAAGGAGGGAAAAACAAAGACTATGTCCCTTTAGTATTCTGATGGATGACAAAAATCATGGAAAGTTAAAGCATGTGTACAAATATAACAAGACAGAGGAAAAAAATGCTATATTTATTTCTATGACAAAATAGAGATCACCTAGCTATCGCACATAGAAAAATATTTTGAATGTGCATTGGATAGTAATATTAAAATATTTCCTCAATGTAAGGGGGCAATGTCAAAAAATTGATTCAATTTAGCTTGCATGGCTATAAAAACTATGAACCAGGAAGGTGAGATTCTAGTCCTGGTCCTCACTACCAAGCAATCTGAAATAGGACATTCCGTTCAGGAACCCGACTATAAACATGGGGTTGTGGGGGGGAAATTTTGCATGTTCTTCCTCAAAGATAAGTACCAGGATAGTGAAGAGACTTAAAATTTGAGACATAAGGATTAGTTGAAGCAAATATAGAAGGTAACACTTCATATATATATAAAAGATGTCTCATGGAAGATGAGCTCAAGTCTTTCCCCAGTGATCTCAAGTAGAATTAAAACAGTAGCTAAAGGGACAGGAAGACAAATTCTGACTCAATGTCAGGGAAAAATAAGTCTAATAGAGAGGAGAGGTGATGTTACATCTGGAAGAAGAAATGAGTCAACCATCATTAGAGAATTCAAGGGTGCCCTGGGAAAGAATCTTTTTTTTTTTTTTTTGCATGGATGTTTTACAGGGGCCTAGAACAATTTTCCAAACTAAAGGTATTAGACTCTCAAAAATAAAAAATCCAGAAAACTGTATTAGATGAAGGCTTTTGTCACGAGAATTTGTAATTAATTGTTTTAGAGACTATGAAGATGGAGATTATGATGCAAAATAACAGACCAGGTAGAACTAATTCCTCTTCAACATACTCGTTTTATGCTCCACCAAACCACTCAGAGAGCTTTGCCAAGTAAGGCTGTCTTCCCTCTTGTAGGCACAAGATCTTATGCACATCAATTCACTTACTAGGAAGACTTAGTTGTGTTCATTTTATATCCTCCGCTATCTGTTGTTATGACAAAATACCTGAGGTCGGGTACTATATGAAGAGAACAAGTTTATTTTGATGCATAGTTTTGAAGTTCTGCTTGGATTCTGATGAGGGACTTTTGGTGGGTGGATACTGAATTCATGCAGAAGAGAGGTCACATGGCAAGAGAGAGACATAGGAGGCTGACCTACTTAATAGAAAGCCATTCTCACAGTAACTAATCCAGTCCTGAAGTACCTAAATCCCAGGAGAACTAATCCAGTCTTGAGAGCACTAACCTAGCCTCATGAGACATTAATCATTCACAAAGGTGGAGCCTCAATGACTTAATCTCCTCCCTTTGAGCACCACTGCTCCTCAATACTGCTACATTGGGGAATTAGCTTTCAGCACTTTAACTTTTGAGGGACAAACTGAATCCAACATATAGCAGCCTAATTTCTTTTAAAACCTACCAGAATTCAAACTACACCTTACCACAATCATTTGTTCATCCAGGCTAAAAGTATATGTTGAGCTGCATAACTTATGGTCTGTCCATTAATGTGGTTTAACTGCACTATGATAGAAGTTGAGAAGAAAGTATTATTCTGAAAATGTACCTCTGTGAATCCATTAAAACGAAATTTGTCAACAACTCCAAATAATAAAAGAAGCCAAGTGGTGGAGAGCAGAGAATGCTGTAGCTATGCCAACAGAAAATTATTGAAAAGAGGGCAGCCTGGCTAACTTCCCACATTCATGTTAATAACATACTGTGAAATATTCTACACTTAGGTAAAATTTGCTAAAAGAAGACAGGTCAACTTGACAGTAAACTGGATCAGGTCATTGCCATTTACTACACTTAAAATCACCGTTAGGAACTATGTTAATATTTTATCTTTTTATTGTCATTAGAGCAGGAGATATCTCAAAGGGACAATATTTTTGGTGAAAATATAGTGGTGGAAAAAATACCAGGGTTTTATATTTTTTTTCCCCAAGAGAGAAAAATGGACACATTCAGCTTGGAGCAACAATATCTTTATAGCAGAACTGAGACCGCTAAGGGAAAGGTTGACCTAACCCACTTCTTTAGATAAGTCTCTCCAGCTCTACTGTGCTAGTTTGCCATTCATTGCTGTGATCAAAATACCCAACTAAAACAAGTAGAGGAATAAAAGTTTATATTAGCTCACAGTTTCAGAGTCTAGTCCACTGACTGCCGACTCCATTGCCCTGCTCCCCAGGAGAGGCAGAACATATGGCAGAAGGATATGGAAGAGAAAAGATATTCAGCTTATAGTGGCTAGGAAGCAGAGAGGGTGAGGAGCCAGGAACAAAATATAAAGACTATAAGGCACACTCCCAGGGACTTACTTTCTCCAGCCACATGACCCACTTTCCTACAGTCACTATCTGGATTAACCCAGTAAGTGAATTAACCCACTGGTGAGGTTTGGACTCTCATAGTCTATTCATTTTACCTCCTGCATTAACACAAGAGTTTGGGGGGGGGGCACCTCATATCTAACCATAACATATACTCAAAGGCCGTGTCTGACTGACTGAATTTAACTATATAGAAAAGAACCTCTTCAACAAATGGTGCTGGAACAACTGGAAATCTATATGCAACAAAATGAAATTAAACCCCTATCTCTCACCATGCACAAAACTCAACTCAAAATGGATCAAGGACCTAGAATAAAACCAGAGACCCTGCATCTAATAGAAGAAAAAGTAGGCCCTAATCTCCATCATGTGGGATTAGGCCCCAGACTCCTTTGGCGCAAGAATTAAAATCAAGAATCAATAAAGGGGATGGGACCAAACTCTATAGAGAAGACTTTTGACTTTGCAGGAGGAGTAAATGCAAAGTCAAAAGGCTTCTCTATATGTTTAATCAGATCAGGTGAGATTATATGGTAGTGACTCTGCATTTCTGAGAGTCCTGGAATCACAGCTATGTTCTCAGAGCGCCTTGACCTCTGTCTGAATTCCCACCCAGGTGCTAATTTAATATATGCTGCACTCAGGAATCCTGGCTACATCTAGGAATGACCTAAAAGCTCTCACGAGGATTACAATACCCATGCATGTATTAGGAATGGGGGAACACAACTATCAGGAGAGGTGGCTGGCAGGAAAGGAGAGAGTAGCCAGTGCTTGGGTTTACTTAACTTCCTCTTTCTCTCTAACTTCTTTTCTTTCAGTACTTTAGACTTATTTCTTTTATCATTTATTTACCTCTTCATTCATTTACTTATATGTAAGATGTTATTAAACTCCTACTATATGAAAAAGTACCTACCCCAAAATGTTTACAGTATGTTATTCCTCACAAAAAGAAAAGCAAACTGGGTAATTGTAAAAGTTCAATATTAAAAAGTCAATTGAAGGCGGGCACGCTGGTGGTGCACACCTTCAATCCCAGTGGCTCAGAAGGCTGAGGCAGAAGGACTGCAAGTTCAAAACCAGCCTCAACAACTTAACCAGGCCCTAAGCAACTTAGCAAGACTCTGTCTCAAAATAAAATAAAATATATATATTGAAAAATGACTGGGAATGTGACTTGGTGTTAAGTGCTCCTGGATTCAATCTTTGGTACCAAAAAAAAAAAAAATAAAAGGTGGTTGAACACAAAATAGGCAATTTTTTTTCCTATACCAGGAAATAAATCTGACCATAATAAGTAGAAATAAGCACATCATCAGACCACAGACAGTAACCATTCTCTCTCATCTAATTTATTAAAGAATTTGATATTTATTATAATAGAGGTCAGAGGTCATTTTGCTTTACCATGCATACTCTTCGGGAGAAAATAGCCTTTTGTAATACTAAACCGTTAGCAAGGTTGACATCTCCTGTTTCATGTCAAGTTAGCTCTATAGATGATCTTAATTCTTCAAAGATTTAGGTATGACCCATTGGCATTATTAAATAGCAACACTACAGACTTAGGTAAGTAATAATTAATTGTGTTCATCTGCAAGTCATAAAACCGGAGACCCCAGGGAGAAAATATGACCCTCTATAAATTATGTATACACTTATTTTTACTTACTCTCTAACGCAATGGGTTTATAAACTAGCATATTGTTTATTCCCTCTTCTAACAGTGTACTAATGTTCTGGAATGTTCCTTCTCTTCTTCCTTTTCTCTACACATCTTCACTTCACTCTTTTCCATCCCTGAATATCTGCCTTTCATCTCCTAGAGGACCCAAGTGGAAAATGAACCCAGACGTGGGTCAGAGAAATCATTCCTCCCTGCCCTGGTGACCTGCCGTGCTTTGGTTCAAGTGCAGAGACTCTGGCAGTACTGTCTTTTCAAGAGCTGGGCCCTCCTCCTCCTCTTTTGGAATTTGCTTTGCTTCTGGCTTCTCGGTTCACAGAAGAACAAGCCCTGGCCTCTGAGGACACAGTTCAATCTTTATCTATTCAGTCAGTCATTGACTTTATGACACTGGAAGAATGATTATTGAAGCCATGGTTAATAAATGATGCCCATTTAAGTATTTGAGGACTTGTGTCTGAATTTAGAGACTCCAGGGTAGATTATGCTACCTTAGGTAACTAGGTTTTATTTTAGGAAATGAAAAGAAAAACTAATAGCTAATTGACCTGGGCCTGGAAAATTTCACGACATACAATTTATCTCTATGTTTTCTTTTCTTTGAGAGGGTTAATCAGCTCTTTCAAGAATAGAGAGACGAATGAACATGAAGAAATTGAGAACATTAAAAAGAGCCCAAGCAAATGGTTACTAGATGCTAGTCAGGCGAAAATAAATCTTCTTGATTTGAATGGTATCTGAAAAACACTGAGGGCTCAGCTCAGAAATGGTACTCTGCTATATATTGCCTAAAGTCTTTGAAATTTATTAATCTAGAGTATATAAATAGAAATTCACCAATAGTGAGTTTCAGAATTAGGAGTTAGTTAAGACTTAACAACCAGTGAATGTCAGGAGAAATCTTAGTTTGCATTCCTTGACCAATAGTCTCAACAATGACAATTAACTATAACTGGCATGTACTTCAAACTCCAAATGCTCTAAGAAAGAACATGGGAATACATGATAGAAGCAAATGCATTGTCCTTTTATACTTGAATACACCCAGTTGTTTCTACCAACAAGATAATCATGTTGACTTTTGTTGTGTTTTTTTTCCTCCTAATAAAAGTGTAAGCCTGGCATGGTGGCTCATACCTGTAATTCCAGGGGCTGGGGAGGCTGAGACAGGAGGATTATGAGTTCACAGATAGCCTTAGCAAAAGAGAGGCACTAAGCAACTCAGTGAAACCCTGTTTGTAAATAAAGTACAAAATAGGGCTGGAATGTGGCTCAGTGGTTGAATGCCCCTGAGTTCAATCCCTGATACCCCACTCCAAAAAAAAAGTGTATACTGAGTATACACAATTTTTTTAAATCTCAGGATGTATGGGGATATTTGCAATGCTGCAAATGTTCCCTGCTGTGAAGCTATATCTTTTTGCAAAACTAAGCATTCTATTGATAGATTTTTTTCTTGTAAACCATACCATTTAAGCAATGAAGCTAATTGGTTTCCATGTATTTATACTCATGGGTAAGTTTAGAGAAACTATCCACTAAGTATTTACTGTCACCCAGAACTTTTCTAAGGATACTAGGATGCAAAAGAAGTAAATGAATAGCCTCTGCACTCAAAGAATTAACAGTCTTATTAAGGATTTAAGGTTTACATGAATTATTAAAATAGTAAATAATGTAAGTCATTCTACTTCCAGGCAAAAATGTATCTTATAGACACAAAATCAATGATTCTCAAGTTTAAGTGTACATAGATATTAGGTAGGAGCCAACTAAACATGAAGATTCCCAAGCCTCATTTTGATCCTATTCGGCAAGTATCTACATTTTTGTCCAGCATTCTAGGATATTCAGATGCAGTTGGACCAAGGACACCCTGGGTGGGTACATGCAAAGTCAGGGACTAGGAACTTGGGCAAAGAATGGAATTGTCAGGATGGTTTATAGAGAGCAGCAGATTTGAGATGAGCCTGGAAAATCAAACTTCAAGGATGAGAGAGAGAAGGGAATTGTATTCTTGGAAGAGGGAGACGCTTGAAGAAAATCACAAATTTGAGAATAAATATGACATAAGAAAGAAACAACCAGAAATGGTTCTGAGAAAAGAATGTGGAATGGGGAATTCCATTCCCCATATGCTGGTTGTCTGCGCAAGCACAGAAGATGATCCAGCTTCTTTAATAAAGATAAGGAACTCTTCTTTCCTTTGTGCCTTAACCAGAGTTTCATACAATTTATGTCCATTCATAATGCTCAATGGAAAACCTCAGATCTGCATCCCTAAATTTATCAACGAGGTGCCTACATACAAATTCCAGATTTGATGATTAGAGTTTAATGTCAAATGAGTAGGCATTATTGTAGACACATAACATAGTACAAAAACTATTGCTTTAGGAACCAGAAAGAAGTGTATTCAAATCAATATGCTAATTAGTAGTTGAAATATTTTACTCAACCTCTTTGAATTTTTTTTCCAAATGGACAAAATATAAATAGTAATAGTACAGATATATAGAACTTATATTGGGTTTTGAATATTAAATGAGGTGGCAAATGTAAACTTTCTGGCACAGAGCAAATAATAATAAATACATCAACAGTATTTATAATTCTTTATTTTCTTTTTGCAGTATTGGTGATTGAGCCTAGGGTGTTGTGCAAGCTAGGCAAGTGCTTCACCACTGAGCTACATTCCCAGCAACATATATATATACGTGTGTGTGTGTGTGTGTGTGTGTGTGTATATATATATATATATATATATATATATA
>NW_026000142.1:17430846-17492575 GCF_001458135.2 Marmota marmota marmota | reverse complement strand
TATATATATATATATATATATATAATTTTATTTTGTAGACAGGGTCTTGTTAAGTTGCCAAGGCTGGCCTTGAACTTGCAATCCTCCTGCCTCAGCCTCCTGAGTAGATGGGATTACAGACATGTGCCAACACCCTGTTTGTACTTTTTTATATATATATTTGTAAAGAACATGTTTTAAATGGTGTAATCCGTGATCGTGCAATGGTGTGGTTTAATTTGGATTAAACATAGCACAATTTGATATATTAAGAGATTCATGTTTTCTGTAGAAAGAACAGGTAAAGATCGACAATTGTATTGATCTGGATTTGGCCTGGAACTGACCAATCACATGACACAATTTAAAGGAAGCCTTGAAGACATGTGCCCAAGAAGCCCCAAGATCACCTGGAGTTTTATTCCCTGGTTAGTGTTGCAGACATCCAACTCATATTGATCACTCATATTTAATGGAATTATTGTGTTAGTGCTTTTCTCTCTGTGACAGCAGAGAGAAGAAAATCACTGAGGAAAAAGAGAATGGCTGGACATTAAACAGAAGGTAGAACCATTCTGTAATCATGGATAGCCATGGAAGATCAAGCTGGTAATTTAGCTTCAGTCTCCTGAAGAAATGGGCACCAGAAGAGAGGCACAGAACAGAGGCGCTAATAAATGTCAAGTGCTTTTCCTTTAGCCTCTGCCTGGTTTAAGTGCCACAGTTCCCTGCATGTATGTATGGGCCTTCATTTCCCTTAAATGTCACACAGATGCCTTTTTATTTTTTGGTGTCATCTCACTAGGTAAAATCATCTAAGATAAGAAAGTGAGGTTCAAATGGTCTCACCAGGTGGCCTAAAGAAATCTGAGAACAGAAGTGGTTTCTTCAAAATATAGACCAAAAAAACTCATGCAATGAACAAGACAGGGTGATAATGGAAAAAAAAAATAAGTATCACGACTCATTTTAGCAATTCAGTTCTTCTAATGTGTTTTTTAAACATTATATTGTTACTATTTATTTATTATTGCTCACTATTTATTACTAGTAAATGTCTTTTCTTTCATCTGAGAAATCTGTGATATAATACACCTTTCTGATTTGGAAAGTTATTTTTCTGTTTACTAGTCTGATTTTCCTGAACCATTGCATGTAATTTGTCTAGAAATTTATATTTTTTTAAGAAAGAAAAATGCTGTTTCGTTTATATTAATATGGTGAGTGCTGGTAAAGGAAATGATTTCCTTGACAGGAAAAGAAATCAGAGTTACATTAGTGTAGAATTAGAAATAAGGTCTAAATGCTAGTCATAGATTACATAGGACTAAGGTTATTTGTGTCAAGAAAAACTAATGATAAATTAGAGGAGGGCTTGGAGTGTGTTTTCTTTATACCCAAGGCTGAGTGCATAGTAGTTACTTAGTAGAGGTTTAATGCATAATTAATTCACATCACAGTGAGAAACTAACTAGAGTCCCTATCTCTAAGGAGTTTCAAAATATAGTTTGGAACAGCTCCCATCTTCACACATGCTCACATTTTAACTAATGTTAGTGTGTGTATATTTGCATACACACACAATATACACCTTGGATAATCCTAGCGCCTCTTCTCTGTGCAGATTTCCTGATAATTACAAGGTCAACATCAGCAGTGTGTAACAATTCAAGCCTATGAAGGTCTAAAAGCAGAAAGCTTGTATAAGATTTTATGGTTACTTTTGGTTTCCTATCAGAATGACAATAGGCTCTAAGAGATACACAGAACTTTGCATTCAACCTAGAGAGGAAATTTGCCATCAATTTGTTTATTATTTTGTATTAATTATATAGATGAGGAGGCTTCATTGTGTCATATTTGTAAATGCATATAACAGGCTTTCATCATTTGCACCCCAATCCTACCCACCCTCCTTTCTCTCTCCTCCCAAGGCTGTCCCCTTCATCTTCACGTAGATACACAGTAGTGTATGATTCTGCCATTATTTTTGCAGAAGGCTGCCTCAGTACACAATCTGCAAAGCACCTGGAAAATTCCTCAACACCCAAAACTCTCCTTTTTCCACTGGCATACACTGAGATACTTACTACTGGAGTTGCCATTTCAATTCAGAAATAGATAATAGACTTTCTTAGAAAGGACACTGGAGACTCCTGTGGAGACGGGCTCATACACCACCACAGTGCAGTGATAACTCCTGTTAGGAGACATTGAGACATCAAAAGGGCAGAGGGGACGGGATGCAGTGTGGGCAAAGGCAGCCAACTTCACCATTCTGCCTTCCCTGGGCTTCTCATTCTAGAGTTAACTTGTACGAAGAAAGAAAGGGAAACACAGTATTCCTTTTGATTTCTTGCAAACGCTATTGGGCTTATCTCTCTATTTTAATTGTGATAGTAAAACAATAAAAAGGAGATTTAATTTTAACTAATGTTAGTCTGACTAGGGCAGTGAATGAAGGTGGTGTGCTGGAAAAATATTAATCCAGGTTGGTTATTTAACACCTGCCTTAATTTGAGGAAGATGCTTTCCAACCCACCTGCTCCAGACAATGAAACTCCTCAGTTATATTTTGGCTTATCGACAATTTCTCCTTGTGGTGTTCAGTGTGCTGGTTTTACTCCCGCTTCCTCTCGTCCTCCACGCTAAGGTAGGTAAACCTGGAGACTACTGGTGGGTTTCCTGATTTATATTAATTGTCCTTTATTCCTGTTGCTTATTTGCTTGGCACAGAGCGGAATGAGTGGTGATACTTTATGCTTGAAGTCAGGATGGTTTTTCATTGTGTTTGGTCATTTTCCTCCTTTTTAATGGTTAATGTTAGTTGATTCTCAGTATGATTAACCAGAGTCATTGAATATCCCAGTCAATTGGAATTTTTCTCTGTCAACTAGATGACAAGAAAAACAGATGAAGTTCAACCCTTGAGATCTCCTGGTTCAAGTTACCCACCCCCAGGAAATATCCCAGCAATGTGACACTGGAGTAGAGAGCGAGAGGAATAATGGGGAATCTCAGAGTTCAGTTCTGTAGCTTGGTGCAGGTCATAGAACATCCTGGAAATTTAGTTTCCTTGTGGCATAAGGAGATAGTGAAAGCATGAAGTAATTTTCCTTGTCTAATCAGAAACTTTAATAAATCATTGTATCGTGTTATGGTAATTTTGGATTTTATTTCATTATTACTGCTCTTGGAAGCATTTTTCTGTTTGCTTTAGAAAATAATCAGTGTACTAAGTCCAGAATAATAAACTCAATGCATTTTAATCTCATGGTGAAGTGATTTGAATAAAAAAAAAAAAAAACTTAGTGAGTGAGCACCTTCTCTATGCCAGCCACAAGTGTCACCTGGTGGCAATAAAACAGGCTTTGGAGCCAGCATCTTTGCTTCAGGTCCCAGATTTAGCACTTGCATGCTGTGTGACAGGAATAAGTTCCATGGTTTCTCTGTTCTTCTGTTTTGTTTTATCATATGTAAGTTGGAATGATGGCAGGCTTACTGTGAGGATCATATGGTAAATGTTCATCAAGAACTTACTTGAAGCAGCTTCTGGCTCTCAGTAAATGCAGCATCTTGGGCTTCCCAGTGGTTGACTCCACAGCTGGGGCAATTCCCACCATGCCACGATGCACATTCACTTCTCTTAGTGGAAGAGAACATTGCTGATGTTCTTCTCTAGCAAGCCTTATTCAAGGTTAACAAAATACAATCATATTAATTGTAATACCATGGGCCCTCCTACCTCTGTCAGAAGTCTTTGGCACCTATCTGGGAATCTCTAAGGGAAATCCTTGTGAAGTTATAGAAAGATCTTTTAGACTCTGCTAAGGTCTATTCCACCTGCAATGCTAGCAAAGGGACTAGCCCCTGCTTCACAGTGGGAGGTTGCCTGAAAGGAGACAACCTACCAGCTGCAGCACCCCAAGGGGAGATCCCTTTTCCTGAGAATAGGTCCCAGTGTATACTGGCAGCCACAGCATATGGCAAAACAGAGGCACCAACCCAGGGCTATAGTCTGAATTCCACCTTCACTCCACAGAGAACTTGATATTCCATCTAATAGGCATGATGCCTTCCCTTTCTATTCCACCCCACCAGGGTCCCATGGTTTTCCCCAGACCTGGGGAAATGAATGAATCATGAATCCTATCATGATTACATCTTGGTTCATACCTGGCCCCCTGCTATAGTTGAATATTTCTGCATTAGTCCAGGCATAAGGTCTTTGCTCGGCAGAGAACACAGGAAATTAAATAATCAAGGCAAATTTAGATCATGATGGCACATTAACTGTGCTTCTCCTTTGACATATGAACACATGACACTCTATCACCCATAATTTTAAAAAAAAAATAAATGTAAATTCATTGAAACAGAGAACAAGTAAATAAATAAAAAGCAATGGTTTGAATGTATGATTTGTTAGCTGGAAAGTACACCATTGCTAAGAAATGCAGCCAGTGATTTCTTTGTTCCAAGATGCTATGGCAAAAATACATTAGGTCTGTGCAAACCCAGGAGCATTAAGATGCATTTGTGAACATGCTCCTCTTTTCTTTCCTTCTAATCAACTCATTTGTTAAAACTCAGTGGATGTTAATAGGAGTTTTTCCCAGTATGATAATATGATTTCATTTTTTGGCCACTTTAAATACATATTTAATCATTCAATCAGCTGCTATTTAAACTTAAAGAATATCATTTTAACTCTTTCCTACAATGAAAGCAGTACATCTTTTCCAGGGTATTTGGACCTTTTAAACGTATGAAATTTAAGTAGAGGTTTACTTTGACTTGGATGCAAATCAATTTACTATTAACTTTTAGGTTACTAACTAGAGAAATCTGTTTGTAGAGACATTGTAACATGAAGAATTTGAACAAAGCAAAAGCCAAGATTGTCTTTCAAACCCACGATAAATCTACATAATACAGAACCAATGAACAATGAATTATTGACTGATATTTTTATTTTCCTACTTACTGGCCATTGAGTAATTTTTATAGATGGTTCTCCTACCTTAATTCCACCTCCTGTCAAAAGTGTGTCATTAGTAGAGACCCTGGGAAGATTTTCAAGGTAATGTTGAAAAGGAAGGAGAAAGGACTGGCTTTGCAAAAGAGCACACTTCTGTTCAGACATTCTGACAACCAAGTTGCCCAAATTGTCTTATTTACCCTTCACTGAAAACCAACAAGTGATTACCTATGTGCTATCATTCTTATTTCACATTGGAAGGCCTCAGTAAAGGCCATCAAGATGCTATAGAAAATGGTTTTAAACTTGGGTTTTGTCAGAACTCAGAAGTCATGGATTAACAGTGATTTTGTTTTAGACTTTTCTATATATTTTGTTTTTGAAGATTTACTCTCAGTGGTTTTTTAATCATTTATCAGCAACTCAGGTAGTTCTCTTTATCATAGAGTTCCTGACAGGCAGAACAGCAGGAGATCTATCTTAGCCACTTCCTCAATTGACATGATGCCAATCAAAGTCTTTAAGCTAGAGCATTGTAGTGACTCTAATCACTGGAGAGAGATCTTTGAAAACTGAAGCAAGGGACTACTCAGAAATGTGACAACTGCTCATTGTCCCAGAGTCCCAGCTATACAAGCCGGGCATGTCGGTGCATCAAGATATGATACCACTTAACTTCATACCTGTGCTATTGGGCTAGTATACTAATTTCTCTAGCTGGCAGGGACCTTGGGACTGTGTTTTTCGGTGTTTTCATGGGAATGATATTTTCTGGCAAAGGAGAACATGTTTCACCCCAGGAGCTTGTGGACATAAGTCAAATAGAAGCACAAATTTAATCTTTATGAATTCTGTATTATTATTATGATCCAAAATGTGCTAATTAGAAAAAGAGACAAAATCATGTAAGTTGGCTATGCAGAAGTTTTCAATCAACATCTGTCTGACCAGAGCCAGCAATCTTAATTACAACTGAATATGTGTGTCTTTTCAGCTTCCATGGTAGTAACAAGGGCATTCCTATTGCACTGGCATGGATTTACCTTTCCTAAAGAACTTTTGTTTCCTTATTTATTTATACTGATGCACCACAAATATTTTATAATTGTCACCTAAAGATAAAAGTACCCAGTTCTTCCCCTATTAGTAGTTAATGATCAGTAAACAAGCTTATAATATAACTCCTATTTGTTTATTTAAATGAAATATTTACACTGAACTTTCTCATTTTGGAAAGGAAAGTCCTTAAGTATTTCACAATAAGTTGTAAAAACCAGTCTCAGTTACATGCCATAGTTATAATGAGGTTCCCTACACAACTGTGATCTTCTATGACTATTTCTATCATTTTGTAAATTTTAGTACTATTTTATTACTTATTTTTCCAGAGCTTGGTTTTTCTCTATATTTCTATTCCTGAAACAAAAAGATGAGAAGTAAGGAGAAAATTGAATGACATATTGTATTTGTAGAGTGCCTGTCTTCTAGTTATGCCTCACTCCATTCAGTTTATCTACTAATTAGGACTCCTTGCTACAAGGAAAAGACAAGCAGTATTCTCTAGTTGATGGGTTGTAAAATTCAGGAAAGATTTCTGTTTTTTTCTCAGGTACTTCTTCTGGCTTTCTGTAGAAAATATTTTATAACCTAGAAAGACTTAAAGAGAGAAGAATTCAAGAATGAGAGAGGGGACATGGAAGGGCAACAGTGCCTGAGACAGCAGGAGCCAGGAGTGTGGACTTGGCTGAGAGGGCCAGCTCCATTTCTGCCCCGAATCTGTGCTGCCTGAATCTCCTTCATGATGTGGTCACTTGAGGCATTGTGACTTTCGATTGGCATATAATGAGTCTTAGTGCTAAATTAAAAAAAAAATTGATAGATGAGCGAAATATAATGATTATAAGGAAATATAAACCTTAAAGGGACAAAGGATCTACTAGCAGGGGAAGGAGGGAGGTTAGGAGGGCTGTTAAAGAAAATGAAAATGAGTGGGAGAGAACTATAAAAAAGACTAAGTGAAAGGGGAGGAAGGGGGGAAATTACAGGAAATCATAAAGAGCTTTTAAAGTGCCAAATTGAACAATTACATATGTTACTAGAACAACTAAGATTGTTTTAAATGTTCATTTAAAATGTATGGATTTAAGACAAAGGACATTATGCTATAAACTTAAAGGAAGTGGACATTTTAGACACTAAAGAACATGGAAATGATGTGGGGAAAAACCCAGGAAAAACATCATGCTAATAATGATGTGACAGATGAACAAAACCAGGATATCCAAATTTGATATTTTTTAATATCATGAATATTTTACATAAACTTTGATCTCCAACTGTTGGGTCAGTTTAGCGGTGTGATATAAGCAAAAATTTAAATTAATATTTCTGCCTTTAAGTACCTTGTAGAATTGCTGAAAAGTCGACATATACAATCACAAACATTAATGAGAAAATAAGGCGATATATAAACACTTGCCAAATGATTAAAAAAATAATTTGTGCTGTGAATGTGTAATTGACAGGTGAATAGACTCATCTCTCACCAGCTCCTCCATTCCCCCAACCATTCACAATCCCACTGGCCCTTAACCTGCAGTTGCTCCTCCTTTCTGTGTTCCAGAGACAGCTGCTTCCCTTCACCCTGTTCTCAGGCCTGAAACCTATGTGTCACTCCCATCATCCATTAGTCCCATCACTCAGATCATGCTTTATCTCCTGCTTCTGAATCCTCCTAAATCTCCTCTCTGCCCCATATGCTCCCTACTCTTCCTTCCTATTGGCCCTGCCCTCCTGGAGGATTTCTGCATCTCTTTTTTTCATGCATCACATTGCACACTCTCCCCTTCAAAGTCTCCTGCCAGAGTATTACTTTCAAAATGCCAACCTGGTCCTATTGTATCTCTGGTTAAACTTATTTGATGACTTTCTTTCACCATCAGAGGAAAAAATATCTACAGGAAGCATGTATACACTAATGGATATTTGAGGTTTTGTTATTCATTCTAACAACTTCCCTCAAACCCCCATGCTCAAGTTTCCATGTTAGCATTTGCAGTTCCTAGCATGCCCACAACTATTTCTACCTTCTGCTTTTGCTCATGTGTGTCTTCCTGCTAGAATGCTCTCTCCATTTGCCCTGTCCTTCTTGGGAAGTTTCAGGCTGTGATGTGAACTGAGAATGATTCCTCCAGGTCTCACCGCATGGTGGCTACATCACCTTTCGATATGGTATGCATTCCATTTGGCTGTTACGTTTACCTCCCCCTCCAAATGGCAAATAACTAAAGGGCATGGAGCATATTTTACAATTTCTGTCTCTCCAAGCACCAAACTATCTCCCGAACTTGTGGGAAGGATAGGATGTAGGAGAAAGAAGGTGATGAAAGGAAAAAGCTTCTAACAGATTGAAGAGTGACCCAGAGGCAGAACAAGAATGTAGATGTAATGAGGAGGTGTCCCTTTCACAAAGCTTAATTTTTCTCCCATTATGGGCTTATTTTTTTTTTACCTTGTTTGGCAACAATAATAAATGTGAATGGTCACAATTATCCTCATAACAACTATTAGAAATAGTCACTATTATATCTATTTTACAGTTCAACAATTATGTTGAGAAATTTACCCAAAGCCCCACAGTCCATAAAGGCAGCAAGAACATTTGAACATAAGTCTGGTCTGTGGCCATACTACCCTGAAAACACCTGGTCTCATCTGAACACAAGTCTGTCTGACTCCCAAGCCCATCAATGACATTGCTCTTTCACAGTGATCTGATCTGTTCATTTCAGATTTTTAAGAGTCATGCTCAGTTTGCCCTACTACCTTGTTCCTGCATTTGCAATCACAAAACACACATTGAGATGAAGCCTCTCTCAGACTGGAGTACAGAGTAAGCTTGACCATGATGGCCAAGAGACTGAGGGAGTCTCACCACACCATAGCCCCACCTGTCTTGACTTACCTTATTATGAATATTCAGAATATTAGCATATTCTTGAGTTTTCCAGGTAATTCTGACATACCCCTGGTGCCCATTTCCTCATCCTTTTAATGAACAAGGCTGTCATTTAAATCTCAAATATCTGTATATCAACTGTCCTAGACTTACCTGAGGTATTTGTATAAAATTTCAAACTCTGGATTGGAAGCACAGGAAACTGCATGTTTAGAAAAGTTCCTAGATGATTTGAAAATTAATTAATAGACTTCATTTTGGTTCCACCAAACACACGATCAGTTTGGAGAACTAGATGATCTCTATGGTTATTTCTAGCTCCACTGTATGTGGGTTTAAAAACCACAGCTGGTGTTGGGTAGGTGCAGAAGTTGAGTGCAAAACAGGTGATTGGCATAGTGGGGCCACCTTCTTTTCTGCTACCCCATTTGTATAAAAATAAACAACAACAACAAAAAAATACTAGCTATTTTTCTTCGACTTTGTAGTTGAGCTCCTTCACACTCTCCATGTCCCAAGATGAGGACATTTCAACATTTTAAGCTTTATAATTAGTATGGATTGAATCTTGAGAAATCACTACCACCGTAGGGGTAAGTATATCATGAACTGTGTAAAGCCTTTCACAGGCTCTGTTAGATAATAATAGTGTTTTTCTTGTAACACAGAGACTTAGAATGCATGGTTTTCCTGGTTTCTTAATTGCTTTGTGTTCCCTTTAGAAAATCAATTGCAGTGATTGAGACTTGTGATTGGTCCTGCTTTTCTCAAGCTGTGCTGAGAGGAGATTGTACCCACATAAGTACTAATTCATCAGCCAAATTTCTCCCAGATATTAGTAAGTGCATCATTAAGAAATAGGGAAAAGGAAGAAAAAAATATTTTTTTAAAGCAGAATTTATATTTTAATTCCATCTGAGGCTATAATTTAAAAGAAAATCAAAGTGATATTTAAATACAATCAGCCTCATTTCCCAAGATAATTTTACAGTCTGAAATTTGTGAGAGGAAAAAAAATAAAGTTATTACCCCAATTTCCTAGTCAGGACTTTATTTGCCTTTCCTATGTCTTCAGGAAGTCCCCTGGCTCCAGTTAGTTGAGGTAGTTAAGACAAGACATAACTAAGACCTAGTTAAATGGGGCCCTGGGAAGTGGGAGCATGACAGCTGTGGGAATTCATATCTGTGAGTAAACATTTTAGCTGCAGTTCTGTTTATTGGAAAGAAAGATGTCAGCTCTGGGAAAAATGGAAAGCCAACCTGCCCACTAGAGTGAGGGTCAAGGTATCTGGTGCCAGGCGAGGAGGGGACAGAAAAAGAAGAGGAACAAAGCAAAGAGAAAGAGGTTCGTATATTACAGAATCTTGCACCTAGGATGATACAGTGTTTTCTATTGGGATCAAGACATGTGATGACACAAAATAGTAGAACACAGATGAGAAAGTGAGAACCTGTGGTATAAAGTTGCTCCAAATCATTCTGGGGTCAGAATCAATTCAGTGCCAAACTAGAGAATGGTTTTCTTGAAGCTGTAAAAGAAAAAAAAAAAAAAGAGTTGGATAAGCACAGCCTACGGCAGTTCATGAGAAGCAGACAAACTGGCCACCCAGCCAGAAGGGGCCTCACCCCAGCCTGTCCCAGACAGAGACCTGTGTCTAGGTTGCTTGGCAGGAAGGGAACCCCAGCTGGAAAGGAAACCCAGTCTGGACTGAGAACTAAGGACTGATTGGAGGCAACTGTAAAACTTCTGGATAAAGAAGGATGAGTACAGAAAGTGAAAGCCCCCAAATAAAACAACTTCCACCCAGGATAAATCCAAAAATAAAATTTTAAGATATAATAGGACAATTAAGAAATTCCAAGTAAATAATACGGAAATCAGTAAATGAGGAAAGGAAAAAAAAACCCACAAAAATAATGTTTAAAAAATGGAAGAATAAAGCAAGAATAGATGACTATAAAAAGAGTTAGAAATTAAAATAGTAGCTGTGAGAGTTAATTAAAAAAAAAAAAAAGATGTGCTGTGTTTGGGGTTCCATGTGGTTCTAGTTAACCAGTTTACCCTGGGGCAACTTCTCTATTTTGGTTCAGTACTCAACAAAGATGAATCTGAGATATCAATGAATGTCCAGCAGTTTCTTCTGATAGCATTCATGTATGAATGGGTTGAATGGCAGCAGCAGGCCATAGCATGGGCCAGACACAGATGACCACTGACCAAGAGGATCATTTTTAATCTGGGCAATTTTTACCCCTTCTTTATACATCAGTTCAGCCTGGATCAGTTTCCAGTTTCATAAAGGAAGTTTAAGTTATTCTTGTAAGAGAAAAGTTTGTTCTAACCTGTGCTGAGGTGGCCTTGTCTCTTGAAAACTACAGAGTCAGGATTGAAAAGCTCTGGTCTAGGTTCCACTACACTGGCAAGTCGCACAAAATATCAGCTTGCAAGATGCCTAAATTGGCCTTATGTCTACCATTAATTTTAGAGTCTCTTGTGTTATACTACACTCAGTACCCTGACACTGTAGTGGTCAATAATCTAAAGAGTGCCAGGCTTGAAAGTGAACCCCATGGTCAGTCAGATGTTAACAAGTAGATCTTCTGAAGGAGGATGAGGAGGAGTCAAATCCAAAGGAATGCAAAGAAGAACAATGGAAGGCCATGGAGAGTTAAATAAGGAGAGTTAAGTGTCCTGAAGGCTGTGGAAGTCAACCAGAAGAATAATCAAAGGACAGAGGAATTTCTTGGATGTGGGTAATGCTCTGAGTAATATTGGTCTGGGTATGTTTAAAGTCACAGAGCACCTGAGCTATCTAATGAACATCATCTACCCATCATCTACAGAATTTATTGACCAGGGAACAAACTCTTTCCTGGGAAGCCAAAAGATAGTTGAGAGCAATGGTGTTGTCTAAGATCATGGCCCCCAACAGTCAAGGGAGGCAGCAAGAGTCTCAAGACCATTGGTTCTCAATTGTAGCTGGTAATATAGTTCCTTGGCCATGACTAATTGGGCCTCCTGTAGCTGATGTTGACTTTTTCCCACATAAGAAACATCTACTGCACCAAAATAGCTGCCTCAATTGTCCTTCTCCACACTTGTTGAGAGAGGTGGAGGAGGTGTGAACCTGGAATACTAGTGGGATCTCCAGCCATACTAAGGTGCATATAAGGGAATCCAGGGGGGAGATAAGTAGACCATAGACAGGGGTAAAGGGGAATTACTGGAAAAGGACCACCATGATCCCTCTGGGATGGTTGGGTGAGAGGTGCCCATCAAGCCAGTCTAGAGGCTTCAATCAGCATTAAGTTAACCAGTAGAAGAGAATAGTCTATTGAGAGTAAGATGGGAATTGATACCGTCCTCAGAACAATATGATGGGAATTTAACTCTGTAGTTCACAGAAAAAGATATAGTGGGTCAAGTGTCCTGTTGAGTAATTAGGGGAGATAATGAGAGGGAGGCTTAGCTGTGGATTTGCAACAGACTTGCCAATGATGAAGGAAGTTAGGCTAGCATGTGCTATGATTTGGATATGGTTTGGGTATAACCTGAAGGGTTCATGTGGTGGAAGCTTGGTCCCCAGTGTAATGATATTTAAAGGTTATGGAACCTTTAAGACATGGGGCTTAGTAGGATGTAATTAGGTCATTGCAGGTGCTGCTTTCGAAAGGGGACTAAAGTATTCTTCTGAGAATCCAATTAGTTCCCATGAGAGTGGATTATTATAAAAAGAGCAAGAGTGATCCCTTCCTGGTCTCTGGCTTCCTGTTTCACCATGTGACCCCTCTCGCATGTACTCCCTATTCGGATGCCATTCACCATGAGGCCGACATTAGGAGCCAAAGAAAAGGGCCCAATTCATCTTGGACTTTCAGCCTCCAAAACTCTGGGCAACATATACCTCTTTGCATATTACCCATCTTCAATATTTTGTTATAGCAATGTAAAACAGACTAATATACTGGGGCATGACTGTAAAAGTAGGCCAAGGACTGAAGGTCAAGAAGGCATTTCCAGCATAAAAGTTTGATCTTAATTGTTAAAAAAAAAAAAAAAAAAGAATAAAAGCTTAAAACTAACAGGGCAAGTTTCATAGAAATGTAAGATAAGCAACTTGTCATACAGATTACAAATCTTATTGAAGAGCTACAGAAATTTAAATGTGATAATATTACAATAAATGATTTTTAAAGAGTAGAAACAGGAGAGGAGGGAGGACCTTTTCATATCATTAGTGCTGATATAAATTAGTACAACTCTCTTGGACAGAAAATGGGCAATGATTAGGAAAGTTCAAATGGATGCTTCCACCACTAAATTTTGCTATTTGCTTTCTATGCCAGCATAGAATATCTCTTTCCTATATCCATGTGGAGCTAAGCACTAAGATGCTCAGAACAACTTTTTTGAAAAATTGGGGAGGGGTGGCAAACAGTCACCAGCAGAAACACAAGCAAATAAATGCCTAATATAGTCATAAAAAGGTATGCTATATCCACTTAAAATGAATTGACAATAGTTACACATTTATCAACATGAATGCATTTGAGCCAAATAAATGAATAAAAAGAAACAAAGTTACAAAATGCTATCTAAATATTAAATCAAAATAAATATATAAAATGTATCTTAAGATTATATCAAAATAAGTATATCATATTATCATTAATTCTAAAGCCATATGTTGCTTATTAAGATATTAATCTCTACATGTACCAAAATAACACAAGCATGGACAGAAAGGATACAAAATCTACCTTCTACACAGTGATTGACATTGGCATGCCCAGAGGAGAAGGTCATGAGGAGGTGGCACTCATCAGTCTTCTTTCACTGAAATGTTTTGTTTATTTTGAAAAATTCAAGCTAATGTGGAGAAATGTCAATGTTTGTTAACTATGATAAGGTATACAAATACATATCACTTTCTATCTGTTTTTAATGTTTTGTAAGTTTTAAAACTCTGTTGAAACTTACAGCTAGAAACCTTTTACTTCTTTGATATTTTAATGTAAAGTAACAGGACCTTCCTGTGACTGATTATCACTCTTACTGTGGCAGAAGCTCCTTGCAGTAGGAAGGATGGAGACGGCTGTGAAAAGGCCAGGGAGGGCCAGAGCACACCCAGAGCAGGCAACAGGGGTTAAGTGGCATTGCCCTGTCTGTGAGTTAATGGAATCTGTGACATCTGTATTCCACACAGCTGCCTGTGCCTGGCTGAACGTGGTTTGTCTGCTGAACTTCTTGATGTAAAATTTTGGAACAGCTAAGGTTTATAGAGGGTTTTGAGCAGACAGACAATGGTCATTTTTATTTTTGAACAAGTTTCCTAAAGATTTTCCTTTGTCCTCTTTCTCCTCCTCTTCCTTCTATTCCTGCTCTTGTTTGTTTCATATATAGGATTTTGAAAAGGAATTATGATTTTAAAAGTTTTTTTTTTTGGTAAGAATTCCAAACCATTTTCATTTATGTGTATTTCTTCACAAGATGAAAGCAGACATTACTTTTGTTTCTGCCACTCAGTTCAAGAATTCATAATACTAAAGTACTTTGCTATCTCTGGGACAGAATTTGATTAAAATGTGTACTCGTTCAGGTTGCAGAGTTAATTATAATAATGACATCAGCTGTATCAGTGACTTCCACTAGACTTGAGTTGAGCAGGGGGATAAAAGATTCACTTTCTCTTTTATTTGACAATTGGTTCTTGTATTGCTGCTTCAGTATTTTCTCATTGTTCTTTTTCCCCCCCTTAATTTTTATTGTGGGAAAATACATGTGACATAAAATTTAGCATTTTAACCATTTCTAAGTGTACACATTTCAGTAATTTCTCATTGCTCTTTTGTGGTAGTAGGGGTGCTGGTAATGGGCATTGGCATTAGTGTGTGGTGTTTCTGATCTGGGAGTAAGGGGCCTCTTAAAAAGGTAAAGAAAGAGAGAGAAGTAAAAACAAAGAAACAAAAACCCTCCAAACTCTAGAAGAGATCAACAGGAAAAAAAGGATGATGTAGCTTGAGATAATGGATAAACCTATGAATTTCTAATGACAAAATGGAGCCATTGTATTTTCTACCTCAAAGATGATTCTATGAATTGAATTGCCAGGACCCTTTCTGAGTTGTAACATAGATAACTTCTGAGTTTTCTTCTTCATCAGAAGAATCTGTTTACCCTCATAACAGAAAAAGATAAAATGTTTGCTCTCCTCTGTATTTTGTACTTTTCTTATTCCTGGAAAAAACATTCAGAGATCTTTTTTATTTCAAAGCATACCAATAACCCCATAAATTTTATTTTTATATTATCTTAAGAAAATGTTTGGGATTATTCTTGGATTAGTCTTATGTTATTGAATGCCTAAGGAATATTGAAGAGAAAAGATGCTTTCTTGCCCCCAACTCCAAGGAAAATCACAGAATAAAGAAAGGGAACTGGGTACTGGGGTTGTAGCTCAGTGGTAGAGTGCTTTCCTAGCATGTGTGAGGCACTGGGTTTGATTCTCAGCACCCCCATATAAATAAATAATAAAATAAAGGTCCATGACAACAATAACAAGAATTTTTTTTTAAAGAAGAAAGAAAGGGAACTGGAAAAAGGAGGAATTCCCGGGATAGACCCATCAATAGAATGTGTGCATAATTTATCAGCTAAAGAGGGAAACTTTTGAGAATGAAAGGGGATGCTAATAAGAGTCACCTGTACAACAGGTATAAACTAGCACTGTCCTGAGAAAACTGGGGCAGATGATCATCCTGCTCATTAAAGAGCACTCAAACAATTCTAAAACTTATATGTATCCCTAAAAGACCCTGAATAGCCAATGTAATCTTCAGCAAAAAGAACAAAGCTAGAGACATCATACTATCTGACTTCAAAATATACTATAAAGCTTTAGCAACCCAAACAGCATGATACTGGCATAAAAACATACACATAGAGCAATGGAATGAAAAAGAGACCCAGAAATAAATCCCTGCATTTACAACAAAATTTATTTTCAACCAAGGTGCCGAACCCACATGGGAAATGATAGTCTCTTCAATAAATAGTATTGGAAAAACTGGATATCCACATGCAGAAGAGTAAAATTAGACCTTTATCTCACATCATGCACAAAAGTCAATTAAAAATGGATTAAAGACTTAAAAATACTTGAAACTATTTAAATACTAGAAGAAAACATAAGACAAATGCTTCAAGACATTGGAATTGTCAATGATTTTTTTGGACAAAAAGCATAGGAAACAATAGCAAAAATAAGCAAATGGGATTGTATCAAATTAAAAAGATTCTGCACAACAAAGGAAACAATCCATAGAGTGAAAAGACAGCCTAATTAATGGGAGAAAATATTTTCAAACTACGCATCTTATAAAGCTTTAATATTCAAAATACATATGAGCTCAAACAACTTATTAGTAAGAAAAAAATGAACCAATAACCAGGGTTTATTATCCTAAGCTCATTATTAATTAGGGCTTATTATTATTTGTAAGGAGTTGATATCCAAAGTATTTAAAGAGTTCAAAAGATCCAATAGTAAGAAAATAAAGAAATCAGGGCAAAGAGCCTGAATGGACAGTTCTCAAAAGAAGACATACATATGGCCAAAAGATATACTAAAAATGCTCAGTACTACTAATCATTAGGGAAATGCAAGTTAAAACCACAGTGAGACATCATTTCACTTCTTTTAGACTATTATCAAAAAGACAAAAGATAACAAGCTCTGGTGAGGATGTAGAGATTAGGGAACTCTTGCACACTATTGGTGGAAATATGACTTAGTGCAGCCACCAGAGAAAACACTATGAAGGTTACTCAACAAATTAAAAACAGGACTACAAAATGATGCAGTAATCTTAGCATTGGGTATATATCCAAAGGAAATGGAACTAGTTTATAGAAAAGCTATTTGCATTCTCTTATTTATTACAGCACAATATGCAAGATTAGTAATCAACCTAATATTCAATGAATAAAAAGATAAAGAAAATATGATTCTTGGGCTGGGATTGTGGCTCAGTGGTAGAGCGCTTGCCTAGCACATGTGAGGAGCTGGGTTAGATCCTCAGCACCGCATAAAAATAAATGAATAAAATAAAGGTATTGTGCCCAACTATAACTAAAAATATACTTAAAAAAGAAAATATGGTTTATATATGCAATAGAATACATCCATTTACAAAAGGGAATTAAATCCTCTTATTTATGAAAATCTGGATGGATCTGGAGGAAATTATGTTAAATGTATTTGATTTAACAATGAAAAAAGACCAACACTGCATGATCTCACTCATATATGGAATCTAAAAAAAGTTGATCTCTCATAGAAGTAGAGAATATAATGGCTACCGGAGACTGGGGTGGTTGTTGTAGGGGGTTGAGACAATGTTGCTCAAAAGATAGGAGGAATAAGGTCAGTAGATCTATTGTGCAATATATTGGCTACTGTTACTAATATGCTGTATTTTTGAAAAATGTTATGACAGCATAAGTAAAGTGATCTCACCACAGAAATGATAATAATGTGAGGTAATGCATATGTTATTTAGCTATATTTAGCCATTCCACTACACACACACACACACACACACACACACATCTACATAAAGAAATATACTTCAAAACATCATGGACATAATGAATGCATAGAATTTATGTGTTAATTTTTAAAAATAGAGTACTCCCAGGTAACTCTGCTTTCCTCCTTTCTTAGACATTCTGTTTCCTTCAGATATGGAAAAATGGAGTAATTCCCACAATTCTAGGATGATGTAAATACAGTGCTTTAGCCAGATGCCATTATAGTCTCCTAGAACTTATATGTAAAGATATAAAATGTGCACCTATGCCTAGGGGAAGCTCTACAGACAGGCATAAATCTGAGCTGCATGTTGAAAGATGGACACATTTTCCAAATGGGTTATATAAATCTAGATATTCAGCCTGGGAAGAAGGGTACTACCTGGAAGCAAGATTCTGGACCCAGAATTAAAGATGAGAGGGAAGACTAGATAAGCATGAAGCCCTGTGCTTCTCAAACTTTAACATAGATAAAAATCACATGGGGAGTTGACATGCTGATCTTGGTTCCATACTTGTAGGAAAGGGCCTGATACCCTGTATTTGTCAAGCTCCTGGATCAGGCTGATGTTGCTGATTCATGAAACACGTAAGCGTTACACAAGGTACCTAGTGAGCAATAAGTGTTGATTCTGGGATGGTGAGGTAAGGTTTGACAGGAAGAGCAGAGATTTCACTCCCGTGCTGACAAAAGCCAAGAAGGGAAGAGAATGTATGAAGTGGCTTGGTGCTGCTCTGTAAAACTGGAGAACACTGCTGCTCTCCTTGGATCTGGAGAATTGTCACCATGGAAGAAGATGATCTCGGTGTTAACTGAATCTCTCCATTTCTAAAAAGAAGCCATAACTTCACTTTATTCTTAATATAAAATGTACTGGTTTGTAAATACATACACACATATACAAATAAAACATTCTGAGCCAAACAAATATAATTTTCTTGCTATATTTACAACTACTTTATCCAAATAGTAAGACAAGGTGAAAGGGTTTAGAATATGGGCAGAAACTGGCAGAAACTAGCACAAAAGGGAATCTGGAGGCTTACTATATAGTTGAACATTTAAATTAGAGTTCAAAGTGCGCATGACAAACAGCAGGGATCAGAACCCAAGTATAAAAAAGGTGTGTAAAGAACTCAAAAAGCTAAACACACACACACACACACACAAATAAATAAATAAAAATTAACCCAATCAATAAATGGGCCAAGGACCTGAACAGACACTTCTCAGAAGATGATATACAATCAATCAACAAATATATGAAAAAAATGTTCATCATCACTAGCAATTAGAGAAATGCAAAGCAAATCAAAACTACTCTAATATTTCATCTCACTCCAGTCAGAATGGCAGCTATTAGGAATACAAACAACAATAAGTGGGGGCTGGAGTTGTGGCCCAGCGGTAGAGCACTCGCATTGCACGTGTGAGATCCTGGTTTCGATCCTCAGCACCACATAAAAATAAATAAACAAAATAAAGCTATATTTAAAAAAAAAACAATAAGTGTTGACGAGGATGAGGGGGAAAGGTACATTAACACACTGCTGGTGGGACTGCAAATTGGTGCAGCCAATATGGAAAGCAGTATGGAGATTCCTTGGAAAATTGGGAATGGAACCATCATTTGACCCAACTATCCCTCTCCTCAGTATATTCCCAAAGGACTTAAAAACAGCATACTACAGGGACACAGCCACATCCATGTTTATAGCAGCACAATTCACAATAGCTAAACTCTGGAACCAACTTAGATACCCTTCAATAGATGAATGGATCAAAAATATGGCATATATACACAATTGAATATTACTCAGCAATAAAAGAGAATAAAATTTGCCAGTAAATTGATGGAGTTAGAGAAGACAATGCTAAGTGAAGTTAGCCAAACCCAAGAACCCAAATGCTGAATGTCTTCTGTGATATAAGGAGGCTGATTCATAGTGGGGTAGGAGCGGGGACCATGGGAGGCATAGAGGAACTCTAGATAGGGCAGAGGGGTGGGAGGAGAAGAGAAACGGGAGGGGGTTAGAAATGATGGTGGAATGTGATGGACATTATTATTCAAAGTACATGTATGAAGACATGAATTGGTGTGAATATACTTTGTATACAACCAGAGATATGAAAAATTTGTGCTCTGTATTTGTAGTAAGAATTGTAATGCATTCTGCTATCATATATAAGTAAGAAAATTAATAAAAAAAAAATATAAGCATAGGGAAAAAAAAGAAGGCTCCTTAGAAATAGAGGGTTGGTGTTGGTAAGTATTGATATAAGTCTTGTTAGAGTAGAGGAGACTGAATGCAAGATGAGGATTTTGAATTGTTTTCAAAAACAACTGAAAGTCACAGACTATGTTTTTATGTCAGCTCTGTGCTAGCTAAAATCTAAAGTAGTCCAGGATAGCTAATAATTTAATGATTTTAATTTTGCTTTTATTCTGTCATTAAGCTGTCCCATGGGAGCATTTGAGGACTACCTTGCTGAAGGAAACTCAGGTTGACACGAAGTTTCAACCCCTATTGTAGCGGTTATACGTGGGATCAGAATTAGCTAGTCTTATGTATTCTGTTTATTTCTCTGATATTATGGCAACCCTGTAGAGATTGGTGTTCCAGAGAGTGAGTGGTGTGGTTAGTCCTTAATCTGGCTGTATGTAAGGGAATGACAAAGTCAAAATGGATCCTTGCAGAATGATCCCATTTCAGAACAGCCTTGCTCAGGGTGCAGGAATTGGATGGAGGTGGAGGTACAGATTTAATAAATAAAATAACAGGGGAATAAGTAGTACCAGGAGGCTGGTTCATTGTAATGAGGGAGCAAGACAATAAAAGGGTCCATTTTATCTTTGAAATCCAAGTTCTTTGCAAGTATGATAGAAAACAAAGTTGTAAGAACAAATTTTGGGTTATCTATGAGTTCTCATTACAAGAAAATGCACAGCCTTTCTTCTACACAGGCATTTAAAATCAAACTAGCATTCACAAATTCTTTTGAGAGCATCTTAGGAAGACACAATCAAGGCTCAGTGTTGCTTTGCTGTTTTATTGTTTGTCAAGACAATAGACGCTGACTCTGTAAGAAACTGTCAACATCAAAAAACTTTTATTCTTCCTTTAAAAAGATAACACAATAAAGATATGACACAATCCTGGCTTATTAAGAATCTCTTAGAAACCCACTGGAAGTGTAGGAATGCTAGGGGAATTAACACCAAGCCCAAAGGACTCAGACTGAGGTAGGTGAAACAGAGGGCATCAGAGCTAGAAATTGTATAAGCTTTAAATAAAAGACCTCATTAAACCCATGTAACATTTTTTTGTAAATTTTTCAAATGCAACTCAGAATTTTCAGAGAGCAAGAAGTGTGAGAGCAAAACAAAGCCATATAGTAGATATCAGCTTTTATGGATCCCTTAGTACATTCCAAGTGATTGTTTATCAAAATTATTTAAGTCAAACATGACGATGAATTTTAACCACTTCTTATCAGTGCCCTAAAACAGAAACTTACAGTTATATACCAACCAAAGCAACCGATTCTATTAAGTCACATTCCTGTTGAGTCTCTCTAGGATCTTGGGTGTCTTTCTCAAAAAGCAGAATAGAAAGTTCTTTACCTCCAGGTTCATGTCACTTAGAAGATGGTTTCAGGCTTATCCATATCACCATTCATTATCATCGTTCTTCCTTTGAGATCAAGTACAGCAAAAAATTCCCCTAGGATGTTTTCCCTATTTTAGTTAGAAAGGGCGAGGGGTAGGGGTACATCAGTCCTATCTGAGCAGGAACCAGGCAAGCACAACAGACACTAGTATGGCAATTTGTAAATCAATGGATGTGTAACTGATGTGATTCTGCAATCTGTGTATGGAGTGAAGGTGGGAGTTCATAACCCACTTGAATCAAAGTGTCGAATATGATATGTCAAGAAATTTGTAATGTTTTGAACAACCCACAATAAAAAATTAAAAAATAAAAAAAAAGAGGCAAGTGTCCTGCCCCAAGGGAAAGGCTATTACCTGGCTATTGCTCAGCAGCATTGGGAATGCATTTTAGAGGCCAAAGGAAGGTGAGTACAAACATCCAAATGCACAAACATGAACCCAGAAAATTAACTAGATGGTGTTCTGTTCTTATGGAAAAATGAAAGAAATGAGGGTTATTTTTTCTGTCTTTGGTTTTTCATGTATATTAAATGTTGTCCCTTGGAACCCCTAAAAATTATTTTCTGACAACTCTAAGATGCAGAGATCTTCCGAGAGTCTTACTTTTTCTGTGATTTGGCTCCATCCAGAAAATGTGGTTTTGGTTTGAATGATGATTTCTCTAGGCTGGTGATTTCACCTTGGGTTTTGCCTCTGTTCTTTCCAGGAAGCAGAATGTGCCTACGTACTCTTCGTTGTAGCCATATTTTGGATCACAGAAGCTCTACCTCTGTCAGTCACAGCTTTGCTGCCTGGTTTAATGTTCCCCATGTTTGGGATCATGCGTTCTACACACGTAAGTTCTTCTGCAAATGTTGTCATGATTAGATTCCTTATTTTGTGCTTATTTTTTAGAAAAGCTGCTTTTAAAGGGAGCAGTAATTCTGTTGATAAAGTTTCCCTGTAAGTCCCTTCAAACTTCCAGTTGTTCCTTTCCTCTGGAATTCTGCCTATGTGTCCCTCCCTAGGGAACAAACATAAGTTTCAAATTCTGGAATCACATGTATCTGTAGGAAAATTGTAAGTCTCATCTTCTCTTTAGGACATCTATCGTTGGTGCCTCCCTCCCAACAAAAGGGGCAATTCATTCACATCCTGCAGGAGTTAGTTATTCTATTCACCAGAATTTGGTCTCACCGTGTTGGAGAATAATTTTTGTTTTTAATGAAGAAAAAACTTCCTAATTTTCTTTCTCTGAAAACTGCCATTTCAAAAGATAAAGGCAAATCAACTTTCATGTGTATTTATTTGTATTTTGTTCTTGCTGAGAAGAGTTTACTCATGCTGAGAGCTGTTTCTTACCTTTATACAATCTAAGGGTACCCATCTGAAGAAAATGGATTCAGTTTTGCATTAAAAGCATGAAATGCACTGAAACCAGAATATCTATCTCCATGCAGTCTTCTGACACCAAGCAAACAACTGTGTAAACCACAGATGAGGGCTGAGGATACAGCTCAGTTGGTTGAGAGCTTGCCTCGCATGCACAAGGCCCTGGGTTCAATCTCAGAACCACAAAAAAATAAAAATAAACCACAGCTGAAACGTTCTCAGGAAAAAGGTCAAGTTCAAGTTGCCAGTTAGTGCAATTTATCACCTTTGGACTTCTGTCTTCTTCCTGGGTTCAACACTGCTCTCTTGAGGCTCGCTTGTGTTTAATGTGGGTGAAGATTTTCTTTTTAACTAACCCTGATTACAGTTTTTCTGGAGAGACAATCTGTTCCCTTCTTGATTGTCTTGTCATTTTTCTCCATTTTTGACTCCAAATCATTTTGCATTTCATATCCTTCCTGCTCTTCTTTTCTTACTGTGTTTATCCCTCCTTCTAACTATGGCTCTTTTCTTTCTAATTAACAGTGGTTAGGAGGACAGCATGGCTAGGACTGTACTTCAGTTTGTCTTATCCCCACATTGACATTCTGCTACCATAGAATCAGATTAAAAAAAAAAAATCAAGTGTCTTAAATGTTCCAATGTGCTGCCTCTTTGTGGTATGCAGAGGACACAGACTTCAAACTTACAGGTACCAATATTAATTATATCTCTATAGCTGAGGAAACCTGCCCAAGATGCCAGCCAGCCTCATACTAACTTAACAGTCCCAGAATCTTAAATTTGGGAGAGAATTCTGGATCCACTAGAACCTGTGGCGGGGATCTCTTCCACAATATCTCTTATAGATCCTTCAGTTTTTAAAAGTTTTCTGAGTCATGGGCCTCAACTAACCCATATCACTTTTAATAATCATATCATTTTAAAATAATTTTAACTTTGAAGCAATGTAGCTTTATTGATCTCAAGTCTGAAATTTAGTCATTTTCATTTGTTAAATTATGTGCCATCTAAGATTTTACAAATAAACCTTATCTTTTGTTTGCATGACAGTATTGCTTAGATTTTTAAAATTAATATGATTTCCTCTATACATTCCACCTCTAGCCTTTAAGATTTCTAGACCACAACTTCCATCCTCAAATCGAACACCCCCAACTAAATCACCACCATCTTTTTTACTTCCCAGAACTAACTCTAGTTTGTCAACCATACTTCAGACTTAAATTAGTTAATAAATGTGAAGGTTTTTTTTTTTTTTACAAAATAAGTGTTCAATATATATTAGCAAATATTTAGATACTGGAGAAAAAAAATGAATAGATCACTCCAGAAACATTCAGATTGCTGCAAAAGAAAATTATCATCTCCACTCTGATATTTCAGCCTAAGTTTGTTTTAAACTTTATGTGACTTTCTGTACCTAGAAAGCTTAACAGTGGTCAAAACAGTTAGGAATTTTAGTGGAGAAGGCAGTTCTTCAGTCTTGTGATCCTTTTTCAAGACAGGGTAAATGACGTTAATTCATTAATAGTTGACCAAAGCTTCAGGATATTCTGGGAAGAGCTAGAGATTCAGTTTAAAGGCCTTAGCTTAAAACTCAATATTTGTTCTAATTACTTGTACAATCCTTAACATGTCATTTTAATCATCTAAAAGTGGGACATGATAAAGCAACACAACTTCACCATTTTTGTAACAGAGGTGAAACAATGATACCCCATGGTTGTATCATTCTCAACTGTTGTTTTAAATTGATGGGAAACAATGATACAAACAATATCACAAGCATTATTAACAGTTTTACTATTCAGTTTTGAGAGTATTGAACTATCATTGTATCCTATTTCAGCATCTTTGAATATCAAACCTGTCATTGAGTAGGACAATGTGTCATTACTGTCCTCCTCTAAGTTCAGAGCCCTAAATACCTCTCTCTTTGGCCACCATATTTCTAACCCTAGTTTACTGATTTAGCAAGCCAATGTTAAACACTTATATCTCATTGAGCACATCACTTTAGTTGAAGAATATTGACCAATACTGAACTCTTCTCATATCTGTTGAATTAAACCTGAAATTCAAAGCATTTGTGGTGTGCCCAATTTGATATTCCATAAGAAGTATCAATATTATTATTATTATTATTATTGAAAATATGTTTATAGATAAATTGTATATATAAATGTGAAATATGTACACATTTTGTATATGTAAATATAAATAATGATATACATATAAATGTTATGTTACATATCTACTTAGTAAATATTTATGTGGTAGAAATTTCCAGGCACTTGGAAAAAACATCAACATGTAGAAACAGACAAAAGATCCCTAACTTTTTAGGGGAACAAAAAGAGAAAACAAAATATCTGATTAATAGATGAATTAAATATTGAGTTACAAAGGTAATTAATGCTAAGTAAAAATGCAAAATGTTACTGAAGAACAGAGAGAATAGCCATTTTATATTGGCTGGGGTGGATCTCATGGAGATGGTGATACAGGACAAAGATTTGCTGGAGATGAGGAGGTTAGCCATTTGAGTATCTGGAGAATGACCACTGCAGAAGGGGGAACATCCAGGGCTTTTAAAGGCCTTCAGGCAGGTCCAAGTCTGCAGTATGACTGAAGCAGAATGAGTAAAGGTAGGAATGAGAGAAGACGTCAAGGAGGTAATGTGAGGAGGGACTGGACCAAATAGGGCCAAAGGAAGTCACTGTTAGGTTTTACCTCTTAATGAAGTGAAACCTTCAGGGGAGTTTGAGAGAAAAATGACATGATTACTCAGACTTTGATTTTTTTCCTCATATTTATTATTGTTGCATAATAATTACACATAGTGTGGGATTTATTGTTAAATATTCATACATGCACACAATAATTTGGCCATTGTCATTTCTCAGTATTTCCCTTTCCCTCCTCTCACCCTTCCCTCTGGTCCCTTTTCTCTCTTCTACTTATCTCCCTTCAGTGTTCATGAGATCCCCCATCTTCCTTTTTCCTTTTTCTTCAGTAGCTTTCACCTCTGAGTGAAAACATACGACCCTTGACTTTCTGAGTTTAGTTTGTTTCACTTAACATAATGTTCTTAAGTTCCATTCGGTTTCCTGCAAATGGCAAAATTTCATTCGTCTTTATAGTTGAATAAAACTCCATTGTGTATATGCATCACATTTTCTTAATTAATTCATCCATTGACAGACACCTAGGCTGGTTTCATAGTTTGGCAATTGTGTGAGTTGTGCCTCTATAAACTTGGGTATGCATGTATGGCTAGGGTATAACGACCTTAATTCTTTAGAGTTAATAATGAGGAGTGATATATCTGGGTCGTATTGGTGTTTCTATTCCCAGTCTTTTTTTTAAATATCTTTATTTATTTTTATGTGGTTCTGAGTATCGACCCAGTGCCTCATACATGTGAGGCAGGTGCTCTACCACTGAGCTACAGCCACAGCCCTATTCCCAGTCTTCTGAGGAAATTGAATACTGAGTTCCATAGTGGTTGTACTAATATATATTCCCTCCAAAATGTGTAAGTGTTCCTTTTTTTTCCTACATCTTCTTTAGCATTTATTATTGTTTGTATTCTTGATGACTGCCATTCTGACCGGAGCTAATTTCATTGTAGCTTTGATTTGCATTTCCTTAATTGCTAACCATGTTGAACTTTTTTTTTTTTTCATATATTTGTTGGCCACGTGTATTTTTTTCTTTTGTTAGTTCATTTGCCCACTGATTAATTGGGCTCTTTGGTTTTTAGTGTTACAGTTGTTGAGTTCTTTATGTATTCTAGACATTAATCCTCTATTAGAAAAGTAGCTAGCAGCCAGGTACACCTGTAATCTTGGAGGCTCAGGGGGCTGAGGCCTGAAGATATGATAGGGTTATATCATCCTGATCACAAGTTTAAAGCCAGATTTAAGCAAGTTAATAATGCCCTGAGCAACATCATAGCAAAACCCAGTCTCAAGATAAAAATAAACAAACAAAAAGGGCTGGGGATGTGAGTTACTGATTAAGTGACCCTGGGTTCAATCCCTATATCAAAAGAAGAGTAACTAGTAAAGATTTTCTCCCACATTTCTTTACATTTTCAATTGTTTTCTTTGCTATGCAGAAGCTTTTTAATTTGATGTCATCCCATTTCTCAATTCTTGATATTATTTCCTGAGCTTTAGGAGTCCTCTTGAAAAAGTTATTACCTGTACCTATATATTGGAGTGTTGACCTTACATTTTCTTCCAGGAGTTGTACAGTTTCTGTTCTAATTTCTAGGTGTTTGATCAATATTGAGTCGATTTTTGTGCAGGGTGAGAGATGAGGATTTAGTGTCATTCTACGTATGGATAACAGTTTTCCAAGCACCATTTGTTAAAAGTGCTGCCTTTTTTTGTAGAGTATGATTTTGGCCCTATTGTCTAGGTTCAGATGACTGTATCTGGAGAGTTTCTTTTTGTGTCTTGTATTCTGTTCTATCGGTCAGTGTGTTTGTTTTATAACACTACCATGAAGTTTTTGTTACTTTAGGTCTATAGTGAAATTTGAAGTCAGGTATTGTGATATTTCTAGCATTGATTTTTTTTTTTCTTAGAATTGCTTTGGTTATTCTGGGACTTTTATACTTTCCAATGAATTTTAGGACTTTTTTTTTCTAGTTCTGTGTGGAATGTTTGGTACATTGGTAGGGACTGCATTGAATCTGCATGTTGCTTTTGGCAGTATAGCCATTTAAACAATATTAATCCTGCCTATCTATGAACGTTGGAGGTTTTTCCATCTTCTTGTGTCTTTTTCTATTTCATTCTTCAAACTTTTCACCTCCTTGGTAAGATTTATTCTTAGTTATATTTTTGAGGCTTTCATGAATAGGATTGTTTTCCTAATTTTTTTCTCAGCATATTTATTGGTGTTTAGAAAAGATATTTGAATTTTTGATGTTTATTGTGTAATATTCTATTTTGATAAATCTGTTTTTTATTAGTTATAGCAGTCTTCTGGTGGAGCTTTTTGGATTGTCTTAGTATAGGATCATATCGTCTGTAAACAGTGATAAGTTGACTTCTTCCTTTCCTATTTTTATCATTTTATTTCCTTTTTGTGTCTAATTGCTCTGGCTATAATTTATAGTACTATATTGAATAGGAGTTGTGAGAGTGGACATCCTTGTCTTTAGATTTCCCTTATTCACTATGATGTCAGCTTTGGGTTTATAATAGATAGCCTTTAGAACATTGATGTAAGCTCCTTTTATTACTCATTTCTTCAGTGTTTTTATAATTAATAAATGCTGAATTTTGTTGATGTATTCTCTGCATCTATTGAGATAACTATGTGATTTTTTTTATTTATTATTATTACTTTTTATTGGTTGTTCAAAACATTACAAAACTCTTGACGTATCATATTTCATACATTAGATTCAAGTGGGTTATGAACTCCCATTTTTACGCCAAATACAGATTGCAGAATCACATATTGTCTTTAATTGTCTTCATGTGGTGAATTAGATTTATCTATTTGTGTATGCTAAACCATCCTGGCAACCCTACAAAAATATGAACTCTATCATGATGTACAATCTTAATATTTTGTTGAATATAATTTGCTAATATTTTATTAAGAATTTTGACATCTAATTTCATCAGGGATATTGGTTTGTGGTTTTCTTTACTTGATGTGTCCTTAACTGGTTTTTGTATCTAGGTGATGCTGGCTTCATAGAATGAATTTGGAAGTGTTTTACCCCTTTCTATTTCATGAAATAATTTGAGGAACATTGAAATTAGCTCTTCTTTAAAGCTCTTGTAGACATCAGAAATTGTAAAAATCAGTTGACAATCAATCTGGTCTAGGTTTTTCTTTGTTGGAAGCCTTTTTATTATTGCTTCCATCTCAATGCTAGTTATTGGTCTGTTTAGATTTTCTACATCCTCTTGTGTCAATTTAGGCAGGACAGGTCATATCTATGGAAAGCGATGTACCCATTTCTTTTAAGTTTTGCAATTTATTGGAGTACAAATTTTCAAAGTAGTGCCTAATGATCCTCTGCATTTCTGTGATGTCTGTGGTGATTTCTTCTTCTTCATCTCTAATTATACTAACTTCAGGCTTATCTCTCTCTCTCTGCCACCCCCGCCACCCCTGTTATTTTGAATAAGGGCTTATCAATCTTGTTTATCTTTTCAAAGAGCCAACCCTTCATTTCACTGATCCTTTGTGTTATTTTTATTAAGTTCTCAATTGCATTGATTTTGACTCTGATTTTAGTTATTTTCTTCCTTCAAACTGGTTTTGTAATTGTTTTATGTTTCTTTTTCAATTATCTTGAGTTGCATCATTAGGTTGTGTATTTGGAATCTTTCTGATTTTTTATGTAGACACTCACAAATATATAAAATTTCCTCTTAGAATGGCCTTCATAGTACCTAAGAGTTACTGGTGTATCTCTATTCCCATTTGATTCTAAAAATTTTAAATTTCTCCCCTGATTTCTTCTATTACCCATTCATCATTTAAAAGTATATTGTTCAATCTCCATATAGTTATATAGTTTCTGTGGAGTTTTTTGATGCTGATCTCTAATTTCTTTTCATTATGATCTGATAAGATACAAGGAATTATATTATTATTTTGTATTTTATAAAAGTTGTTTTGTAGACTAAAATATAATCTATTTTGGTAAAAGTTCCATTTTTGGTAAAACTCTTCTTAGCAAAGAAGAAAGTATATTCAGCTGTTGAATAAAATATTCTATAGATGCCTGTTAAGTACATTTTATTTATAATATTTTCATATTTGAAAAGTCTTTACTGATTTTATGTCTGAATTACCTATCTGATGGTGAAAAATGTGTGTTGAAATCATCCAGTATTGGGCTGGGATTGTGGCTCAGTGGTAGAGCACTCCCCTAGCATGGGTGGGACCCGGGTTCGATCCTCAGCACCACATAAAAATAAAGGCATTGTGTTGTGTCCATCTACACCTAAAAATAAATAAATAAATATTTTAAAAAGGAAATCATCCAGTATTATTGTACTAGTCTATTTGAAGCTTTAGTTCAAGTGGCGCCTTTTTTGTGGTTAGGTATGCCAATGTTTGGGGCATATTATGATTGTTACAACTTCTTGTTGGATTATTTTTTCCTTAGACTATGACATGACCTTTTTTATCTCTTCTGATTAATTTTGGCCTGAGTTCTGCTTTGTTGGATATAACAATAGCTACTCCTTGTGTTTAACCTCCATTTACATGATATATAAATTTCTATCTTTTCACTCTCAGCCTGTGGCGGTCTTTGCCTATAAGGTGAGTCTCTTACAAAGAGCATAGTTTGATCTTGTTTTTTAATCCATTCTGCCAGCCTCTGTCTTTCAGTTGGAGAGGTGAAACCATTAATGTTTGTTTATTATAGACAGAGGTGTATTCATTTCTGCCATTTGGAATTAATTTATTTCTAATGGTCAGTTTGGTCTTGTTTCTCTTTTGCTTTTTTTTTTTGTTTCTGTGACCAAAAGACTTGACAAGAATAATTAGAAAAGGAAAAGTTTATTTGGGGGCTCATGATTTCAGAAGTCTTAGTTCTTGGACAGCTGACTCCATTCTTTGGGGCCCAAGATGAAGCAGAACAGCATGGTGGAAGAATGTGGTAGAGGAAAGCAGTTGAGGACATGGCACCGGAAATGGGGTGGGTAGAGAGAGAGAGGGAGAGAGAGAATGCTCTCCTCACCACAACAAAATATATTCCTTAAAGGCATTCCCCCAATGATCTACCTCCTTCAATCACATTCTTCCTGCCTACAGTTAAGACCCAGTAATTTCTATCAGTGGATTAATGCACTGATTAGGTTAAGGCTCTCATAACCCAATCATTTCACCTCTAAATCTTCTTGATTGTCTCACACATGAGCTTTTAAGGGGGATATGTCATATCCAAACCACAACTTGGGGTGTCAACATTTTTGGTGTTAATTCTCTTTGTTTTTTCCTGTAGGAGTAGATTCCATAAGTGGGTCCTGACGACCTACCCCTAAATAGCTGTTTCTACCTGGGGCTTGGTCATTATGTGGGGAATTTTGTCTGTTTTATTCTTTGCATTCAAGTATCATTGAAGTTTGAGCATGGTTAGTTTTTGTGTGGAACAAAGGGCACTATCACTTGACTGAGTTTGATTCAGCAGCAGAATCTCTGCCCTGTGAACTTGTAGTGTCCCAGTAGATTGCCAGTACTTCACTAAGAAGCAATGCTCCTGCTTCTTGAATCCCGAGCCCTGGAACAACTGGAAATGCAGCCTTCCTCTAATTCACTGGGTTAAATCTCTCCTGACTTTGATTTAAAAAAATACCTTAAGCTTCTGTATTAAGAAACAAGGTAGAAGGAAGGAAACCAATAGTAGGTTATTGTGATCTATGTAAGAGACCATGGTAATTCAGACTAAGGGTAGTAATAGAGATATTGTCTCTATTACTGATAAATTTTGAAGGCAAAACCAATAGACTTTCCTGATTGATTGGACATGGCATAAGATTGAAAGAAGAGATTCAAGAATGCCTCCTAGTGTTTTTGACCTGCCACCTGGAAAAATAAAGTTACCTTTAATTGAAATGGGAAAGAGTGCAGCAGACTTATTATAGAAGAACTGACTCCTGGAAAAGTGCTATACACATAAATTTGAAATATTTGTTGGATGTCTAAGTGAAGCTATTGAGTAAACTTGTGGATATATCTCATCTATAGTACAGAGTTCATGAGGGAGAACTAATCTGTACATATTAGATCTGACAATCATCAGTATATAGATGGCATTTAAAGCCCTAAGACTTAAGGCCTTTTATAGAGTGAAGGTAGAAAACTGAAGAGGAGAAAAAACAGTTCTGGGTGAATACAACTTTAATAAGTAGTGAGAAGAGAAAGTACTAGCCAAGGAAATGAGAAGAGAGGTTATTGAGGTAGGAGAAAAAAACCAGGAAGTGTGAGGCCCTGGAATCCAAGTGAAGTACATTCTTAAGGAGGAAGTAATTATCCTGCTTGTTAAATGTGCTGATAAGAAATATGTAATGTTTTGAACAACCAACAATAAAAAATAAAAAATAAAGAAATAAAGCAACTAAATGAAAAAACAAAAACAAAAAAAAAATAAATGTGCTGATAAGTCAGTTTATATGAAAAATAGAAATCTGATCACTGGATTTAGAAAAACAACATAAGTAAATACTTAAAATAGACTTTATAATCACATGCATTATAACAAAACACTTTTAAGAAAATATCATTTCTTTTAATTCACTAACTTGATATAAGATGCTATTTAATGTTTACAACTTATTGATTTGTACAAAGGTTGCTCAACTGATAAATTATGTGACTAAGAGAACCCAGGTGCTATGATTGCAAAAGTCCATGTTTGTTTTATAAAATACCATTTGGGGATAGAAATATAACTATGTCAATCTTGCAAATAGATTTCAAATATCATGTATTTTACTTGACATGTCAATTTTGCCCCCAAAATAGTTTTATTTATCAGTGTCATTTATGAATCAACAGCATCTTCTTCTTATTAACTCTTGGAAAATACAAACACACACATCTGTCTGTAGTTTATGTTCTTCCTCAAATATTCTGACTCTGTTGAAAACTAAAAAGAATGGTTAATACAATGGAAAAGAGAATATTCTTCCTTAGGCTTAACTACTGATTTCATTTGGTTTATAGGTTATATTTGTTTGCATGGTCTATCAAGGGATTGGAAAAATATAGGCCTGAGGACCAAATCAAGCCTGATGCCTAATTTTAATTTAAGAAAAAATAGTTTATTAAACACATTCAAGACCACTTATTTATTGTCTTTGGCTCTTTTCTGTTATATGACAAAATGGATTAATTGCAATAGAAACCATAAAATCTAAAATATTTACTATCTGTGGGGTCTGCCTTGTGGCTCAATGGTGGAGCACTCACCTAGCACACATGATGCACTGGGTTCAATCCTCAGCACCTCATAAAAATAAATAAATAAAACAAAGGTATTGTGTCCAACTAAAACTAAAAATAAAAATAAAAAAGTGATTCTGCATTTATTCTTTCATTAAATTCTGGACATTTTATAATGTCTGATCATTCTCATATAGGCTAAATAGATTACCAGATGTTATGGTTTAGATGGGAGGTGTCTCCCAAAAGCTCAAGTTGTGAGGCAATGCAAGATTAGAGGAGAAATGATTGGGTTGTGCGAGTCTTAACACAATCAGTGAATTAATCCCCTGATAGGGATTAACTGAGTGGTAATGGAAGTGGTAGGGTGTGGCTGGAGGAAGTGGGAATTGGGCTTTAGAATATATATTTGTATCTGGCAAGTGGAGACTGCTCTCTCTGCTTTCTGATCATTATATGAGGGGCTTCCCTCTGCCACACTCTTCCGCCATGATGTTCTGCCTCACAACTAGCCCTAAGGAGTGGAGCAGGTCTTCTATGGACTAAAATCTCTGAAACTGTGAGCCCTCAAATGAACTTTTCCTTTTCTACAATTGTGCTTATCAGGTCTTTTAGTTACAGCAGCAAAACAATATGACCAAAACACCAGAGGAATATCACATGGCCCTTAAGTAGTTAGTCCTATGTTTAATCACTTACTGATGCAGTAGTTACCCCTTATCTGCTGGGAATATAGCCAAGATTTGCAATAAATGCCTGAAATTGCAGATAGTAGTGAAACCAATATGTAATTTTATATTATATATATAAATATAAATATATATATATATATATATATATATATATATAACATATATATATTTTTTCCTTATGTCCTTATATATATAGCATATATATATGCTATATATATATAAAACATATATATATATATATATATATATATATATATATATATATATATGTTTTTTCCTTATGTGCTCTATATTGTTGCCACATAGTTCCAAAGTTAAACTGTTCTTCCATGTTTTATGCCCTGGAGCATGCAGTACACTCATGCTTTGGGGCAATAATTAAGTAACAGAAGGATTACTGGAACAGAATCACAGTAACATCATAACAGTTGATCTAGTAACTGAGAAAGCTACCTAGTGACTAACATTCAGGTAATGTATAAGGCATGGATACACTGGATAAATTAATGGTTTAAATTCTGGGCAAAATAGAGTTAGACAGTATGAGATTTCATCAAACAACTCAGAATAGTGTGCAATTTTAAAATTATGAATTATTTATATCTGAAATTTTCCATTTAATATTACAGTTGACAATACTTTCTGAAATTACAGTAAGTGAAACTATAGAGAAGGAGGGACTACGGTAGTGGTTTGCTTCTCAGTGTTCCTTTGTATTTTTAAAAGTGATTCTTCAGGGGCTGGCTTGTGTTTCAACAAGGTTGAGGCTCAACAAGTGGAGCACTTGCCTAGCACATGTGAGGTGCTGAGTTCGATCTTCAGCACCTCATAAAAATAAATAAAATAAAGGTATTGTGTCCAACTACAACTAAAAAAATTAAAAATAAAAAAGTGATTCTTCATTTATTCTTTCATTAAATTCTGACTATTGCTAAAATAAAGTCAGTGTCATTGGTCCATTCAGACTGGTAAAACGAACTACATTAAACTAGGTATTTTAAACAACAAAAATTTGTTGAAGCTGGGAAGTCCAAGATCAAGGTCCCAGTAGATTTGGTGTGCGGTAAGAATTCACTTTCTGCTTCAAAGGCATTGCCTTATTGCTGCATCATCTTGTGGTGAATGGTGCAAGGAGCACCCACAACCCTCTTTTATAAGAGTGGAGCCAAGGTTAGGTTCACATTGGGTTACAACATGTGAATTGGTAGTGGGGGATACTAACCAATATTCAGACCATACCAGTCAGTGGGGCTTATTTACATGAACAAATTTCAAAAGAGATAAAGGCAGAGGAATATCTCTTCGTCTTTCAAAAGTAATCTTGAGTATCAGGCCTTGGTAAAAGACTTTTCAGTTCCCTAGGAAAAAGTGTTTATTTACTCCACTTATTCTGACGCTCAACCATGCCCTGGAGAGATATCTCTCATGCACCTATGATATTTCCTTGCTCTGTTTATTAACTTGCTTTTCCTGTCTAATAACATATGTCTTAAGTTGTGAAGTGTATTAATTAAGCATCTATTTAATGACAGCATGTGCCAGACATGTGCTATGTCCATAAATACAATAATCAAGAAAACATACATTCTTCCTTCAGACTAATGTAGTCCAATGAAGGAATGGTTAAATTAATAAATCATCACCATATAGATTAAAATGTGTTATGACCAAGGGAATACTATCCAGACAAATGTAGAGTCTCAAAGAAGCTGAGTCTTGGAAGAACTGACATCTGATTTCATCCATAAAGGAAGATTAGGCGTAGCCAAGACAGGGGGAAGGCTCATTCAGGTTAAATTAGAAGCTAATATTAAGCCATTGCGGTTTGGGGAACTATATAAACTAAATCAGGTGAAATAGAGAACAAGCTGGAAGGAGCAAGTGGGACCACATTTGGGTGGTTTTTGTAGGACATGTTAAAAATACTGGATTTGGTTTTAGAAGCCAAGGAATTTACTAAAAAGTATAGGAAGGTCAATCATGTGTTTAGATTTTTCCTTTAGAAAAGTGATGGTGACAGTGGTCTGGGGTGGATTAGAAAAGGACAGATCATGTAACAGCAAGGTGAGAAATGATGAGGATATTAATAATGAAGTAATATGTTTTTAGAGAAAGTTGAACAAATTTTTAAAGATATGAAGGACCTAGAAATAATTGAACCTGGTGATGAATACATACATATTGGACGTAAAAAGGGAATCACGAGTGATCCTGAAGTTTCTGATTTAGGCAACTGAGCAAATGGAAGTGTTATCACTACAAAAGGGGCAGGAGAGAAAGAACATGTCTGAACGATGGGGGGGGGGGAATAAAAAGTATCACTTTGAATATGTTCAGTATTTAGATATTTTGGGGAAATTCAACTGGAAGTATCTAGATGGACTTATCATTTTGGAACTCAGAAGACTTACCTGCCAGGATATAAAGATTGTGGTATCCTCAAATCCATTTAACAGATATTAATTGAATGCCTACTGTACATGTGCAAGACATTATTTTAGTCAGAGACAGAATTGAATCTAAGGCTTGGTAATAAAATGCATAAAACTAGAAGACTATAAAGAATCTTGTAGAATAGCAGCATTTATGAGAAGGGCAGATGAAAGCTAATTCAAAGTAGACCAAGAAGAAAAGCTCAAAGGGACAGAATGAACCAGGTTAGCAAGGAATAGAATAGGGTCAGCAAGTCTAGAAACCAGAGTAAATTAATAAATGGAAATACTTATGGAAAGAAAAGGGTAGAGAGGGCTGGGAGGATAGAAGCCTGGGACAGACATGGACAATCAGGATCTAGGCTCTCTGAGACCATAGATTAGTCCTCGTCTCTCTCCTGCCCTCTCTCCCTAATTTGTTAGCATTATTTACTGAATTCCTATTCTGTGCTAGAACTGTGCTAGGTGACCAATATGTGATGGTTAGCAAAACAGAGTTTTGTTTCCCAAGGAACATATAGTAAAATAGGGAAGACAGGTAGTGGGCAAGTCAGCAAATAAGATTTCCATAATGCAATATGTTAAGGAGAAAAGAAACAGGGCTTGGAAAGAAAATGAATTATATTTAAAAAGGCATATTTGAGCTTGAAGAAGTGCAAGTTGAGAAAAGCCCTTTAGGAAAATTTCCTTGTTTTTAATAGACATAATATTGTATGTATTTATAGAATTGCCTGATATTTCAACACATGTATGTGTAATGACCAAATCAGGATAATTCACATTTTTATCTGCTTAAATAGTTATCATTTCTTTGTGTTTGGAAACTTCTAATTCCTTTCTTCTAGTTATTCATAAAATATGGAATAAATCCTTGTGAACTATAGGTAGCCTGTGGTGCTATAGAGCGTTAAAACTTATAGAACATATTTCTCCATCTCTAATTGTACTTAGTACCTGTTAATTAACTTGCCTCTCCACTGCCTTCCTAACTCTAGTGACCACTGTTCTTCTCTACATCTATGAAATCAATATTCTTAATTTCCACTTGAGTGAGCACTTGTGAATTTTGTCTTTCTGTGCCTGACAATTTTTATTTTTTATTTTATTTTTGTACCAGGGATTGAGCCCAGAAGTGCTTAAACACTGAGCTTCATCTCCAACCTTTTTTTATCTTTATTCTGAGACAGGGCCTCACCAAGTTGCTGAGCCTGGCTTTGAATTCAAGATCCACCTGCCTCAGCCTCCCTACTCACTGGGATTACAGGCACTGAGCTGTGCCTAACTTATTTCACTTAATTTCCTCCAGTTCCATCCCTGTTTTCTAGCATTTATTTCTGTATCCTATGCTTTTACATTTTTTGTTGCCTGGCAAATACATTTTTAATGTTAAGGTAATAAATAAATAATATGAAAGTTAAATATAATTATGTGTTTTCTATTACCCAGTTACTATAAAATGTAAATGTATATGTATGTATATGTGTGTATATATATACATATATTTTCAAAGTATATATATATAGTTTGAAAAACATCAAAATTGACATTCCATAAAATATAAAGAATATGTCCACTTGTCTATTTTAAATTCTAAAGAGTAATCAGCAATTTTTGCTCTTGGTTGAAACCAAGTCAGCTATACAGATACAATTAAAAATAGCAAAGTTAACATCAGAATTGATTTTCCTTTGTGGTTTCTATCATTAGAACTCTCTCATTTCCTCTACTAGACATCATTAAATTTTTAAGGGTTCTTTTCTCTAGCAATCCTCTTCTTTCAGCATAGCTTTGTGCTTCAGTGCTGCCAAGCATCTCTTGAAATCAGTTCTTTTGAACACCAGCCCCTTGAATTTCTTCAACTAAAAGTTTTAAAATAAATTTATTATAATTAAATAAGTTCAAAAAACTATGTGTCATACAATAGCCCATTCATTGAAAGGTCTACAGAAAAGAAAACTGTGGTTTGTTAAAATTCTATATTTTTTTAAAACACAATTCTTGAAAAAAAAAATCATATACCTAACGTGTTTGGGGGCATTGCCACAAATGGTTTCTCAAAGAGTCTGCAGATATTGCTAAACTCTGAATGATGTTACCTGAGAGTATCTTAAAATATTGGCCTTCATTTCAGGGTGTTTGTTTTGTAATGAATAATTTTGAAGTTCAAATCGTTCATAATATGAAGGAAGGACTCTGTAGTTATGACTTAGTGGGTGATGGTGAGGACATTTGGAACTGGGCATGGGGATACATGACTGTAATCCCAGCACCTAGGGAGGCTGAGGCAAGAGGATCCCAAATTAGAGGCCAGTCTCAGCAACTTAGTGAGGAACTATCTCCCAAAAATAAATAAATAAATAAAACCTGACTAGGGATGTGGTAAAGCATCCCCAGTACCAAGCAAACATAAGAAGATATTTGCAGTTTGGTGGTGATTCACGGATATGTAGGTGGGAGCTTGATTCAGGACTTTCCCAAGTCTTAGTCATTGTCACTATACTATAAACATAAAAAAGTAACTCCAGATTGTAGATGGAGAAATAAACAGAAGCACTTGCATATGCTTTTTTTCTGTATATTTTTCTTGACAGAATTATTAATGGGTAAGAATGTAGAAGATATTTACATTTGTATTCAAACACATGGACATGTCTCAACAAAATAGAAAACTATTATTTGAAGGTCAAAGGAGCAGCCCAACAATGGCTTTCTTGTGCAATGTTATTTTTCCCCCCACCAATATTAATAATCATGAATTTAATTGTAATTTTAGGTGGCATCTGCTTATTTCAAAGACTTTCACCTGCTGCTAATTGGAGTCATCTGTTTAGCAACGTCAATAGAAAAATGGAATTTGCACAAGAGGATTGCTCTGAGGATGGTGATGATGGTGGGTGTGAACCCAGCACGGTAAGTACCATGTTTACTCCTTCCAGTTCAACATTCTGAACAGACCATTTCATGCAGATGACCAAATAAGTAATGCACGTCCAGTCTCACTTATGGGTTTTTTTCCTCTGCAAATATAAAAGTGATATAAAGTGTGCTTGAGTTGTAGGAGGGGAAGAAAACAACAACTCTCCTGTCACTGCAGGTCTAATTACAGTGAGCTTGGGATAAATGCACACGACTCTCTCACCTTAATGCACCATTGGAGTCAAAGATGAGAGAAGCCTTGAACTTCAACAGGCAAGATTGATAGACTTCAGAGGAGATTTTATTCCTATCTTGTTTATTTGTGATTACACATTCAGAACTTGTTCAAGAGCATCTTTTATCAACAGGGAGGATGTTATAAACCAAAGACAAAGACATTACTGACAAAATACAAATGTGTGCTGAAAAATTCCAAGGTGAACATTTTTTCTTTTAAAATCAACTATTGTAAAGTGAAACAATCAATTAAGAACATCCATCTATAGAATGCAAAATCACTCCTTTGACTGATTTTAGCCTCACTGAAATGACTGGTTTTTTTTAATTAAATGAATTAGCTATTTTGATTTTATTCCATCTCCTGTTAAGCACATGAACATAAATTAAAGAAAATTTCCAGTGTCATAATCATTTGCATAGTGATATTTTGCTTGAAAGCCTTAGGTGATATTTTTCCTTTTCATCTTTCTTTGGAAAATAAGAAAGTTTTATTGACTTCAGTTGTATAATTCCTTCAAGGGCATAGCTGCATGTGTGTTTATTATTTATGAAACAAATTGTTTTGCTAAATACAATGGATATACATATGTATATGTATATGTAATGTATATGTGTGTGTGTGTATATATATATATATGACTCATATCAAACAATTTGGAAAAAGTTACTTAAAATTGTATAACATATACATATATATGAAATGGTGGTCCATACCTCTTAGGTACTATAGAAGTGCATCTTTTCTGGTCATTGCCCTAGAGCTGGGTAAAATGTACTGCACAATAGGACAAAAGTCCTGTCCATTATGTCACTAAGTGGCTTTTCAATTTAAGGTGTTTTCACCAGAAGCTATTCCTCACATCAACCTTTTTTTTTTTTTTAATAGGAAGATTGCACATCTAATAGATACATGAATTAAAAGTACTTCTATTGTTTTTTAATCATTTCTTATTTAAGTATATTTCTAAAAGTTTTTTTCACTTTTTCTTTGATAAAGTAAAATACATAGAAACACAGAAAACATTCATTATACCTGAGTCGGAGGCATAGCACCTAATTGTTCTTGTAAATCTATTTTAAAAGAAAGTCAGAGAACATTATAAACGGGTTCTGAATGAATTTTTAAGGCTTCCTACTCAAAGGAGATCATGTTTTTTCCCAAGTGTGATGGTTTAAAATCCTAAAGTCTTAGGTATGTTATATTTAAAAATCAACTACTCTAAAAGAGAATATAATAAAGTCTGTTCCTGACAACAGGAAGGAATGCCAATTCAGGAAAGCTGAGTAACAGAATCTACAGAAAATTCTGCAACCTCATTTTAGCAAGTGACTTAACTATTTTCTCTATCATATATTATTGAACCAGAAGAGTAACAAGGAAAGAGACGTTGTATAAATATCTCTCTCCTTGTTCTTGTATCCCCTTGGCACACATACTAATAAAAAGATATATGCCCAAAAGATAAAAAGTAAGGGGCCCTAAATTCAAAAGTTGATTGCAATTCCATCTTACTTGTATCTGAAGATGTCATCTGAAAAGAGTATTCATGTATTAGTGTAAAATTACAAGCTGTTAGGCACATACCAACTTGCAATTTGGTGTAAGTTTAGTGATTTTTTTTCTGTTTTTCAGAGAAAGAATTTTTATAGTTCCCTAGGAGATAGATCCCTTGAAAACTCCACTCTTACATGTGTTACTTTGATTTCTACCTATGTATGACTGTACTCAGCATTCACCCTCTGGGAGGAACCTTAACTTTCCATGTTTTGAAAAATTTAACTCCTAACTCACAAGCAACTACTCTGTTTTACAGTTAACTAAGAGCCTCTGGAGACAGAGCTGAGATCCATGTGACACTCTCTCCTTGCAGGCTGACCCTGGGATTCATGAGCAGCACTGCCCTCCTATCCATGTGGCTTAGCAACACCTCTACTACTGCCATGGTGATGCCCATTGTGGAAGCTGTGGCACAGCAGATCATCAGGGCTGAAGCAGAGGCCGAGGCCACTCAGATGACTTATTACAATGAATCTGCCAACCGTGTCCTGGAAGTTGATGGTATCATGTTGATATGGCTTCAGTGGGGTCTAGTCATTTGGGCAACAGGCATACATTCAAGAATCATGGGTTATATTTTGAATTAACTATCCATATATGCACAGTGTGAATTTAATCTTCCTCCTTCTATAGTCCCTAATATCTCTACAAAGAAATTACATTATGCAAATATTTTACCTTAAACTATTTGTTGAATTACTATTTTCTGGCAAAAAGAGGAAGAATGCCTTTTCTACTCTCCAGTCAATCCAATGAAACATTGTTATGTCTCTCTCAGGAGACTTCCAGGTTAATTTTTTTCCTTTCCTAAAATTACTTTACTGCTCAATATTGGCAGTCTTTAATTCCTACATTCTATTTGTATACAACAGCAAATATGACTGTGGCTATTTCTGGCTCTGATGAACTGCTTTTATGCAATGAAAAATGTAGGGAATGTTTGTGTTTCTAAAATACTTTTTTAAGATGAATGCTATATCAATATAAAGTGAATTTTTTCATTTGTAATTTCTAGTAATAATTCCATTTTCTCATGCACACACGCGCACACACGCACTTGAAAACCCAATGATAAACCCTCATTTAAATTGTTTTCCTTTTACTTAATGTTTTGCAGAAACTGTTATTGGACAAGAAACAAATAAGAAGAAAGAGAAAACAAAACCAAAGTAAAGAACATTGACATTTTGATTAGGATTTTCCAAATTATATTTTAATAAGATTATAAACAGGGCCAATTTATTTTTCAGATACAGTAATGATGCAGAGAAAGTTTCAAGCAAGATGGATATGGAAAAGGTATATGAATTTTGGTTCTTTCTAAATAATTATATATGAAATTACATTAGAGCTGTTGTTGTATAAAATATGTATTTTAAAACATGGTACTTGCTTCTTTGCCCCAAAAATACTTTGCCTGACTAAATCTAAGTGTGGTCTGATGGTTTGGTAAGGCTTCAAGGATAGACTGAAATCATCATACACTTTAGGCTCTGAAAATTAGCATCATTATTTTCTCTTTCTACTAGAATCAAAATGATGGCAGTTAGCAATGTAGTTAAGAAATAAAATTCTAGTCTCAGAATTTGTTTCATTTTCTTATGAAAATATTGTTGACCCAATAACCTGATTTTCATAAGGAGCATTCTCATTGTTCCAGGTTATGAACTTTGAGCACTTCTGTTCATATAATTATAAATGATCACATAGTTTTAGTGTCTCCATTGCCACTAAAAAATTCAACACAGAACTCATGAGTTTTTTCTGTCAAATAAAGGTGAAAGAGTCATACTCATTCTAGATATTAAAGGAAGGAAGGCAATCTTTGTAAACTATCCCATAGAATTTCTTTCCCAGAATAAATCAATATGAAAGTAGGATACTAGGTTGCACTGGGAGCAATATATCTTGAGACCACTGTAAAATAATCCTGCATAGAAATAGTCCTATGGTAACCATGGCATTAGCAATAGAAGAGTGGGGTATATGTTTCATCCTCAGGTTATCATGCATTATCATGCAGCTCAATAGGGAAAAAACAAAAACAAAAACAAACAAACACTCTCCTAGTTTACAGAAATCTTCAAGGAAAGAGCAATTTCTATATAAAGAGAAAATACACACACAGATTAGTTTTAAGCCATTAGTTACATGTAGATTAAGGATTTTTAAAGTGGCAAATTGCAAATATACTTATTAAAACATTGTTATAATTAGGGATAGAAGTAATTCTTTTAAATAATTAAAAAATCAATAGTCATCCAGGTATGTCTCAAAATAACGCATTGGAAGTGCACTTCAAAAACTATCCTGAAAATTGGCAAGCCTGACCAGAAAGAATATTTATGCACTCTGTAACTTTCTTGTGGTCACCTTTAGAAAGCTAGTTTTCTGGCAGTACACTTAAACTTTGAGTCAAAGTCCTTTAAATGTGATTTCATACTCAATTCTGTCCAGAGAATTGTAGGATGGTTTGCTGATGAAAAGGCCCACTCTATTGTAAGCAGCTAAGGATCTAGTGGCAAATATGGGCTTCCAAAACAAGTCTGACATAAATACCAAAACAGAGGCTTGCACAGAGGCCAAGCTTGTCAGAAGCAGGAGAATCAGTTCAATCTGAGCACACTGTGAAGACCCGGGGTCTGAGAAGATGATAGTGTGTGCAAGCGGAGGAATGAAAACCTCATGAGAACAGGCACATGGCTCCTTTGCACTGTGGTAGACCCTAGCATATTCTATTGCCTGACACAGAGAAGGTACTCAATAGATATTTACCAATGAATGATTAAGTGAATGCAAAACATGAGGAAAGGAATTGGCATTCTAATCAGAGGGTATACCTCATTCAAAGACCCAACTCTGTAACAGTTGGCTTTCCAGACACCTCTTCTACAGGGGTACTAGAGGTGATTAGCTGCTGTGTTGAGTCCAGTGGTTAATTAGATTGCCTAGATTAAGGATCGCTCTTCATGCAATGCAAAGAAGTTTTACAGTTCATTTGATGGGAAATAGAGAGCCTGAGAGATGGTGGGCAGCATACAACATCTGCCTTTGGGAATCTCACTCTGCTAACACTGTTCATGGCAAGGGGATATGAGCTCCTGAGCTTTTTGATTAATCAGGCACTGGGGATGAGAAAGAGAAAGGTGTTGGAGATGCCTCCATTGTTCTAATGGAGACTAACTTTTCCATGGAGAATGGTAAGATAATTTGGGTGCATTTTAGGTAATGAAGATTTGATATCCAAGTTAAGGAGTGGAAACCAAAACTAAATGCTGATCCTACAGTTTTTCTAGTACCCAGTATTTAAAAATTAAGCTTTATATAAAAGGAAAATTAAAGGACTTTTTTTTTTGCTCTTAGAAAACTGGTTTTAAGAACTTGCACAAAAGGACTATTTTATATATAGTACTTTAAGATATGTCTTGATTTCTTAGCAATTATAACTCTCTTTTAGAAATAAACATATATGGTCATGTTGTGATGATAATGAACTGCACCTGTTCTCTGCCAGGTTTACTAGGTAATTGAACACTATGAGATTATATGGAAGAAACTGCAATTTATCTAACTATAAAATATAAGGGACATTTACATTTATATGTTTGGTCTTCTGTCATCTTGGAGTAGTAGGTTAGCAAAATAAAACCTCTGTAGTTTCACTTTGAACTTGACCTATAGGCCAAAGAAGATCTAAATATTACTTCCTGTTGGGGGTGAGTGATTTAACGTATATTTCAACAATGAGACAATATGTAAAGCTTAGATTTATTTTTTTAAATAATTTGCACCATTTTGCCATGTTCCTTCCAAAAAAGATGAGTTTGATTTCTAATGAAAACTATAATTATTCATTGAATCCCTATTTGTTTAGTACAAAATTAAGAATATTTCTTTAATCCAAATCCTTGAACAAATCCAATTAAAGAAACCCAAGATGACCAGTAATCTTACTTCATATTTTAAAGCTATATTTCCTTCCAAGGACAATAGTATACACACTGATCCATATGAAATTTGGTATGTAGTAAATAGGAAGTTCCTAATAATTTCAAAAAAATTAAGAATTGCTCCGAAATAAATTTTAAGTCTATAATAACAATAATATTGGTGAAAAGTATATACATTTAACATTTGCTCAAGTGCTTCCCTGTCTCACTGTAGTTGCTATATTTGACACCCCTCCTCCTAATCCTCTGACTCCCTTCTTTTTCTAAAGCATGTATCTATCCCCTTCTTATAAAATGTATAATTTGCTTAATTTTTATTTATTTTTTAATTTAATGTTTTCTTCACCAAAACACAAGATTTATAGTGATAGAGAATTTGTTTATTTATTATGTATCTCAAATATCTGGAAAAGTACATGACATAAATAAACTTTTAGTAAATAATTGCTTAGTAAGTCAATAATTTTAGATATTTTCTCTAATTGCAATTAACCATGCAAGATATATATGTATATATACATATATATGTATATACACATACATATATATATATATATATATATATATATATATATATATATATATATATATATAAAAGAAGTAAATAGATAAAGGTTTAAAGATAAAATTATGGCATGAGCCACAATTAATTTCATTGTAGGTAGAAAGATAAAAAATGGTTTGGAGCTAAAATTTGTCTCCCTGAAAATTCTTGTCAATAGAACTACAGAGTTCTCATGTAGATGATAGAGGTGATAATTTGCTGCCACTTTTACTGCTAAAGGTGGTATGATCATGTGTTACTGTTGAAGATTATAGATATTCAGTAGTCCCTCAGATTCCTGGAAGTGATTTAGAAGCATTCTTATCTAAGAATTACATTCCTATGCTGCACATAAAAAGAGATATTTTCCAGGATCCACCAACTTCTCTCACTGCAGGACATGCATGAACATTAACAGGACTACCTACTGGTATCTAAAATAAAAGTGGTGGGTAGATATAGATGCATTGTCCATCAATCCTATATTACTCTCTAAACATAGCTGAAATGTTTTTAGAGAGGAAAAGGAACTGGGAAAGGAAAGGATGACCTCAAAAGGACACTAACTGTACCTGGGGGAATCTATTTGTTAGGTTCCAATAAGCAGCTAGATCAACCATCATTCATATTGTTTCCATGAGAAATGAGCTCTAGGTATCAAAAATCAATTAGCAGTTACAAAAAAAGGAATCGAGTTACTAGTACTTTCCCTCACAAATAAGTCTTAGTATTATTCAAAAAGACACCTCAGAATTTTACTCTAGCTCAATGTCTAAACCTCCAGGCATCTTCAAATGAAACAACCTGGAAAATCAGTATGCTTTTAATGAAAAATCTGAGATAATTATTTTTCATTCATTTAATATAATTTGCTGTTCCTCAAAGGGAAAAGTTCAAAGAAAAAAATTCTTACAACAAATTTCAGCTTGTTTTAAATTAAGTGTTGTTTATTTGGGAGTGAAAATGCTTATTGCAAGAATTCAAAGGGTCTGGTAAGTACAGCAGTGAGCATGTTTCTTAATATTAAGAATGAGAGACACTAGTTTCACCAAATAAGGATACAGCAATTCTAGAACATCCTACCCTTAGAACAAATATGAAAAAAATATTTTAGCTTGGATTACAGAGGTACTATAGGCAATTTTTTTTTTCCTGATTACTCTTCCTTTTTCCTAGATTGGGTAAAATTCAGTGACAAAGTCAGTGTTAGTGCCACTCAGTCTTCACTTGACACTCTTTAGATGTCCTCTTTTACTCATCTAAATCCTGTTGTTCAGAGACAGTATTTATAGAAGAGATAATCCAAAAAGGGAAGAAGACTCCCCAACACTTTTAGGAAGCACAGCAGCAGTTCACAGATGAGACCTCTCTTCAAATTCCTATTTTGACTGAAGTCAAAGTCCTAATTCCATTGATGGCAATACTTCATTGTGTTACCACAACAATTTTTATTAAAGAAATTATTGACTGTTGATAATATTTTTTCTCTCATGTATCTTTAGTTTTATGAATTACAAAAATGTAGTTCTTCACATTCTATGTTGTTGAAATATTATCTAGCCAATAGCATGAGCATGTTGGAAGCATTCATACTTTAATTTATCTATACTATAAACATCCCACCTTACATAGTTTGAATACTTTATGTCATTTCTTGAAAACCTCACCAGTGTGTTCCTATGCATCTTCCAGAGGTGTTTTTTTTTAAAGGAATATATTTATTTAGTTCCCAAATTTTTATGTATTTTTATTATGAAATATTTCATAACTATGCACATTGTAAAATATAACAGTATTTTTAAAAAGCATAGTGAATTAAATGGTTATGTACCACAATTCAGTTTAAGAAATAGAACATAACAATTTCTAGAAATCTCCATGAGCCTTTATCTGATTCCATTTCCTTCCACACACAATCACCTCCACATCCTTGCAAAGATAGCCACCGTCCAAAATTTTGCATTAATTATTCTCTTGCTTGATTTTTTTTTTGGTTTGTTATTAAGGGTGTAGATTTTACCATGACAACAAATACCCAAAAGATCAAGAGTGTCAAATAGCTAGAAATAGGCTGTTATGGTGGCTCCATAATCTGGAATACCATGGCTCTTTCTGTTTGTACTCTACAATCCTTATTATTGAACCATTTGGTCCAAGATGTGTGTGCTCTCTCTCTCCAACTATTTAGTATTACAGCTAACGGAACCAGCAAAGATGAAAGTACAGAGCATATATAGTTATAATTTATTTTATTATTCATCTGGTTTTAGGAATATTCAGATTTTCTACTTCTGTTTGAATTAGTTGCAATTTTCTAGGAATTCATGCAAAATACCTGGTTATTTCTCATATATATACTTATTTATTTATATATTTAGTACTTGTATATTATTTTTACTTGTGCTTCTAAACATTTTACTCAAGTAATCTTTCCAAAAATATTTTTATTTTATTAATCTTACAAGTCTTGTCCAAGAGTCAGAATGTACTTCAGAGAGTGTCTTTTGGTGTTAAACTCTTAAGTTTTTGTCTAATAGAAAGGTCTTTATGATTTTCAAAAAATTTTTTGTGTGGTAATGAAGTGCTAGGTTGCCTAATATTTTCTTTCTACATTGAGATATATTTCCATTGGCTTTTTTTCTCCTGTGAAAAATCAGCAAGCTATCAGTTAAAGAATTACTCCTTTGTAAGCAATCTTTTCTCATTGATTAAAGAGTTATGTGTGTGCTCTAGAATTTCATTTTGACATACCTAAAAATACATTCCTTCTGACTCTGTTTATTGATCTCTTCCAATAATTCTTAAGAAGTCTCAAGTGTCATTTTTCAATATTCAATTTCCTTGTTTTCCTTATTCCTTCCCTCTAGTTTCCAATTAAATCCATATTAAGCTTTCTCACTTTATCTTCTAAGATTACTGACATCTCTTTTTATTTTCCTTCTCCTTGTCTTGCTGGATTGAATTATGGTTAATAACTTAGATTTATCTTCCAGTTCAGTAATTCTCTCTGAAGCTATTTCTATTTCATTTTGAGTATTCACTAAGTGTTTAAATTCCATTTGCCTCTTTTTAAGATGTGCTTGATTATTTCACAATCTCTTTCTCTATGCTAATATTTTCAATCCCTTCTCCAAATTAATTAGTAATAGATTTATTTACTTATATTCTGCATCTAGTAACTTTAGCAACCAGTGTCCTCATTGGTTTCTCTCTTTGGCCATTTTTATTTTCTTATCGTTTTCATTTTGTTGTCTTATTTTCTTGAATATTTTGTGCTAGTTGAAATGCTAGGGTTTTTTTTTTTTTAATTTCTATGGAAATTATTGAAGTTTGGGATTGCAACTGCTTATAAAAGTTTGAATTATATTATTATTTTTTTCTTTGAAGACACAAGTGATGCCACTTTATGATAAAAGCCATGCCAATATTTAGGAATTTTCAGAGGACTTCATATTTTCCCTTAACTCAGTCTGGCATTTTCTTGCTCTCTATTTCTACAAGGGATGGCAGCTTTGTGAATGTTTTCCCATATGATTCCTCCCCACTCAGTTGACCTTGGGCATTATCTTCCATTGAATTTTTTTTTTTTGCAACAATATAAACTTAAGCCCTCACATGTAAACCTGAATTATCATTCCTTTATTTTAAATTGCCTAGTTGTACTTTATTTGTAGTCAATACAGATTCCTTACTTTTGTATTAGTTCGGTGATGCATTTTAGGAAATTATTTTAATGTTTTAAATAGCATTTTGTTTAACAAGGAATTTGATTTGTCATATGACGAATCAACAAATCTGCTATATTGTCTATATTAAACCGTTTCACTCAGTTTTACCACTATAGAAATAACAAGGTTTTTTTGGAATGTGTTTGTGTGTGTGTGTGTGTGTGTGTGTGTGCGCGCACACGCGCGAGGTTAGTCAAGAAACTGCAAAGGAAGCTTCTAAATAGTTAACATTTAGGGTAATACCATTTTGTAAATCAATCCTTGATTTAATGATTTTTCATCACTGCTGAAAGAAATAATACTTTTTATGAAGAGTTTTTATGCCTTGAATGCTAAATTTTAAATATCTTAGTTTATCCTACTCTTACTGTATAAGCTGATATCCCAATTCACCATATGTCACATAGTTCTTTAATAACTAAAATAACTAAAAATATAAAATATAAAATAAATAACATGATATACAAATATACAAAAGTCAAGATAAAATAGATGTAAATCCTATCCCAAAGAGTGTCCTTGATCCTTTAAATTTTATTACAGCTCCTCTGTGTTGTTCAGGTTATTACTGAACATATCTCCACTGGATCTTCACAAAGAGCTCACACAAGAGTAAGGGAAGAATCATCTCTTAGGTTTTCTCACACTTCAGTTATGTAGTAATTTCATTCTGTGGTTTTGTCAGAGAAAGTATATCCTTATAGAAATTATTTGCAAGCCTTATGCATTTTATGGGAAGACTGATTTAATTAGAAGTAATTAACATAATCTGATATCCACTTAACTGAGCACATGGAAATTCAATATTGCAAACAAGGGAGACAGGACCCCAATGTCTCAATATCTGTGCACTATGGAGCTCTATGTATTCCTCCCTTTATTCTTTACATCATCCACCAACATATGAACCTACCATAAAGACACCAAGGTCAATCTGTGCATTAATTATTAGTAAAGATTTAGTCAACTTCTTGTTTTTAAAATAAAAATATACATGTTGTATTTTCCATTAAGATGGTTAATTAAACAGGCCCATTTACCTCCACTTTATTCTGAGTCTCCATTAATATAAGAACAAATAGACTGTTTTAAGTCACAGTCACAATTATATAAATATCAAGAGAAGAGAATGGCAACGAAATCATTTTGGAAATTAAAAAGTAAAAATATGGGTGGAAAAAATATTCAGTTATCCAGGAACATAAATACTAGATCAGTAGTAAAGAAACCCAATAAATAATCCAGTTTACATAGAAGCTTCTTTCAAAGTTTTCAAAATTTGCTTATGAAGTAGTTAAATTCCTACATGTCTTCCTAAATTCCACATGGATACCACTTCTCCTCCACCAAACAGAAGTCTAATCTTTAGACATGACAAAAAAGGGTAAGGAGAACCAGACAGCGTTCTAGGTCCAGGAAGGATGTCACAATAACACATGGGGCTCTGAGTGAGGGCTCATTTGCTGAATGTCATGAACCCTATCTTCTACTCCACTACTCCTGGTAGCAGGTCAATGCCCTCAAGGTGTCGGCAGGCAGCAGACCAAAAGAGTCTTCCCTGAGGAATGCACTCAGCACCAGAGAAATAATAAAAACAATATACTGACATTAGAATTTTTCAAAAAACAGTCCAGTCAGACAATACCACAGTGAAGTTTATAGCCAACAAATCCCAAAACACATGTGCAGTGTCTCAAAGCAACTTTTCACTGCCTTAAATATGGGCGAAAATTCTTGGATACCTGAAAAAAGCCTCAGGCATGAAAGATAGAGTCCCAAACAAACAAAAAGGAAACAACTACTTGCAGGAAATCTATGCAAGAAGATGAACACTTGAGAAAAGAAAATATCATTATTCTATGCAGAGAAGTAAACAAAGAAATTGCTATCATAAAATACAAATAGCATTCTACAAAAGAAACAAGAAGACAAAAATATAAAATAAATAACAAAATATAGAAATATAAAAAAGTCAAGATGTAAAAATCATAAATGGAAAATTCAGTAGACAAAATAGGGAGAAATAAGATTAAGAGAATAATAGGAGTTTTAGGTAAAGAACAGAGAAAATAGAAGATAGATTGAAAATGCATGAAATTTTCCACTATAAAGAATACAAATTTTATCATTAAAGGCCTACTGGGTGTCTGCAGCATGCCTGAAATGGACTCACACAGGGGAAGGTGTAATTGAACTTTGAACTTTCAGAATACTATGGGTAGAGAGAGGATCCTAAAAACTTTAAAGAGGGGAAAAAAACTGATTCCTTTAAAAAGATTAAAAATACAAATGGCTGAATACCTGTCTGCCCAACACTGGAAAATCAGAGACAATAGGAAAAAAAAGCCTTTAAAATCCTGAGTTACATTTATTTCCAGCCTATAATCAATATGCAGCTAAAGTAGCTACCATCTATGTAGGTTTTTGTTATTCTTGGGGGTGGCAAGAGGGAGAAATGACAAACTTTAGGCAATGCATGGAAACTGTGGAAGGAATGTTGCCCAGTCAATGAAATTTATAGACTATTTGAGGTGGTTAAAGCATCCTATCACCTGATTGCTTTCAGAGAAATCTAAACAGCAAGGGAATGTCTGGGACTGATCTAGTGGTATGCACTTAAAAAACTAAGGAAGTGAGGGAGAGAACAGGAAAATTTACACAAACAAGCACAAACAATATTACTTGTGGATTTTAATAGCACTCTAGACAACACACTGAAGCACTGTACTCTGCTGTAAGCAAAAATCATGATACTGCTATAATGTTCAGAAGATGGACTTATAAAAATTCGTTCAGTGAAAGAAGCTCTGAAAGAATGTAAATTCTCACCATCTAAGATAGTGGAAAATTAATTGTTATGCTGCAACTGAGAAATGAAGATATGTCACATGTGAATACTTTTAAAGTAAATGCAAATAAATATCCAAAAATATCAAGAAGCTAATTTTGGCAAGGAGAAAATAGTTAGCAGGAACTTATGTCTTTTCCAATTATTCCTTCATAATTATTTAAACTATAACTAGAAGCCTTAATGTTTTCATATTACACTCACCCCCAGAGAATTATATTTTATAGCCCCATAGAGACCACTTATTTTGCCCATGCTGATTCACATGTGCATTTTTAGCACCAAGGTTGGAAATGTGTAACTTGCCACTAAAATCTGTAATTATGGCCACCAGGTGGCAAAAGTGAGTTATAATTGGGCCTGCGGGATTTCTGTTCTGACATATCTGTGTGATGATGTCATAGGATCTGCATTTGGTCATGTCCTAGTGGAAATATTTTCAGTTACTTGGAAAATGTGGAAAGCATACTTGAAAAGTCTTGGATGTCGCATATTTACACGGAAGAATTAAAGAGTGGCGGTATTGGAATTGAATTAAAACATAGTAGGTTACAATTGTGGTAAATAAGTATAAAATGTGGTTACATGCAAAGTCTTACAAGTAGAGTTTAAAACTTACATAAGTAAAGAGTCTTCTAGAAGGCAAATAGTAGCAGAGAAAAATCACTGAGAGGGAACTCATAAACAGGAACTTTGGCTTCAAATGTGCTATAACTGGTCTCATATTATTCTCCTGAAAACTTAGTTTTTTGTACCAGGTCTTCTCTAAATACCTATCTACTGTAAAGTCTATGATTCTTTTACATGTTGATAAATGCTTTTTTTATGGTTGTACAAGATAAAAAATAGATCAAGATCAAATACCCACTGCATGATTAAGAAATAACTATTGGAGCCTTAATAACTTAATAGTTATTAAGAAATAACTATTGGAGCCTACTATTGGTAGGTCTATAATCCCAGGGGCTCAGGAAGCTGAGACAAGTAGATTGCAAGTTCAAAGCCAGTCTCAGCAATTTAATGAGGTATTTAGCAACTCAATGAGACCCTGTCTCTAAATAAAATATTTAAAAAGGGCTGAGGATGTTGCTCGGTGGGTAAGAATCCCTGGGTTCAATCCCCAGTACCAAAAAAAAAAAGAAGAAGAAGAAGAAGAAAAGAAAAGAAATAACTATTGGAAATATTTTGACATATATGTTTCGTTTTAGCCTTATTTCTAGTATGTGGATATATTTTTTATCTTTAAAAATTATATTCTGTATATTTAATTTCTCAAAAGTCTCCTTACAGATTGCATGAACACTTTTCCTTTCATAATATACCTATGACAGTGTCCTTCTAGGATAAAATGCATACATACACACACACACACCAACACACACACACACATACACAGGTGCACAACAGATTCCTTCTCTACTTCCCAAGAGATGTAGTGACTATTTTATTTCCTGGTATCTGCCTACATGTGTCCTAGGGGTCAGGGTCTAAGTTTCTACTCCAAATAATTTATTCCAACCTGTTCTTGGGATAGGGCAAAACCCTTTGTCTTAGGTCAAAACCCCTGTCCGAGCAGAAGACTAAAGACTAATTTGCTGTAAAATCTTATCTCTCTTTTTTTTTTTTTTTTCATAATTTCTGCATCACTAGTTACTCAAATAGTGGCTCATCTCAGGCTTTCCTGAAAGCTGTATTTTTTGGCTCGTTGCTCTTTACTGCTCTTCTCAATCTTTACCCCTTGCTTCATTGTCATCTCTTCAACTAGTTCAGCTCAGCAATCACATGTCCTTGGCAAATATAGTAATAAATTAAAATGTAAGAGGCTTGTGTTTATTGCCAACATATTAAACTGTTCATCTCCGATTCCACCTCAAAAAACCTCCTCTTAACCCTAAATTTGCATTATTATCTTTTAATGTTTCCATTTACTATGGAATTTGAATTTACTCTACATTTTAATGCCTGCCTTAATCATACATATTTGCATAAACATCAATTCATGTGCAGTAGCATTAATGTGCATTAATCATGTATTAAAGATGTTTGTATAGAAAAAAGTATGGTAAATTCAAAAGGAATTAATTATTTTATGTTTTGATTTGTTTTGTATCTGTCATTTTAATCATGTTTTTTTGTGTGTATGCATGCAAATATTTGCAGCTATGCTTTTATATTAAATTCAATTTTTCTTTACTGTATTTTTATAAGTTATAATATGTCAATGAGAAATTATATACACATTACCTTTTAAATGTCCTTTCTTATCAATTCAATAATGTTCAAATTATGTATCACTTTCTGATTTGTGATTGATGTCTTTCCTATAGCTAAATATTTAATGTGTAAGTGCTAAATTTCATTTGTCATATTGTATCACTCATAAAAATTTTTAAACTTATTTTGCCATTCTATTTACATATCAGCTTTGCAAGTTTTTAATGGAAATTTGTATCACATGGCAAATATAAATCATTCCCATGTAGAAAATATAAGGCAAATGTAGACATTAGTAAATTTATTCCTTTTAGATGAAGAGTAGATACCTTTGGGGGTTGACCTTTAAGTTAATTAAAAAGTAAATTACAATCCAAAGTACCATACCCTGTAATGCTAAATGCCATTCCCACACCCATGATGACTTTTAGGGAGTAGTAATTTTTTCCTTATCATGATTTTGCCAAAAGATTTTACTGTGGAAATGTTGCAGACACATGCTTATCTGTATGGAGCAGAGCAGTGATTCTGTTCATCCTCCAGAAAAGAGAACCCTTCACTCCTTTGGCAGGCATGTAAATTGGTGTAGTCATTATGAAAAATGCTATAAATCTTCCTCAAAATATTAAAAATAGTATTACCATATGGTCCAGCAATACCACTTCTGGATATCCAAGAGAAATTAAAGCAGTATTGCAAAGAAATATCTGCACTTCACATTCTTTACAGTATTATTCTCCATAGCCAAGATACAGAAACAACTTCTTAACTGATAAATGGCTGAAGAGAGAGAATGTGGTCTGGGTTAGTGTGATAACCTCCTCCTTATGGGTTTCCTTGTCCCAATTCTTGCCCACTTCAGACCTTTTCTTCACATTACAGCCTTAACATGTATTTAAAGTACATATTAAATTACATATTAACACCCACATACACACATGCACAAAACAACAAGTGTTCATAAATTTCTTAAAGACATTACGGATTTTTGTAAGGTTGCAGTATGTGGAGCAGGTCTGAAATAGGTAAAGATTCATGCAAGAAGTCTCATAAAGACCTTACTTGAGTAACCTAGGTCTGACAGCAGTAGAAATAGAGAAAACTAGACAGAGTCCCTGCATATTTATGCAGATAAAATTGACAGAAACCAGTGTGATGAGGAAGTGAATGTTTTTAAGGAGAACAGGAAATGCGTCACAGTGGCTGAAAGTGTGGACTCCAAAGCAAGACTACATGGTTTCCGGGTCCAAGCCTGCCATTTTAGGCACTGTGACCCTGGGCAATTAATTCAACTTCTGTGTGCCTCTTGTCATTTGTAACGAGGTGTACTGATATTACCCACTTCAGTGTGTTGTAAGAATTGAAATGTTTGCCTGATTTTAATATAGACCAGTGTTTATACCATGCTAAGAACAGTGTAAGTGCTTGTTACTATGGTGGTGGTGATACCATTGGCTAAATTCGAGGAACTGGGTTTGAGGAAGCAATTCATGAGTATGGTTTTGAACACTTTTGAATTGGAGTTTCAATAAAGACATTCAAATTATGTTGAACAGTCAATTGGATATACGGGTCTAGAAGGAGTCTGGGCTAAAGACAGATTTGACGGTCTGGTATATCACTAAATCAATGAAAATATGATTTTTAAAGTAAAAATACTAAAGTGAGAAGAGACAAATTACTATAACAGGTTTCTGAAAACAGTTTTAAGGAAGGATAAAGAAAAAGGAATTGTCAAAGGAGACAAAGTAATAATCAGAGATACAGAACAAAAATCAGTTGAGTGAGATTTCACAGAAACCCAAAGATTTCAGTAGGAAGAAGCTATTGAGAGATATGCAAAGATGATCCTAAAAAGTACCTATGGAGTTTAGCAATGTTGAGCTTACTGATGATCATAGGAAGCATATTTTGGGTGGAATAGAGAGACAGATTGAAGAGGTTAAAGAAATGAAGTCAATGAATGTGGACCTTGGTGATTTGGCTGTGAAAATGGAGATGAGGTAGGGCAGTATTTAATTGAGAATAAGTTAAGAAGGACTTCTTTTATGCTCTTTTGTAAAGATGTCTTGAAAATTATTAAATGTTGATAAAATTCCCATAGTCTATAGAGGAAGGTTTCTAAGATGTCCCAAGAGATGGTTTGGAGGAGAGACATTGACACCAGTATGTTTGTAGAGAAGGAGGAGAGGTGAGGCAGAAGCAGGTAGATCTCTACATTTCTAGGCAATACCATTGTCTGCTGGTTTCTGTTTACTCTGTGAAAGTAGGTGGCAAAGCTACTTGGGAAGAGTAAGAAAGAGCATTAAGAGAATTGATAAGAGAACAGAGGAGTTTTTAAATTTCCCGGTGGAGACAAGTAACTTAGAGAAACACAGTAGATGAGGGTCAGTGTGATATAGCAGTAGACATGTATGATCATGAATATATGAAATGCAGTCTGCTGTACTGTATGAACAATGTTCACCAACAATGGTTAGCTCTTCAGTGGCAGATAAGATGTAGAGAGAACAAAAGTTGGAGTTTTGATAAATAACTTCTGTTCAAAGGAAGTTAAAGCAAAGTTTAGAATTTTTAAAAGAAGGTTACTTAACTGGCTTACCATGGAATCTAAGCTGAATATGGAGGGAAGTTTAAAAAGGAGCGAACCAATCCATTGGGTGGGAATAACTAGAAGCTTCTGTGACTAAATTTGCCAGTGGTATTGGAGAACTGTAAGCATGGTAGTAATTCAACATGAAGAAAAAAGAAGAAACTGTGGTAAATCAGCTGATTTCTTAGTGAATGGAGTAGTTAAATGAGTCATTACAATATCAAGCATGCACATTATGTTCCCACATTCCAAATACATAAGACTTGAGAACAAGAAAACAAAAAGAAAAATAAAAAAAGAGTTTTATACTCTTAACCTGAGAGTTAAAAATGAAGAAGGCTATTGATGGAGAATTTTGGAGTACTTCCCTATCTCTGACCTCCATATCATCAAGAAACAGGAAAGGGAAGAATCTCACACTTAGCCTGGTGATATAGATTCAGAGAAAACACCTCCTTGAGAACTTGATGTCTGCCCCTACACTCAGAAGGGGTCAATGGATTTGTGTTTAATACACTCTTGGAAAATTTGAAAATAAAATGTCATGGTTGACTTTCCTTACCTAGTAGAGTTTTAGCTATATTTTCACTGACGACAGAATAGATATGTCAGTTTCTCCTGGACCAATTATAAGGAACTTGGAGGAAAAATGGTATTTGGTGTCATTTGAAAAGCCAAAGTCTTCCAAAAGGGTTTGGTGACAGGATAAAAAGAGATCCATTAGCCACAAAGAAAAAGGAACAATTTGATATTCTTTCTTTTTCTTTTTTTTCCTGGTGTGTGTTGAGGGGTGGCAGTGTTGGGGTTAAAACCCAGGACTTCATGCAGGCAAGGCAAGCACTCTCCCACAAGTCACATCCCCGGCACCAGTTATATCTGGTGATAAGAGCCTCTTAAAAACTTGTAACAGTGCTCATGAGATGGAGTCATTTTGAACATCCTCCAAGCCTGGAGAGCACTAAAGACTAAAGCTATATCTTAACTCATATACCACTCAAATAAGACCTTAAAGTACCACCCTCTCCTCATCCTGCCTATCACTGCCACTCTAAATGCAGAAGATTTAGAACTGAATCCAGCAAGTGGTGGAAGTCAGAAGAAAGACACCAAAAACCCAGCTCCCCAGTTTTCTTTTATCTGTGAGCTGTCATTTAGGGTTGACCCAGGGGAGGAGAGAAGGTTTACCTAAATTGGGGCTTTTGTTTTTTATTTATTTATTTTTAATGTTTTAAAATTTTGTTTATTCTAATTGGGCATATATGACAGCATAATGCTTTTTGATTCACTGTACACATTGCAGCACAATGTTTCATTTCTCTGGTTGTATATGATGTAGCATCATACACTATGTGTACACTATGGGCAGTCATACAGGTACATAGGGTAATAATGTCCATCACACTTCACCATCTTTCTGGCCCCCATGCTCCCTCTCCTCCTCTCCCTTTGCCTAATCACAGTTTCTCCATTTTTCCCATGACATCCCCATTATGGATTGGCATCCACTTATCAGAGTGAACATTCGGCCTGTGGTTTTCTGGGATTGGGTTACTTTGCTTAGCAAGGTATTCTCCAACTCCATCTACTTATGTGCAAATGACATAATTTTATTCTCTTTTAATGCTGAGTAGTATTTCATTGTGTATATGTACCACAGTTTCTCTATCCATTCATCTATTAAAGAGCATCTAGGTTGCTTCCAGGTTGATGTCTGCCCCCTAGACTCAAAAGGGGTCAATGGAATTAAGCTGCTGTAAGCATTGATGTGGCTGTGTTACTTATTATATGCTGATTTTAAGTCCTTTGGTATAGACCCTGAAGCGGGATAGCTGGGTCAAAAGGTGGTTCCATTCCAATTTTTCTAAGGAGTCTCCATACTGCTTTCCAGATTGGTTGCACCAATTTGCAGTCCCACCAGCAATGTATGAGTGTGCCTTTCCCCCCACATCCTTGCCAACACTTATTGTTGTTTGTATTTTTGATAACTGCCATTCTGACTGGCATGAGATGAAATCTTAGATTAGTTTGGGGGGACTTTGTTTTTAAATGGGGCTTTGTTCATCTAAACTACTGAAATGATGCTACTTTTTTGACTAAATTGACTGAAAAATTGTTGAATGAAATAACCAGAAAAGTTATTGATTTTGCCCTACATTTCAACATAGGGCCACAAGAATCAAAGCAACACAGTGGGCCATGGGTGAGAACATGAATGAAGTTGGTATGGCTTGCACCTGAGGGAGTCCTAAACAACACACTTAAATGTGGAATAGGGATCTCCTGGTGGAACCAGTTGAAGACATGCACTATCCAAGGTGTAACTATAGGAAAGGGTAACTGAGACAAAGCAGAATTGCAGGTCTTTGAAAAATGAGATGAAAAATATGTGAAGCTAGGATATTTTAAGGGTTATTCATGAATGTGATAGTCATCCAGATGCTGATGGGATATAAAGTAGGGAAGATAATTATGTGTTAGGTGAAAATGTAATGTAAGATAGCTCCCAGTGCCTAAAAGATCAGAATATTGTAGTCAAATAAATGAGGAAAGAGGTATCCAAATTACATGATCCTTAAAGAAAAGGAATTTTATTTTTGTGTGATATAGGAAAGAAAGAAATAATGGGAAGCAAAGAAGACATGACATCAAAAGTATTCAGTTTCTGGAGTGATAGTGATATCTTTTGGAGATCAGCCATTAAAGCACCAAGGTGGGGAAACTCCCAAAAAAGAGTTTGAGAATTTTGATAACCATGAGAAATTTACTGACCCACAATAGCATAAAAGTGGTGAAAATTCATGGTTAAAAGGAAAGAGATGAAGGATCATTTGAATCAGACATAAAAATGAAGGATTAGGGAATACAGTTATGTCTGTCAAATATTTTCAGGTGTCACTTTAAATACTTTTTATTTTTACATTTCTATGGATGTAAAGATATATACATTATTATCTCAAGCTGACATAACAAAATATCAAAGACTGGATGGCTTAATGAGCAAAAAATTATTTCTCACAGTACTAGAAATTGGTAGAAATTGGGAATACAAAATAAAGATCTGGCAGGGTTAGTGTCTGGTGAGCTCTCTCTCCTGGAGTTGCAGATAGACAACTTCTCACTTTATCTTTACATGGGGGGGGGGAGAAAGAGAGAGAGAGAGAGAGAGAGAGAGATAAATCTCTGCTGCCTCTTAAAAGGACCAGGCCAGGGCCCATCCTCTTGATCTCATCTAACTATAATTATTCTCAACAGGTCCCATGTCCAAATGATATCAAAGATATTAATTAAACGGGATCAAGACACAGTCATTTCATTAAAAAAAAATGTTATTACTTCTTGTTATGACCTCAAAGGGAGCTGTTCTCATAGTACATTTTCTATTTGAACAGAACTCAATCACAGGAGCAAAATATCGGTCAAAGAAGGATCACATGATGTGTAAACTTATGTGTTTGTCTATTGCTTACTCTTCTACCATTGGTGGATTGACAACAACTACTGGTACCTCCACAAACTTGATCTTCACTGAGCATTTCAACACGTGAGTAAAATTGTTAAATTGGTAATTTAACAAATAGACAACACACAAACTATAAAACCTATTCTCACCTGGTTCAGAGAATCCATGGACAGAGATGCTAAGCTGAATTAACTTGCCTTTTTTTCCTATCAGGACAGTCATAGGTCTAGAGATCTCCCTCTGGATTGGCAGTTAAATATGCAGGATCTGGGGAATTAAATTATGCCTGCAGATTCCTCAGGTCAGCTGAGAAGAAATAACTCTTGGCTGACCGCTCTGGTGGGTACATTTTTTCATGGCAAATAATTCTGCAAATGGTAATTAGCAAAAGTTAAAAAAAATCATTTGCATGGGACAATTTATGTAGGCTCTGGGGACTGAACTTAAGTGATGAATGGTGAACAGAGGTAATGATTACAAAAGGCCTGGCTTTTGAAGTAAAATATTTAGAAGATTGGGCAGTAAGAACCAATGAAACAATAGTTTGGAAGCCCATGCTTTTATAAAGGAGCCCAGATCGATTCTACAGCCAAGGTTTATTTTAAGTACTAAGAGGGCATACAATTGTCGAAGTTCTAAGAAAGTTAACAGCACTGAGGAAGTCCAGAAACAGGATTTAGTCTTTTCACGGAAAAAAATAAGATTCAGAACCAAGAAAGCTGTACTCTAGGAAACAGAGCCAACAGACTCTACAAACTCTCTGAAATTATTTGCAATATGTTGTGCATACATATTTTCTCCAAAAAGGCAAGACTCAAAGAATGCCAATCTGCATTCTATGAAAGATTATGTACAAAGAACAGAGGTAAAGAAGTTTAGATTCAGTATTGTCCATATCTCCATGTATACTAATTGTTTTATGACCATTCAACCACATTAGGAAGGAGTCTTTCAAAAGCATTTGGTTTATAAGTGGAAAACATGAAATTCACAGTATCAGAGAAGATATATTCAATATATACCCTAGACAGGAGGTGGACCTGATCCCTTCCTGAGATCTAAACTGATATACTTGATCATGAATTCCCCAAGTAAAGAGATTTCACATCTTGACCCTCTCGGCAAAGTCTATTTTCTAACATTTAGACCAAATTCTAATTGTTTTATCCTTGTTGGAGTTAGAGAACTGAGGATTTAGACTATTTCTGCACAGTGAATCAACCAACTTTTTCTCTCATCTTACTTTTCCTCTTAACTCTTTGAATGCATTAATCCATTTGTAGTAAAAGATTAAGAGCATTGCAGTATTTTGAACAAAATGTTTTGCTAACTATTTTTCCTAACTGTTGTAATTTGCCTAATCATAGAAAATTGACAAAAATTCCTTTAAATTTAGAAAATATTTAAAATATATTGTGAAATTTGGTGTTTTTTCTTCAAAATGTTATCTTTACCTTAGGAATTATGTGACAGTAATAACTAGGAGAAAGCTCAAAGAATTAGGAGAAAAATCAAAGTATCTCCTTTTGGTAGAAAATACCAGTATAGATGGGAAGTGAGAATAACCATATTGAAAAATGCAATTGATATGATTAAACAAACTTGGTATTTAATGAACATTTTCTTAAATGCTGACCTTACACAATACAACAGAATCCCAAAGTAACAATGGAACAGTGTGTACTCAATTTTGTTGGAAATGCTATAGAAGCTTAAAACTATCCCCCAAATTATATTATTTGTTCAGGTGTTTGGAGCTGGAGAAAATTTGCCTTTATTTACAAATGCACTCTGATAATGTCACCTTTTCCTTTTGACACTGCTTGCCATCTTTTGGAGCAAAACCAATTATCATTTTGTACACATGTGCAAAATACACATTTTTTTATGAAAGAGGTGTATAAGGGTGATTAAAATCTTAGGCTCTGGGTTTAAAATGACTGGGTTCAAATCCCAGCTCTTCCACTCACCAGCTAGGTAACTTTGGACAAATTATGTAAGCTTTCTGAATTCACTATCTTTTCAGAAATAGCAGGAAAACAGTTTGATCTCTCTCTCC
>NW_026000142.1:17425317-17430821 GCF_001458135.2 Marmota marmota marmota | reverse complement strand
CCCACCACCACTCCCCCTGCTTTGAGTTTTATTCAAAATCAATAGCACTTCAAGCAGTGCTGGCACAGAGTGTGTACATGTGCTCAACAAATGCTGGTTATTATTATTACTAGTGTTGAGAACATTGAAATTCAGTTTAGCAGTTTGAGGACCAAACCAAGGTCAGTCAGACTTCCAAAACTGCCTCCTTAAAAAGTTATTTTTCCCCTAAGATACCTAAAATGTGTCATAAAAGAAGACTGCAGTTATGTACAATATCTTTGATTACTAGAAAAAAAAAATCTGTCCACACAGTTTGTAACAATCTTAAGACGGTTTGTAACAATTTTAAGTGGTGAACGTTCATAAAGAAAATGAGAGCAAATAATTCATAAAATCAAAGTACCAAACACCGGAAACAGTTGTTTTTTTTGTTTGTTTTTTTTTTTTGTAAAGGGTGAATAGTCTGTGTATGTTTTACACAGTTTGGTGTAGCAGTATTCAGATTGATTGGTATTCCAGGAGTCTGGAGACAGGAAACCAATTAGGAGTCTATTACCAAAGTACTGACAAATGATGAAAGGCTAGTTGTGAAGTGACAGGAAGATTTAGATTCAAGACACTGCATAATCACAAGGTCATTAGTCATTAAGAGTGAGTCCTTTAGAGGGAGGGAGGGCTAGATGTTTGTTTATATGACTGCCAGATAGAGAACTTCTAGAGAAATCACATAAACTTCTAGAGAAAAACGGGGAGAGTCAGTCTCGCTGGAGAAATTAATAAATTTAATCTGGACACACTGACATGGCATATCCACAAGGAGATTTTTAGCAGACATTTGTAAACACATTACTTGAGTTAGTTATAAATTGGGGGTATGGTAGTCAGTTTTTCACCACTGTGATTTAAGTATCTGACGAGAACAACTTAGAGGAAGAAAAGTTTATTTTATGGTCATGGTTTCAAAAGTTCAGTTCATGATCAGCCAACCTATTCTGGGCCTGAGATGAGGCAGAACATCATGGCAGAAGGATGTGGTGAAGGAAAGCTTCTCAGCTCAAGGCAGCTAGCAAGCAGAGAGAGCAAGTTAGGCACCAGGGACAAAACAGAAACCTCAAAGACATGCCCCCAGTGACCTACTTCCTTTAGCCACAACTTAACTGTTTATAGTTGACACAGAGTACAGTGTTCCTCTCAATTATTAATCCAGCAAATGGATTAATCCATCAGTTAGGTAACAGCTTTCATAATCTAATCATCTCAGCTCTGAACAAGAGAAAGCAGAAATTTTAAATCCTATATAGACACCCTCACTGCTTGTCTCACACACAAATTTGGGGGGGGGGCATATCATATTCAAAACATAACATTCCACCCCTGATCCCAAAAACTCATGTCCATCTCATGATGAAACATGCACTTATTCCGTCTCCAAGATTTCATCTGAGACTCTGGGTAAACTCTTCATTGTAAGCCTCTGTCAAAATAAAAAGTTACATAAAAATAAAACAAGTTACATACATCCAAAACCAAAATGGCACAGAATAAACATACCCATTCCAAAAGGGAGAAATAGGGGTATAGAAATCAAAACTAGAACCCAGATGGTCAAACAAGTCTTATAGCTCCATGTCTAGTATGTGTGTGTGGCACGTGGCCTTGAGATACAATTTCCAAAGGAATTGGACAGCCTTGACCTTATGGCCTTGTCGCTTATAGCCAACATAGCCTCTCTCTTAGACTGGTTCTGTCTGCAGCCAACTGCTTTCCTCAGCAGACATACCATGTTACTAGCATTTCTTAATCCAGGGTGTCTCCACTGCAGCTTTGGCTTCCTTCTTACAGCTTCATGAATCACCTGTGGGGATTTCAACCCTGCTACATTTTGCTTGGCTTCCCAGGCCTTCCCTTGAAATCTTATCTATAAAAACAAACATGAAATTCTTAGAATGGTCACATGGGGGTGGGTGAGTTAAAAGACTCCAGTCAGACTCTTAGGAAAAAACATTGATAAGAAAGAAGGTGAGAAAAGTTAATCATGTAGGAGGAGACTTAGGAGCATGCAGTGATTTGAAAGCAGAAAGGGGAGATCATTTTCAAAATGGAGAAAGAATTGGGGCCATTATGGTGATAGAGGAGAACTGAAAAAACTTTCAGTTCTCTCGGTTGTCCTCCACAGTGTGAGCAGGTTCAGTGGAATAGTAGGCAGTGGGTGTACAATTCAGATGAGCTGAAGAAGGAGTGAGTATGTAGTGGAGAGGAGAAGCCAACAAGTTAAGTGACTCTTTCAAGTGTGACAAAGAACAGAACATGAAGAGTATGACCAAAGGCAAAGTGTTCTTTTAGAACAAGGGTGGGAGGTCAGTTTGGGTTTACATTAGGGGAAGAAAACTAAAAATAGATACATAAAGTTTTGAAGGAAAAAGCAAAAAAACAGAACAAAGCATATTTGTCAGAATACAGAATCAGATGGGAACAGGTGGGAACTGAGTAGACTTAAAAACAAAGATGGAAATATTAGTCTTGGGAAAGAAGGATATTTTCTCCTTGGTGATAACAGGAAGAATGAGGAGAACAAGAGAAAGCAGAAATTTTAAATCCTATATAGACACCCTCACTCTACACATGAGGATGCTGAGGCTTATATTTTAAGTGATAGTTACAAGTCATCCAAGGGCCTGGGAGGTAGAGACACATGAAATGCCTCTTTTATTCCTTTTTTAAAAGTTGACACAAAATTTGCATATTTATGGAGTACCATGTAATGTTTGATACCCATATACACTTATGTAACATTCAAATTAGGATAAGCAACTATATGTCCTCAAATGTCTATCATTTATTTGTGGGGAAAACCTTAAAATTCATTTTCCTGGCTTTTTTGAAGTATACAGAACATTTTCATTATTTAAAGTCATTCTTAATCTTATAATCTAATATCTGTGGCACCTAAATTCTGAAAGTCCTAAGCTCCCCTGTAATTAGTTCACTATTCACCTTGACAAATCCTTAGAAATATTCTTTATCCTACTCACTCCTGTTGTAATATTATAGGTTTTTATTGGCTCTTTCTTTTTTTTTTTTAAGAGAGAGAGAATTTTAGTATTTATTTTTTAGTTTTCGGCGGACAGAACATCCTTATTTGTATGTGGTGCTGAGGATCGATCGAACCCAGGCCGCACGAATGCCAGGCGAGCACGCTACCACTTGAGCCACATCCCCAGCCCCTTTACTGGCTCTTTCATTAGGAAAATCCTACTTGGTCAATTATCTACCCTAATCTGCTCCTTTCCTAACACTGTTATTAATAAGTGCTATGCTGTAATTAGCCCATTTCTTCCTGCTCTGATGCTTGAAAGACCAGTCAATTGTGTTAACATATCTCTTTCATTGTATGGTTATCATACCATTTGAAACTTTGTGCAATTACTCTTTAGCCACTAGTCCTCTCTCCTCTTATCATAATCTATATTTACGTCTCTATAAACTTGTCTCATGAACACCACCATCTTCCTTGATAATGACAACCTTATAAAGGCTGAATGCATCATTGTCTTCTCCTGTTAGCACACAAAGGGTACAGCAGGTGATCAATAAATACTGGTTGAAATGAACTCTATCAAGACATACAGGGAATACACAAAGTACTGATTGTACTTGGAAATTATCTAAGCAATTGAATAACACTTTTCTATCAGAATAAACTTAGGAAGAACAATATATTATTATGGACAATAACTACTTTCATGGTACAGAAGTTCCAATGCACCAGTATTATCCAACAAGTACAACTTCTATAATTGAATACACACAAGAAGAGACCTATTGGATAAAGAATGGAAGACTATAGCAAGTAATATTTCATAGCTTACAGGTTATCAAAGTATGTTATTCAGTTTATAGTTGCCATTTGTGAAATCATGGGTATAGAATGCAGCTTAGAAGAAAGTTGTGTTACCAACTATTAGCACAGTCATGATTACTATGTGTTAAATAATAATAATCCCCCTTTATCCACAAGGGGTATGTTCCAAAACTCTCAGTGGATGCCCCAAACTCCAGATAGTACCAAACCATACAGATAATGTTTTTTTCCTATTCAAAAATGCTTATGATAAATTTAAATTATAAATTTAGCACAATAGGAGATTGACAACATGAACAAATAACAAAATAGGGCCATTGTAACAGTACTATCACTACTATAATAAAAATTGGATGAATGTAATTTCTGTCCTGAAAGAGTAAAAAAAAATTAATATTTTTGGTTCATTATTGACCATGGATAATTGAAATTGTGGAAAGCAGAGCCACAGGTATGTGGAGGATTATACCATAGGTTCATAATGTAGGAGTGCTAAAGGAAACCCATTATGCTTGCCCTAATTCAAAGCCCATCTGCCTACTCTCTACTCTTTGCTAAATAAAGGGAGGAGGTAATCCAATTACTTAACAATAGCCATATTCAAAGGTTACCAGGATTTTCCCTTCATAAACTTAAATTTTTCAGAAATAATTTCTCTGGAAAATACTGTAGAAGACATTTGGACATTATAGAGTTTGTATTTAAACTTTGGCTCAGATTTCAAGCCTGCTGTATATTAGCTGTACCTTGTGAAGGTCAGTTTCCTCCTGTGTAAAATGAGGGCAAACTAAAACTTCTTATTGTAAGGATTTAAAGACATAGTGCACATGCAACTGTAATAGAGAGCCTGGCACACAGGACAACTTGTCAGCAATGGTAGCTACTGTTATTGCTGCTGCTCCTACTTCTGTTATCACTGTTAAAAATCTAAGCCTGGCTTCTGAATAATGAGCAATTAATATTAAAAAAAACCCTCTGGAAGCAGACAAATCCAAAACAAAAAAGTGGCTTTGTCTCAGAAATAATCAAAACAGTCATTAATCAATGGAACTATAATCAGTGTAGACACTAGCTTATTATGGGGCTTAATGGCCAAAATCTGTTACAAGGTTGTAAATTTCCATGACTACATCCATACTTTCATAGCCATTTCTTTGTGTTTCATTGGTATTTCTGGGTATTTCATTGATCATAAGAACTGCAATGACAATGTTATCTTCCTAGGTATCAAAATTTAAGCACACATATGCTTTAGGTCAAAGCATGCCTCTGGGTTATGGTGCAGTCATTTCTACAGTTTGTTTTTAAATTTCCTTAGAAACTTAAAGTTGCATTCTGGCTATGGGTACTCCATAATATATATGGAAATTTCAATCTTTTCAGTGCTTTAATGAAAAGAGGCGGTTGTGTTTTATTTTTTTTATTTTTTTTTTTTAATTTTTTATTGTGGGTTGTTCAAAACGTTACAAATTTCTTGGCATATCATATTTGACACTTTGATTCAAGTGGGTTATGAACTCCCACCTTCACCCCATACACAGATTGCAGAATCACATCAGTTACACATCCATTGATTTACAAATTGCCATCCTAGTGTCTGTTGTGCTCCGCTGCCTTTCCCATCCTCCACCCTCCCCCCTCCCCACCTCTCCCCTCCCCT
>NW_026000142.1:17319212-17420134 GCF_001458135.2 Marmota marmota marmota | reverse complement strand
GTTACCCTCCGTGCGACAAACCTCTCGCGTTTGAGTCCCCGTAGCCGATCCTCGTGCGATGGAAATCCTTCCTCCAGGTTCCGGAGCACCCCACTATTGCTGGAAATTCCTAACAAGATATCCTTTAGCCGTCCTGACTTGTCATACTCCCACACAGTGAAGCAGCACACGGGGGTAATGCACTCCCCTCGCCGCCATCTTCCCTTCTCCCGGTTGTGTTTTAAAATAAAACTCCTTCACAGGTTGAAAAATCCACCTTAACTGCACGATCTGTGACCTTGAGCGCTTCACTTAACCCCTTGGGATTTGATTTCTTCCTGTGTAAAATGGAAACATAATGCCCTGATCACAGGATTTTCATCAGAATTAAATGTGCTTAGCTCATCTGCTCATTCCTAAACCTCTGCCTTTCCTTGACAACTCGGCATACACCAAAGCTCACTGTATCACACCCATTTCCATATCTTTATAATACCACCTATACACTGATGATTGCCAATTTCATATCTCTATCCCTACTTTTTCCTCTGAATTCTAGAGTCACTTATCTAGCTGAATATCCAAAATGATCACTTAGTAAACTAAAGCCATCTCAAGTTAACATTCCCAGAGGAAATTTTGAGCAGCCGTCACTCCTTTTCCTAGTCCTCTGCCCACCTGTCTTGACCCAGATTTCACCATTTCAGTATGTGACCTTTTTCCTCCATTTCTCAAATTTTATTCCAAATGTATCTAAAAACTATTGCCTTCTCTTCATCTTCACCACCAAACTTCTTAAGCTAACACATAAAACTTGTACATCTTTATGTGGTAACAGGTGCTATTTCAAAATACACTGGATAATATTCAAATAAGGGCTTTAAGCATCTATATCTCTTCAAACAACCATCATTTCTTCATAGTGAACATTCAAAATCCTATCTTTTAGCTTTTTTGAAACATTTAGTGCATTATCATCTATAGTGATCCTACTGTACAATGGAACACGAGATTTTATTTCTCCTACCCAACTGTAGCTTGGTACTCAGTGATTAACCTTTTCCATCCTGCCTTCCAGACAATTGTCCCCAGCCTCTGATTATGATCATTTTGCTCTCAACATCAATGACATGAACTTTATTTAGATTCCACCTGAATGACATCATGTGGCATTTGTCTATCCCTAGCTTAATTTACACAATGCACATCTTCCAGTTCCATTCATGTTAACAAAAATTACATGACTTCATCTTTTATACAATTGAATAACATTCCATTTTGTGTATGTGTACTACATTTCTTGACCCATTCATCAGTTGGTGGACCATTAGGTTGTATCTGTTTCTTGGCTATTGTGAATACTGTTGGAATAAGCATAGGAGAGCAGATATCTCCTCAACATAATCATTTCATTTCATTTCATTTGGAAATACACACACACACACACACACACACAGGAGTGGGTTTTCTGGATCATATGGAAGTATTTTTTTTTCTTAATTTTTAGGAGCATCCAGTGCTTTCCATAATGCTGTACATATAATTTACAAGGTAACAATGTGCAATGGTTTCATTTTATCCACATTCTTACCAATCCTTGTTTTTCCTTTCTCCTTCTTACAATTTATATCTCATCTTGAGTTTCACCTTCTCTGATCGTACTATGTAAATTCTCTTCTTTCTTCTAATAGCTTTTTATTACATTATTCGGTTTAATTTTCTTTTTCAGAATTTGCTTCTCTGTTTATTTTCTGCACACATTATTTTAGTATAAGGTTCTTGAGAATCTGGACCACATCCATCTCATTTACTATTGGATCCTCAATAGTTAGAAGAGTACCTATCATAAATACTCCTGGATCAAACATGAGTAGACACCCAACACAGTGTTGGGTAAATGAAAAGAACTTTATCAGAATTGACTTTCTTAACATAACTTATGATAGAAAAGATCAATGTTGCTTTAGGCACGTATTTGCAGTCAATTCACTTGTAGAATATAAGAAAACATGAGAAAAGGCCATCAGAGCAAAGAGAATGCAATTCAGAATATTCATTCCAAGTATGTGTTAAGACTATGATCAAAAGGTCACAATTCTGTGTGGCTGTTTATATATTTCCTTACTTCTCAAGGAAAAAAAAGTTTCTCTCTTTCAAGCTTTCTTATTCTTAAACTATTCATTCAGGCAAAAATTCTGAAGAACCCATATTTGCTAAACATATTTGCACGGTTCTGTCCAGCAGGTGGGAGAGCAATACAGGTATGATGTATAGAAAGTGAAAAATGAGGCCTTGTTCTGAACTGAAACGATGTAGTATTTCCAAGTATCTCTAGGCTGAACAGAATCACAAAGGTCATCTTGTAATCCAAGTCTAATAAAATTGATGGAAAATCAGTTTAAGCCTTTTCCCCATATTTTGTTTTCCAACTAAAGAAAAAGTTTTTTTCAAAAATGAGCAATTTTCAAGAGCCTTCTGAACATAATAAAGCATTCATCTAATTCTATGTATTTTCTAACATTTCTTTTTATCATTTATCATTTTATAGTTTCAAAAAATAAACTAATCCTTGGATCCGATCACTACAACATAGATAAAAAATTATCCTCAAGTTGATAAAGATAACTCAAGGGCCTCAGAAAGATTAGTAACTTTTTATAAGCTCAACAAAAATTGCAGAAAACTTTAGAAATCTTTAATTTTGAATACCTACTATGAGTTTTTAAGTTGTTCATCACTTAGAAACCCTCATAAAGTATAAGGAACTTTCTAAAGTACATAGATTTGATACATAAATGTAATATGAAACACTGCATTTATTTATATGGTCTTTGTAAGTAATAAAATGAAAGGTGTAACTTAAATAGAACTAAACTGAAAATATATATTTATATAAAGTTTTCTGTACTTAGTGATTTAAAAAATATTAAAGCATGTTAGTGATATTTTTATTACTTATGTATATTTTCCATATTGTTCAGATTTCCAACTCTGTGTTGTTGCTTTAAAAAAAATGTTAAAGAGACAATTTCTTAAATTTCCTGTTGTTTTTCTGTATTTGTAAAATAGATAACTAGATGAGAATTTATTGGTATTTAGACCACATTTTTAAATAATGAGTGTGAGGTCAGCAAAGAAACTGTTGTTTTGCTATTACGTGAGTTAAAAAGTTGATAGCAACTAGAAGAAATAAAGAAGATGTTGATGCTTTCCCAAGAACATTTTTACTGTTCTCATCTGGCCCAGATTTATTTCATTTGACTGAGTCCCAAAGCATCATCTGGATCTAGGAAGAAAGGGCTACTGAGGCTCTAGGATGACTGTGGTTTGGGGCAGAAGAATCAGGGAAAAGCAGATCAGAGCCCCCGCCTAAGAATAAAGGAAACCCTCTTCCAAAGTGAAATGGTAACAGATACTTCTGTTAATTTTCACCAGTTCCCAAGTCTGATAATGTGTCTTTCTTTACTTCTATTCTGATTTGAGTAGTAACAACAACAACAACAACAACAAAAACACACCCTCCCCGTGCACACCCATTTCTTATGCATTTAATGAATGTCAGTACAGTGCTACAGATTGAACGAAGGGAAAAGAGATCAAAACATACCCACTCTTGCTTTTCTGGGATGCAGCAATAAATACAAATTTGCGAAATTAAGAAAGGAGACAAGGAGTACAACTAACTACTGTGCTTAATGGTAAATACATGGCGGAACTGCCTTCTTGTCCAGCAGCACAAGAAATGTGGACCACTGCTTCCCAGTGACTATCGGAAGGGATTTCACTCATGCCTCTTCTGAATGCTTCTCTGTATTTCCATACAGACGCTATCCTGATTGTGATTGCCTCAACTTTGGATCATGGTTTTTGTTTTCCTTCCCAATTGCTATTATTCTTCTACTCTTGTCCTGGATCTGGCTTCAGTGGCTTTTCCTGGGATTCAAGTAAGTCAACTTTTTTTTTTAACTTTTTTTTTACTTGTAGGTGGACACAATATCTTTGCTTTATTTATTTATTTTATGTTGTGCTGAAGATTGAACTCAGTGACTCACACATGCGAGACAAACACTCAACCACTAAGCTACAACCCCAGCCCCATAAGTCAATTTTTTATGTTAATAAAATAAATAAAGGTGTCCAGGTTCCGAGTTGTCTGGTGCTTTTCCATCTTTTTATTACCCACAAAACTGATATGCATGAATAAATTTTAAAGGTAAGCTAGAATCTCATTTAAGCAATGTTGGCTGTGGAAAAGAGTCTATAAGGCAAATCCATCCAGGTGTTCTTTGAGTCCTAATTCACTACAATATGCATAAGCCAGAAGGGTATAAGGAACCCATTATGAAGAGGACTCAATCCAACATGTCAAAGTGGAGTTTTTAGAAGTTTTGGCCTTCTACTTGACTCAATGTCATTGACTTCAGCAGGTAGGCATCAGTTGGGAGAGGCTTTGGGTTATAAGTTACTTTCAAACAAAGCACACAGGGCTTCCTGCTTTTTGCTAGAACCAAAATTGAAACAGGCTCTAACATATAAAGTAAATTGAATATCTAAGAATATTCTCTATTATCTCAGGGATTGGGCAAACAGGGATAACACTGTGGCCTCTCAGAGGCCAGATGAGTGATCTTTGCAAGTCCTGACCCAGTCCCAAGTCTCAGTTCTTCAACTGTAAAAAGTTAGAATTCACAAAGATGGATTCCAACACTGTGATTCTAACACACAAGGGTACAAGTCGAATACATAGTACCCGAGATAAGATACACTGATCAATAAAGAATTGCTGATGCCAATAAAATGTATATATATATATATATATTATTTTGGCTAGGATTAAATCTCATAAGCAGCAATGAGTTATACGACTTAGATGACAGCTGACACTGAAAATTAAGAAGGGCTTCTCAGGAAAACCTAAAATGCAGCCTATGTTTTCAATTCATTTAGTAATACTCCAAAAAGAGAAAAGAAAGAGAAAAAGAAAATAATTCAAATTCATTTTTGTGGAGTTTTATTTAAATAATTTCCAGGACCTATAAATAAAACAGCATATTATTCACATAGACAATGAGGCTGAAGTCAGCTATTTGTACTTCTTTTGAAAAGCAAAATAGTATGGTGGGTGTGGTTTCCTGCCTGTGCCCAAGTTTTCCAAGCCTAGTAACATAAGGACTGACATGCTCCTCTCTCAATTCTTCCTGATTTTTCTCCAGAACTGCCCAATGGTTTTAGTAGTGGAAAGATGTTACGAATGATTTAACAAAAATAATTCTGTCCAGATTGTGGGAGCAGCATGTGGCAGTCCTCCCGCTGAAGCAAATGTGTGGGATGTCACTGACTTCAGCAGGTGGGCATCAGTGGGGAGAGGCCAGCTGATACTTTGTGCCCCTCCCAGGAAACCCAAGCCTTTGGGGCTCCCCAGTTGTATAGGTAGCAATGTCAGACAAGGGGACAGGAGTCCAGCGCCAACGGAGAAAAGATCTGGTCACAGGCCCCCAGCTGTTTTGCTCTGTTGCTACATATAAAGACTTTACAAAATATATGTGCAACCACTGTCATTATTTTAATACAACTCAGAAAAGAGAAATAAGTAAGATAAAGGAAGAAAAAAAATCCTGTGTAGTGCATACATTAGGCAAAACCCATAAATCATGATGAGTGGCAGGTTTGAACAGTCCCCTTTCTGTCCACTACTGGTTACACACAGCACAGCTTCATGTTCTGGCTAATTTTTCAGTGTCCTTTTCGGTCTGCCAGGATGTTTACCTCCAGAGGTTTTAAATCAACAGAAATTATGAGCCCCTCCCCTGGCAGGCTACCATACATTCTGATTAGTGTGTTGACTATTAACATAGTTAATTCACCCATTATAAATGTTCCATTATACTTGGGAAGTGTAGCTCATCTATCAGGGCCTTGGAACTGATTTAAATGGAGAGGTTGGGGTTGATGCATTGGCACATGCTTCATCATTTCCTTCATGAAGGAACTAACCTTCATTTGTAGCAAAGCCAATTGGCTTTGACTTAACTATTTACTATCTGCAACCAAGGGGACCGAGTATATATGTAGTGCACTGGGTGGAGAGCAGCTTCTAAGAGAGGTTATCTTTTTCATTAGCTATACTTTTCCAGTGAGTATTCTCAAGGTGGCTCATGGATTCGTTTCTCATAATAGTGCTACTTATGTTGTGAAAAAGGAATATTGTCCGGAGATTAGCACTGTTCAATAACATAATTGAAACTGTAAAATATGATTATTCCCTCATTGATAGGACAACAACAATATCCATCTAATTATTTTCATGGGTTAGGGTTTACCCATGAGGATAATTATAAATGTACAGAACGGATAGCTTAAGAATTGAGGAAATTCTGCTCCTTCAAAGGGAATCACACCCCAAACAAGGCTGAATAGTGCAAATGTGTGGGGGGGAAAAATAGATTAAATCATCATGTACATTGGTGAGAAAACTACCATCTCATAATCCTAGTCTTTCTACTTGGTCTCTCATAAGTACATATGTGTAACCCAAAAGTCTACAGAAGAAAATGTGTCCACTTTCTCTATCTACACGTAACTTAAACTAAGCTACCCAAGAATATTCTAAGAGATAATCTCTAAGAATTTAGCCATCTCCCCATTTTTCTTCTGCCTCTGGGGGGATTTATAAAAACAAACTAACCAAAAGAAAAAAGAAATCCATATAGAGCAGTGTTCCACAAAAACTCTTTAAAGTTTTGAAAACCCTGGAATTTAGGACAGAAAAATTATGTCACAGGGAACCATGGTCAAGAAAATAAGTAACTAAAAGCAATAAAGAGTAGCAGTTACTCCTGGAAATAAATTGGAAGATCTACTAGGTGCTGTTAGGACAGAAGTGTGCAGAAACTTAGAGAAAAATCAATATTGTTGGTTTTACTTTTGAGAATAGATCTAGTTTAAATTCTGACCAGGATCTATCTATGTGCCTTTCCTGTTCTAGTGTAAAAACTCAAATTGAGCATTTTGTGAAAATTGATGGACCTGACACCCACTGTCTCATAAATTTGCCAAAGGTACTGTTGAGTTGATGAGTCAGGTATTTACTGTGTATGTCAGTGGTAAGAGATATGGGGCCAAAGAAAACATGTATGACACTGTCACTGTCCCTGTCCTCAAATTATTTATTTATCTAACTACTGGGATAAAACTTACATGTGTATATCAAACAAGATTTATAATAAATATGTTTTTAAACGTAATATAATGATGGAGCATATAAAAAAGTTTTAGACAGGGATGAGTGGCACATGGAAAAATTCCAATGACACCAAAGGACTTGGAAAATTATGAGATTGGTGGAAGACATCATGGAAAATATGCAACAATAATTAAGCATTGAGAAGTGAGTCAACCAAGTAAAAACAGAGAAGACAATCAAAAAGAGAGGGGAGGAATATTTGGAAAGCAGAGATTTCTGTTCTTAGCAGTGAGTTTCATATCATAAAAGGTTATCACAAAAATGTCTTCTGTAAAGGAGGGCAGTGGTGAAAGAACCCTTTGCTTAAGAGTCTTTACTTCTTTTTCAGTTTTAAGGAGTTGTTCAAATGTGGCAAAACCAAAACTGTGAAAGAAAAAGCTTGTGCTGAGGTGATCAAGCAAGAATACAAAAAACTTGGCCCAATGAGGTAAGCTACACACACACACACACACACACACACGGATTGCAAGTAGTTGTTTAAAAGCAAATAAAATAAGCACATCATTGTCCACAAGGTGTAATATTCGATTCACACACGAAATTTGCTAAATTTTATGATAAACATGATAAAATACATGCCACTGTTGAACTAGAATTTTCCAGTATAGAAGGACAAGAAGCTGAGAGAGCCCACCAAGGGGGGAGAGCTTTATCCAACTGTATGATGCTCTCAAATCATCGACATATCCAGTTCTTACAGAGTTTAGTGCTCTGCTAAAATTATTCTTGACAATAGCTCAGAGAGTTTTCACAAATATCCTGACAGAGAAACAAAGAAATGACTGGAGTCTTTCCACAGGTATCAAGAAATCGTGACCTTGATTCTCTTCATTATAATGGCCCTTTTATGGTTTAGCCGAGATCCTGGCTTTGTCTCTGGTTGGTCTGAACTTTTTTCAGAGTAAGTATTACATGCTAGGCTTGTCAGAACTTCCCTGTCTTATACTGAACTTCTCTCCTACGTAATTCCTGTATCTTGAAAAGATAGTATGAGATTCTTTTCTTTCTTTCTTTTGAAAAGATATTTTTTTTTATTTCTAATCTTTTCAGGAAAAAATAATTTTAAGAAATAAAACCTAAGGTTAAGAAAGGATAACCGTACTATCCTATAATAGAACACCAGGGAACATTAAGCAAGGCTATATCCTCCTTACAAAATTGGAAATATCATCTGCAGAAAAGTTGCAGTCTGTAGAGGTCAGGAGTAGGGATGTCAGAGACACACTGCCTGGGTTCCACTCCTGGGCTCTTCCACTTACTCTAGGCAAGTCACTGAACTGCCTCTTCATCTTCATCTTTAAAATGCAGACAGTAATATCACTCAGAAGAGTGCTGCTCCTTTTCCTGTATAAAATGCTATACAAATGCTTATTACATGAAAGAAATGCCACTCAATGCCTGTGAATAATCTGACATAAATTTATCCAACTTACTATTATTATGATATTCCTTCCCTCTATGGAAGTCTATTGATTGAGCTTGTCATTCTTTCCATGTACATATATTGTGGGACTAGTTCACTACAAATTCATCTCAACCTCCATTTCAAAGATAAGAATTTCCTGAATTAGTAATAAGACTGATTTTAAAAGCTAATACTAGAAGCCTGGCAGAGTTAATTTTATCTCTCGGAGTCTTGTATACCAGAGTCATTGCTGAGTCATGTGAAGTGAAGGGGGAAATTATAACAAGATTTTTCCATCCTACATGTCAATATGAATAATTTGGTTTTGAGATTTGTGTTTCCAATGTACCTTTCAATGGAGTACTCTCATTCCTAAATTCAGGAGATTTCTGACTTGGACTTCTTGTTTTACAATCCCCAGCAATAATCCATATAGTTTGGAGACAGAAACCAAAATTGTTTTGAGTCAGATGTATGCTGGCCACATGGAATAAAGAAACTCTTCTATCTCTGACTCAGAGCCTTCTGGTTTAGAGCTATTGCCACCATTATCTAAAAGGTGCAAAGTCTGAATCCAAATTTCTACTGACCCCACAAGTCAAGCAATATGACATGGTAGCATTTTATAAAAGATGGGCTTCCCTTAGGAGTAATGCTTTTCAGTTTGAGAGGTTTCAACAAAAAGTAACATCTAATTATTCAAAGAAAGTTATTATTAAATAGTTGATTAGCACTTTGTGGTTTTGTAATAGAATATAGACCAACATAAACTTTCAAAAATCTGACTCCTATCATCCAAGGTAGGGGAAATCTTTCTCTTAATACTAGTATGTAAGAACTAAATGAAACCAGACAATAGCTAATAAAAACCAGGCAAAAATCCCAATAGGAAATTCAGTTTAATCAGTTTCTAAGTGTTACTCCTTAGGGAATGATAATGTAATTCAGGAGATGCTTTGTTTGTAGCAGGAAAACAGTGCATTTGTTATGGGCAGGTGCTCCTGTCACCTAGAATTTGGAGGAAAAAAAAAAACAATAGGAAAGAGAACAAAGGTTTGAGAGAGGATGAAAAATATAAATCTAATTGTCAGACACAAAGCAAATGAAATGTGCATAAGCTTAATATTTTATAATATTGAGACAACCTAATTCATAATGAGCTAAAAATAAAAGTCATAATCAAATAATAATAGTTCTAAAAGTCTTTCAAAAATAAATTATTCAATATTTATGATTTGATTTTATTTGAAATATATTTTCTGTTGAATACATTTGTTACTTAGAGATTTTAGACATTTAGAATTTCTAACCTAGCATGATATATTAAGATTTATAGCCACCACCTAATGTTTTCATTCCATCTGTTTGAACCTGGACAGAATTCAATGTGTCTTTTCATATAAAGCAAACTGCAGTTACATGATGCCTTGCCCAAGTTGGCAAAAATTCAACTAAAAATTATAACTAAAATAAAAAATAAGAAAGTAAATTATTAGTGTTGATCAAGTTTATAGAACAAATTATGCTGTGATAGGCTTTGATTCAAAATGAAAGAAAATAAGTCTAAGGAAAACAGACCCTGTTAAATTTTTTTGTTGTTAGATTGGGAAAGATGCTGCATTTCTTTAATTATTCAGATCTTTCAAGCAAATTACGAGAGTTGAAAAGCTTTTAAAATATAAAAATTACTGAGTTACAGTATAGAAAATTAATCCTTATGGTATATGCATTTCTTCTCAGGCTATGAAAATGCACTCAGTTAATATTACTGACTTTTGAAACTATATTCTAATTATCTATGCCCTGTTTCATTTATTTCTGGTTTCCAGGTGCTTTTTAACTGTTGAGGCTTTGGGGAACCTGTCTTATTTGCTGGAATGGCCTGGTGATTCTAAGACCCCCATCTGTTCCTGAGTCACTCTTAATTTGTACAGTGATAATTTATGAGCATCTCATAAACCATCCCAGGAATTAATATTCTTGACTGAGTTTCATGGAGTGCAAAAAATTAAATGTGTTGGTTTTATTTGTCTGACATGACTAGGACATAAAACTGCAGAAGCAGGTGTTATATCTAAGAAAACAGATCAGTTCCTTTTCATGGTTTATAGAAGAATTTGAGAAGACTCTATCATTATTATGTTTTGTCACAGTTCAAGAGAAGGATGTTATGGGCTTTTGCCCATTACATCAATTGTTTCAACCTCAATTTTCTGCAAATATAATTAAAAGAAACAAATCAAACAAGAAATTGATTCCCAAATCTGCAAGCTTACCTAGAAGGGAAATTTGGCCAGTTGACCTATTATGTCAGCATCTGTAAATGTGATATTGAAAATAAGAAGAACTGTATGAAAGCAATGGGAATGTGTTCTGATGATGGGTTCTACGGAGTTGTGTCATCTGGTTGGAAATCCATAGACTTTAGAGCAGATTATATGGAGTAAATAAGCTATGCCACCTGTTAAATAAGTACTATCGGCATAATCAATTGATGTTTTAACTCACTAGTTCTTAATGCCATTTTTTAATGAACAATTTTTTTTTCAGGAATCCTGGTTTTGTTACAGATTCAACTGTTGCCTTAATTGTAGGACTCCTTTTTTTTATAATTCCAGCTAAAACACTGACGAAAACTACACCTACAGGAGAAACTGGTTAAGTACCATTTATAACTAACTTTAATTGAATTTGACAAAAGAGCAAAAAATTACAAAATTCCATCAGTTTCAGTTAGCACTTAGAACAGAAGGAATGTCCGTGCTGACTCAACTCCTGGCTTAGCATGCCCTATTTACACACTGTATCGTCTATCTAGCCAGCACTTGTCCTACACCAACAAGAGAGATCACCTAACATGCAGAAGTTAACAATAGGCTTTCTTATGAACCATAGTTAGGGTTTTTCTATGTATGAACAATACTACATGACCTATAATAAACCAACTTCCCTGTCATAATCAGAATTAATCTTAATATCAGCAAACAGAGACAAAAACTTGGAAGTCATTGCTTTCTAATGAGAACTTGATAGTAAATGCTGAGGATATGAAAATGTGATGTGAATTTCAAGAGAAAGAGCATTTATATCCTCACAGTACTTATGGAAGAAAAGAAACTCAATCCCACATAGCCATAACCTAGGGATGGTATTCATTCAAAAGGAATGGTATTCAGTGGGAGCATTTACTGTATTTACAACCCATGGAAAAACAGGCATGTGCATTTACATGGGCACACACTCTCTCACAGGTGCACTCCTTAGACCTAGGATTCATTCGTGTCTGTACTTTATAGTAATACAGCATGTTTTAAGTAGTCAGAGTCCTATATTGTCAATGAGTTGACACATAACACATAATTTGTAAGTTTGGAAATAGAGTCGTAGATATGTACAGTTTTTATTGTTTTGTTTGTTGTTTGTTTTTACTGGAAAGAAACTGTGTTTTGTGCCATGGGATTGACCCATCTGACTCTTTGCATCACTTTCCATAAACAATTAATGTATCAGATATTCAGGACATGATATGTGTGAAAAGCATTATGTAGAAATAAATAATGCATTTTGCTATTCACTTGAGATTAGGATTATTCTTGATGTGTGTTAAGGAATAGTGGAATATTTAGCATTGATTCTTGTGAGATCCTGAAGACTCTAAGCACGGCAATCAAAGCCCTAAATACCAACAAGGACAAGCACTGAGGGACCAATGTGGTAAGCTCTAGCTTCCCTGGTTCCTAGATCTGAATCCTTCTCTCAAAAAGCTGTCCCTATCCACCCTTCATGGCACCCTCATCATTTAACACATTTTTCTCACTGATAAATTTTTTTACACTTTGTTTTAAAATGGCAGATAAGATATATTCTGTTAAATTTAAGTAAGAGGTCATTTCAGAGATGTTTCATTTTGAAAGAGTATATGGCCTTAATCCAATTAAGGAATTCTGTAGCAAAATTTCAGTCATCAGTGAAGGTTGGTTTGGTTCCAATTTAGGGGAAGGAGATAAAAAGGAGGTTGAAAAGCAATCTTATAATCTCATCATACGGAAGGCTGCCTCTTACACACAGATGTTAAATGATAATTTGCTCCTAAATGAACTTACTTATCAACAAATAAATGGAAAGCTCAGAACCCAAATATCAGGAGATATCTTTGTGATAATTGCTTTCATTTTCACAAATACAATTTTAATTTTTTAATCTGAGCTTTGGATTACCTATAAAATGGAATCCTGACGAATTCGTCATGATTCTCCTGACTTAAAAAATAATAAAGTACCCAAATAAATTTTAGTGAAGAATAATTAAAATTGTACAGTGATTCTACTAGAGCCAATGAAAAGTTAATATTCTACATAACAAAGAAATGTCTAGTCTAATTCACTGTGTTATTAGTAGGAGTAGTGGAATGGTTGAATGAATGAATGAATGAATAGCATTATAAGTGACAGTGTTATAATCTACTTAAATGTATTTCAAAATATTGCCAAAGGATTTTTTCCAAGTTATAGAAATTTTAGTAATAACAAAAATCGAGTACAAGTTCTATCTTCTTTTTCAAAACAATATAGAAATTTTACAAACTTCCTGTTAGATGACTATGTAGAATACTGAAAAAAACAGGGAATAGTGGTACATTCTAAGCACTATTTAACTGTAGCTTTTTTTTTTTTTTTTCAGTTGCTTTTGGTTACTCTCCACTGATTACTTGGAAAGAATTCCAGTCATTCATGCCTTGGGATATAGCCATTCTTGTTGGTGGAGGGTTTGCCCTGGCAGATGGCTGTGAGGTAATACTCTGTAAGATATTTGACAATTAACTAGACTGTTCAAAAGAAGAACACAGAAACATTCAAACTTTTGACATATTCAGCATTACTATATCATTTTAATGATACACATTTCAGTAACCATGCAGTGAGTGTACCACACTGATGAAGTGAGTTCAGAGTTCAATATTTTTTATAGGCTACAAGCATAAAACAGTTTTTATGGTGTTCTACTATGTCAAAAAAGTTCATTCAAAGGAGACTAAAATTCTTAATCCATACAATAATATTAGAAGACTAGCTTGGTAAGAAAAAATACATAAAATGATATTTAAAATGATACCTTGTGAAACATACTTTTGTTTGTTTATACTTTTACCTTATTTCATGATAAAATTTGAGTAGTTCTTGGATTTCAATATGTCATGGTCCTATTGTCAAAAAAGTAGAATTAGAAATAAAATTAGTATCAAATTATATAATAAGTGTTTATTGACTGAAGCCCAGAGAGAATTTCATGCAGGTATCTAATATTCTTTTATGTCAAGCCTTAGAAAGAAATCAAAACACCATGGGGAAGACACTCAGCTGTTGCTTTGACCTATCCAGACATTATAAAGCAGTGCTGGTCCCTTTTAATTGCCCTGGTCATTGTAAGGTGGCTGGAAGAAAAATCTCTTCTCTAAAAATTTCTTAGAAATGTTTTATGACTTAAAAACTACTTATGTCTGGATTTCATAGACTTTTGTGCAATACTCAAAGCTTATGGTGGCTCCATTTCCTTTCTCAATCATCAAATTGAAGGAAATGGGGTGACAGGAAGGTCAAGCCTTTGGATTTCTAAGAGGTTAACTTTTTATATTTCTCAAAACAAATAGTTCTCTCTTCTCTCCTTGGTAACCTATTGGGAGTCTGTTCATTGCTTCTAAGTTTTTTTGTTTGTTTGTTTGGTTTGGTTTGGTTTTTTGTCAATTTTCTGCATAGTATTTAGATACTGAATTTTTAGAAAGGATTTAGTCAAAGATAAAATTCTTGGAAATTGTCTCAATTCTGAGTGCATTTTACAAAATTGTTTTAGGTCTAGACATGGCTTCTCTCATAGATGACTCAAAAAGAAATGGTAGAAATATGAGACAATTGTACTTTTCTACTATTTCAACAATAATGAGCTCTGAATTCTTAGAATAAATAATTTCCATTCCTATGTCTGCCCATTTGAACTGTGAGGAAATCAGAATGGGAAAATCTGACATTGATACATCTTTTGCTCACCTCTCCTCCCCAGAATATGTCCAGACTGGATCCTATATGAAAATAGCCTTGAAAGTATAAACTAGACCCTTAAGCAAAAAAATCTGAAGTAGAAAGGTGTGGATTTAGTCTGATGCACTAGGCTCTCTCAACAGGAGACTTAGGGAAGCATGGAGGGAGGTCTAATTTGCTATAAAAATCCTAATATCCAGAATCAAATTCCTACAAGAATACCCAGAATAACCCTATCCTTAAGTGGCCAGATTTAAGCCAAAAATATGGCCGTAGGCATATGCCTGTAGACACTGGTTTTACAAACAATTTGGGAACAGTTAATTTTTAAAAATTTTTCTTCAAAATTCTAAGTAGTTTGGCAATCATCCAGAGCCAAAAAACCCTTCTAGTTGAAAACAGGGAGACAGAATGACTACAACATTGGTTTTGCTGCTATATATCTCTCTTAAATGCCCCTTGATTTTTTTTTTCTTTAGTACTGGGGATTGTCTGAGCTACATACCCAGTCTTATTTTTTATTGTTTTTATTTTGAGACAAGTTCTCACTACATAGCCCAGGCTGACCTCAAACTTCCAATCCTCCTGCCTCATTCTCTAGTCTCTGGGATTACAGGTGGGCACCACCAAGCCTGGCTCCCTTGATTTGTTTTAACATGACTTCTTACAAACTAGTAGACACTTTCAAATTCTTATGCAGGAATAACTCATACTCTTCCCTTTTCACATGTTCCTCAAAAGTTTTCCCCAAAATAAACATGGAAGATTAAAACACTGTTTTCTCACATCTCCTCCAAACTGGAAAGAACAGAACAAAAAGGCATTAATTCAAAAAGACAAAAACCATCTATATGACTGGGTCAGTAACAGACAAGAGATGATGAAAAGTTTAGAAGATGGAAAGAGGACATTTGAGGACATTTGACACTGTCCAAGTAGAAGGAAATGAAAGATGAAATTTGCAGGCCGACAAAGACAAGAGTAAAGGGAAACAAGGGGCTTTATCCATGAGATCCTGGAAGAGCCAGAAAGAGCTGGCTGCAGATAACACTGAAAGCGGAGGTGAAAACTGAGGTAAAAGCCAGAGCTCAATACTGAGGATGGTTTTATTTTATTTTCAAATTTTTATTATTTATTAATTAATTAATAATTATTGATTTATTTGTTATTTGTTCATTTGTTTATTTATTATACTGAGGATGACTTTAAAGTCTAAAAGGGGCTCTGAGCCTCTCGGATCTTTCCCTAGTCCTGAATAGCCAGGCTGCTGTTCTGTCTCCCTGCTTACTGAAAATTATTCTTCTACCAATGAGATAATGACTCAGGCTCAGTTGCCTATGATAAAGTTTTTCTTTCAGCTGTTCTTGCCTGGCACAAAGAGCTTCCAATCACCGATTTATTCTCTCTCTTAAAATGAATGGTAGTCAAGAATCACTACACTAATGTGCACTGACACATTAGCCAGAAACAAAAGATAAAATGCGAAAACAAAGAAAAAAAGAAACAGAAAAAATCAAGAAAAATAAATGTGTGAAGCTATACACACACACACACACACACACACATTTGCTCCTGATGCCTCTAAGAGATGCTGGAAACATTAAAGATGTGAAACTGAAAAAGAACGTTATTTTTTTTAAGGAATTGGCATAAAACGAAAAAGAGCTCCTTAAAGATGAGAAATATAACAGCAAAAATTTAAAAAAAATGGTAAAAAATGGTAGCAGTGTTAAAAAATGAAATTTGAACATACACCAGAAATACAATAAAAATGTAAAAGAAAGGAAATGTTCAAAATGAGAGATAAGAATATTGGAGCATCATTCAGGCTGGGGATATAGCTCCATTGGCAGAGTGCTTGCATCACACGCACAAGACCCTGGGTTCAATCCCCAGCACCACAAAAAACAAACAAACAAAAAACGAATAGCAGAGCATCAATTAAAAAATATATAAACCAATGTAAATCAATAAAAAATGTAGTAAATCAATAGAAATGTCAGAAAGAGAGAAAAATTAAGAGGAAGAACATTCCCCCCCCCAAAAAAAATAATATAAGAAATTTCTCAGAGATAAAGATATAGAGATTCTATACTGAGAGAGCTATTAAGAGCCCAATATCAAAGTGCTTCATTTAGAATTCCAGAAACCCTGGAGATAAAGATGGTGTCATCTTTTCCATGTCTAATTGCACATAGATAAAACCCATTTTTAAAGTCTGTGTGCTCTAGGATGAATTTTTGTCACATGAAGAGTAGTATTTTTTCATCTAAAAGTCATAGACAAAAACAAACAAAAATATAAATAAAAACCACAAATAACAAGGGATATCTGGTACCCACATCTGTGATATTGTGCCAGTTTTTGAACTGAGAGTATGCTGCTCATACTTCATGCATTTCTGATGCCAATCCTAGTTTGTCATAAGCATATTATGTAGTAGCCCATTGAAATTGTCTCACAAAGTGCGTTTTCCATTCCATTTAGAAAAGACAAACAGGATAATATATCTGCTAATCTGGGTGCAGCCAGTCTTTTGGACATATGTGATTAGGCTGATGAGCCCAACTGAAATCTGCAAGAAAAGGTCCAATAATTTAAATACACAGCATGTCAGTTATTTCAAATCTCAAATTTTACAAATGCTGAACTATCAAAATGATATAAAAATAAAATTAAAAAGGTTTTCAGGTGCATAAAGACTCCCCAAAATTTACCTTCTATGCACCAGTTCTCAAGAAGTAATAGAAGGCTGTTTGCCCCCCAGCATAACACATAAATAAGGAAAGATTCCCATAGCTGGGGAGAGAAGGGAACTCATAGGAGCAAATGGGAGTCCTAGAATATTATTTGTGTAGATTTAAAGACCATCTAGTCCAGATGGAGTAGGAGGAGGGAATATTACAGAATGATATCTCCATGAGAGGACATGGGAAGAGAAAAAACAACAACAACAAAAATTTATCTCATAAAAGTAACTATTTGGGGGAGAATTTTCCAGTTTTATTGGAGAATATAATGTATTGGTGATAGATACTTGGAAAACTAAGCAAACAAAAGAATGAAGCATTATTTCCTGGGAAAACAATCAAAGAAAAGTAAATATTATCCTAGAATGCCAAGTGGCTCAGCTAGGAAAAGTATTTGTACAATCATACTGGTAAGCATTAAATCATGATTTAACAAGAATTATTGATGTATGATTGTGGAGGAATGAAGAGACAATATATGTACGGTGGATGGTGTAAGAAAATTAAATCCTCATGTAATATATTAGAAAGTCAGTAAATAATGTCTACTTTTGAAAATTAGGAAAAAATGCATAATTAGAATATTACTTTGAAGGATAACTATACTAGTCTCTAAATGTAGCTATAAATAGCCAATAAGAATTGAATGTTGCTGCCTCTAACACAATTTAGGAATAGGGAGAGATGAGCTAGAGGGACTGTTCTTTTCTTAAAATCACATAGTACTAAGTGAGTTATGAAAATACCCACATATATTAGTATATAAAATTAAAATGTAATTAAAACAAAGTGGGAAGATAATTTAAACTTTCTCAAGCATGTTGATAATGTTGAAATAAGACTTATCAGTCCTCCACATCAAAGCCATCCAGAGGTGCCATACCATAAAAAATGTTACAGAATTAAAAATTATATTTTGGAAACTAAGTTCTCAGCCAATAATGCTTTACATGTGTGTAAATTCTGTCCAATTAAAATGAATTATTAATGAATAAATATTGCAAATTTGTCTTATAGGTATCAGGACTATCTAAGTGGATAGGAAATAAATTATCTCCTCTAGGTTCATTACCAGTATGGCTAATAATTCTTATATCTTCTTTGATGGTCACATCTTTAACCGAGGTAGCCAGTAACCCAGCTACCATCACCATCCTCTTCCCAATATTAGCTCCACTGGTGAGTATCTTATTTATCCCATTTATGTTCTCTTCTTTCAAAAAGTAGTGTTCACTGGACTGCTTATTTGAATATTGTGGTGTGGAATCTTTGTTGACCTAAGTAGGCCTCCTAGAAGTAATTTGTAGGGACTTTGTATTAATGCTTCCTTCGGTGACCTTGACTCAAGAGAACTATTTTCCATGTTCAAACAGCATAATTTTAAGTGAACCATTTATCTTCTTTCTGACCAGGATTTGTTTTCATTTACACATAAATGAGAGAGCCATTCTCAATCCTTTCCAGCTATAAGGGGGACTCAGTGTTTCCTGGCAACTTTAGGATTTAAACATCTCATGTTGACAGTTCTCCTTCCAGAATATTGTTCACAGAAGCAATAAAGTTTGTGGTATAATTAGAAGCTTTGGAGTCAGAGGAACCTGAGACCTTACCAAACCTCTTCTGCTCACTAGATGCATGTTTAGAGAAGTTGCTGTAGCCTCTCTGGACTTCAGTGTATTCATGTGTTATTTGGGGATATAGTTGCCATCTCATAAAAATTTTAAATATATATGCAAGTGCATTCATTTATTATATTATATATTATGTATAACTATATTGTATATGAAAACAATTAACACAGTAGCTAGCACTATATAATAATATAAGGTTGATATTTTTATTTAGTGTCTGGAATAAATGATATCTTATTTTCTAAATTAACTGGACTATAATATTTAAATAATCATTTATGTGTATAATTTTATGCCTTCAGGTTTCAACTTCCTTCTGGGAAAGCTGATTATAATAAATGTGCTTGTTTTGATGCATGGTGCCCACTCTCAAAATTTTCCTTTAACTCTTTTTACCTTTTTATCTTTCAAAATAGTCTGAAGCCATTCATGTGAACCCTCTTCATATTTTGCTGCCTTCTACTCTGTGTACTTCATTTGCATTCCTTCTACCAGTAGCAAATCCACCCAATGCCATTGTTTTCTCATATGGCCATCTGAAAGTCATAGACATGGTGAGTTAGCTAAAAAAAATGCTACCATATCCAATACACATTATTATGTGCATGTAATATCTTGAATAAGCTCTACTTTTAAACACTAATCAACCATCAGGAAAAGCGTGGTCTAAGTTCTGCTTCCGAAGGTGTACACAAGACTGATTAGGAACTTGTTTTTAACAGTGATTATCAGTAGTGAACATGGCATTAGAATTGGTACTTGCAAATAAAGATATAAGGAACACATCAGGAGTGGTTGGGGGGAAAGGAGAAAAACAGAATTGCTTAACACAACTTAAACTTCACGTGTCAAAATCAGAATCCACCTCGACCAAGGCAAAAGGAAAAAATAGGGTTAACACCATCCACTAACTGGGTTTCTATCACGAATATTGATGCAACAACATTTTTCCTAAATAAGACATTGGGTTTAGTGACTGACAGATAAAAAGGCATCTTTCTTGTTCTAATTCATGAGCAAGTAAAATCGTAAATTTAAGTGATAAAATATGCACATTTCTGCCAAATGCAAAACTAGTGTCAGTTAAGAACTTATTTGAGAATATTCTAGAATATTCAATTTTCATCACCAACTTCCAAATCTATATAAACAAGAGTATAACCAATGTCCATTGGTGAGCTTGTTATTCAAATCCATTTCCAAGGTAAGTCCCTGATCCCTTCCTTCGACCCAGATTGCTGTCTCTAAATCCCTGCAATGTAAAACTTCTGGAAATATTTCTATGCAGAAGTCACATAATATCTTTCTAGTAAAAAAAGGTGCTTCATACAATATATGTGATGCTGTGTGTGTGTGTTTGTGTGCCGAGATTAATAAAAATAAGATTCTGAAATAAATTAGTGGCTTAGATGGAGAGAGAAGGAGACCTCAATAATAGTCATTGATAAGTGTCCCTCTTTTACTTTGGGGATCCATGTTTTATGCAGAAAATTCAGGAGTGAACATTCTCTGTAATATGTGAGGCTTTGTGGGCCATACTGTCTGTTCTTACAAATATTCAATTCTGCCATTAGATCATGAAAGCAGCCAGAGACAATATGCAAGCAAATGTGCATAGTTATGGTCTGGTAACACTGTACTAACAAAGACAGATCAAGAGCAGGAGTTGGGCAATCTCTATTTTAATGAAGATAAGTGAAATTGTTTAATGGACACAATAATTATGATGTAAGAGAGAAAAATGGGAACACTAAGAAAAATGAGTACAGATACAGGTACATTCTAAAATTCCAATTACAGAATGTTTCTGAGTAAATTAATAAAAATAATTAAGTGAACATGAAAGACAGTTATCATGTGGTGTCCTGAAACTCATCCACTGAAATATAAAACCACAAAACTTGAATTCTGATTTAATATGCCCGGTCAGATTTTTTCAAGGGTTTTTTTGTTTTGTTTTGTTTCTCTATTCCGAATGACTTGTGCTCTTTTCTGTTCAAGGTTAAAGCTGGACTTGGCGTTAATATTTTGGGTGTTGCAGTGGTGATGCTCGGCATGTTCACCTGGATTGAACCCATGTTTGACCTCAACACTTACCCTTCTTGGGCTCCTGCAATTGTTAATGACACCATGCCATGACAAGCACAAAATTTCTTACCATTTCTTGGCAACTTTGAAGAACCATTAAGAATCCACTATAAGATGCGGTTGTATAACTAAGGACTCATTTAAATCATTCATAGTGTAGCCACTACTATTTCAATGAATACTCAAAGCCTGCTGTCATAACTTGAAGTTCATGTTGCTTTTGAGATGCAACCAGAGTGTCTGCGTGCTTCATCAAGAACCCTGGGGTTGAGATTTTGCTCGTAGGCTATCTGATCTTGCTTCATCATAAGAATAATTTATAGCTTGACCTTTAAGAGGGTAGGTCATTTGCTTCATCTTACAGTTAAAGTTCAGTATAACATTTCAAACATCAATGTATTATTTCAGAAATTTCCCATCAAACTAAAAACAGAAAATAAAGCATAACAGTTAATTAGGTACTTAGATAAATCATTTCTGTACCATTTTTCAAGGAAATTTGCTGAAGAACAAAAAGCCAGGGCCATCTGGTGTGTAGAGAAAAGTTTAATCAAAATGAAATTCCTCACTTAAAAAAATCCAATTGGATAAATTTTAATATATATATATATATATCATATGAAAATAGAAATTTGAAGTAGTACATAATTCCAAAATTATAAGCTGAATCCACTAAATAACAGAAAACTCATAAAGATTAATTTCTATTTGACCCTCTTTATAAATTAATATTTCATACTTTATTATGATCTTTGCACTTAGAAAGCATTTTGCATAGCTATGTATAAAACTTTTAAGATTTTCACTAACTAGCACAGCATAGTAAGAAAGGAAACCTAAACATTATAAAACTATTAATACATTTATGCGTGTATACAACATGCATAAGTTTTTATCTTATTTTAGAAATGTTGTGTTAAAATAGGAAATATAGAAATCTAAATGAATTATCACTGTGTATATGAAATGAGAAAAATGTCATGTAATTCATTATATCAAAATTGAAAGGAGATATCAGAGGGAAAATGAAAAATTAAAATGACATATTTAAAAGAGAAAAATAAAATATTTATGAATACACCAAAAGGAAAATAAAGGGAAAAAACCTGAATACTCAGACAAAAAAATAAAGAAGACATAAAAAACGTAAGGTCTATTGGCATTAAAAAATTGGACTACAGCAAGTGAAATAGCAATCAAAACAAAACAATGTGCACAATTAGGAAAATATGGAGATGTTAGATCACAGAATTCTCATGCTAAAAATAAAATAGAAGACAAGGTCAAAAGCACACCTTTTCTATTTTTCATATTCATAGGCACCTTTATAGATGTTAAAGAACTAGTTTGGACTGTTTGAAATAAAATTATTTTTGAAATTCAACATAGTTTTTAAAATATTTCTTTTTAAACAACATATGATACATTTTCCATGTTTATTATTTCTCTTTATTAGTCAATACAAAATAAATTTTTTTTTCAAAAAAAATTTGTGCTTCTAAATCTTAAAATATAATATTGGTATTTTGTGAAAATTATTTGTTCTTTCTGTTTGCTTGTTTCTTTCCTATTATATGCTACACATATATTTATGATCCATAGTACTGATCATTTTTCTGGTCTTTTCTAGTCATTCAATTTATTATAGCTGAATTATATTCTTTAATGGATACATTTTCACTGTGCAAAAAATAAAATGACTTTTCAAATTATAGTAAGTTTGGGTCTCAAGAAAATAATACAAACATTTCAGCTTGAATAATTTTAATGAATTATTTCCAACAGCTGTCAGCTAAATACAAGAAAGGTAATACTTAAGTCAAAATTGTCTAATTGAGGACTACATTCTCCTGTCACATCTTCATGTTTGGCTGATATTTCGAAAATGACTTCTGCATTCCACATTTGTCTCATTTACATCAAAGTTCTCAAGCTCTTTTAGTTTGAGGGTTACATACTGTCTCTGAAAGTTTCTAAAAGGCAGTCCAAAACAGATGATCAAACACATCTCTGTCCTCCCACTCCACAGTAGATAGTGTTTTTGTTATTATCTTGAACATCACTTAAAGGTTAACTAGAAATCTTTGTCACTTTAAATTCCAGTGTCTTACTTAGGATTGGATCTTGTCTAGATAATAGTAGCAATTTCACTAACTGCCTATTCTCTGTCTATTTGTGCAGACTCCTGGAAGCCTCCTCTGGCATGTGTACCTTTCACTTACCCCAGCAGCTGCCATTCCTGTTGACTTCTCTAGGTTCACAGCTCCTCTCACTCAAATGTGTGCAGTACTTTCACCTTCCTTAGTATCCCTGTCTTTGTTCTCTCCTTTTTAGTCTGGGAGGTAGTGAAGCACACTTTTAACCAATACTACCAAATAGCACTATTGGCAACAATTGACAAAACCATATCATGGCACCTTTTCAGTCCTGATATGGGCACCGTGTCTTATTATGTGGAAAAGATTATTATTAAATACATTTTTATATGTCAGCCACAGCCAAATATTCCATAAGAAGCTTTGTGTAACAGCTTTGTTCCAAAATTATATTGGTTTCTTTAATGAGTTGCTTTTACTCGAGTATGCAGATTTTACCAAATTAGATTTTTTTTTTTCTTATTTTTAGTAGGGAGTGTGTTGTTCGAAGGAATGAAAGAGTAAAAGTGAACACATGGTTTCAGTTTTATTATTCAAACATAATCTAAAAAGGGAAATAGTTAAAATTGTTACTCCAGGGCAGCATTAGCCATGTCATTCCCAAGTGAAGCACTTTAATTCAGTAAAAATTTCCTAGTAAGTTCTGGAAATGCAAATATCAAACATAGGCCCCCACTGCAGAGACAAACCTGAGTAATCTGGAGTAAACAATAAAAATAGCATGTAACCAAGACAGAAATTCAAAGGTTTTTTTTCTAAAGACGAGAGTCTTTGTCTGTCTGGGAAATCTTGAGGCCAAATAATAGAAATTATTGTATAATATATATCTCTGTGTCTGTAAGAAAACAATGGACATCATCAAAGAAAGCATAAGCAAGAATCCAAAGATTCACAAACATAGGAGTAGAGGGGAGAGTTAAGATCCCAAGGACTGTATTCTCAGTCAAAGTATGAGATAGGGGCGGGAAAAAAACTCACCTTCTGGAGGGGATTTCTATGTTTTGGCCAATGTGGGCAAAATCTCTCTTGGAGATTCATAGGTCTAAAGTCATAGTGTAAATACCCATAAGTGAGAAAAACATAACCTGAAACTTTATTCTAAAACTATTCTCAAATATCTAGCAAAAGGAATATGCTATCAACTGGGCACTCAAAAATTGCTAAGTTTAAGTTTCATGTGATATTTTAAGTAAGACTCATAAAATAATAAAACTAGACAAATTTATCAGCCAATTTTTTGAATCTTTTAGAACAGAATTTTAATTCTGTGTAAACTGTTTCAGAGACCAGAAAAGATAAAAAACTCCCCAATTAATTTGATGAGACTAGTATAACCTTGCTATCAAAGCCAGACAATAATGGTAAAAGATGGGGAAATTATGGACTAATTTTTTCTCCTGTTTGATTTTGTTGTTGGTGGTGGTGATGGTGATGATAGTGGTGCTAGGGATGCAACCTTGTGCATGCTATGCAAGTGTTCTACCACTGAGTTATATCCCAGCCCCAAAATATATTTTTAAAGAATCTTTAAAAATAGGAATTAGGAAACTGAATGTGAAAACATAATATCTTATGTGTGTGCTAATTCAATTTGAGTTTAATGTTGAAATTCCATAAATGTTATGCATATTATCAGTCAATTGAAAGTTTTATATTGAAAAGTAATTTAATGGGATTCTTCACATTAACATAGTGATAAGAAAATCTGACAATTATTTCAATACAGGAAGAAAAAAATGTTCAGTGGATCTAAAAATCAATTTACAATTTAAAAATCATTTGAAAGGAAACTACCAAAGACTAACAACAATAACAGAAAGAGTATAACACATAACCTATAATAAACATCAAACTTAATAGTGTATCCACCAGTTCAAAGTTAATTTTCAAATCCAGAATAAAGTAAGATTAACATTTAAAATTGGGGTTAGGATTAAAGCTTTTCCTTTATCATGAAGAATTTTAAAAAGTACCTGCTAACACCTCTTCCACTGAACCAGAAACTCTCAGAAATGAAGTAAAGCAAAAGAAGAGGCAAAATAATTAGAGTGTAAATTAGGAAACAATTATTTCTTACATGTGATATGGTTTTCTACAGAGAAAGCCAAAATTACTGTTTTGATGAAGTATCTGTATACAAAATCACTATACAAAAATTAATTATATTCCCATACCATAGTAACAAATTAGTAGAAAATTAAGAATTTAAAAGGAAAAGGTACTGTCATGCCTAGGATTAAATCTAACAATGTCAGCAAAAATTGATATATTTAGAGATAAGGAGACTCTAATTGTACAAGTATTAATTCCCTCCAATTATCTGTCAATTCAAAGTAATTGCAATCAAAACCCCTCCTGATTTGGAAGGTAGATTTGAATGTGACAAGTTGTTTGAAATAGTTTTAAAAAGAAAGGACCCAGAATAGCCCAAACAGTACTAAAGAACAACTTCAAATATTTTCCCCCTTTTCCCTGATCTGAAGGCATAACACCAGAAGTTCTAGTAAAATTTTTGTCATGATAACCCTTCCAGTAGACAATAAGTAGTCTAATATCCTTTCAGATAACATATTCTCTGCTTCTGTCTCTAGACTTTTAGCTCAAGTCCTTCCTCCACATTTTGCTAGAACTTCTGGTGTTATGCCTTCAGATCAGGGAAAAGGGGGAAAATATTTGAAGTTGTTCNACAAAAAAAAAAAAAAAAAGAAGAAGCTTTTGAGAATCTATGCATCATCACTGAGAAATACTTTTTAAGAAAATATACAAAGGAGATAAAATCCAAAGTAATAACCATGAAATGAGTGTTAAAATGTTAACAAATTAATAGTTCCTCTTTCTTACTTAGAGTAGAAGTTGCCCTCCTTTAATTTTTTTCGGTAGGGCTCACCATCACATAATAAAATAAATGTGGTCCAAATGAAAGTATGCAGAATTGGATCTGGAAGACATGGACTCAAGTTCAAACTCCATCATTTATTAGCACTAAAACATTGAGTTAATAACTTTTCCCAGCCTCATTTATCACATTGGTTATATTGAAGACTATAATAATATCTTCCCTACCCAGTATTCCACCCTATCTTGCCCACCACAAAAAGTAAATACCATACACAGTCATCGTTACTGTGTATTAAAATTTAAGTGCATATGGTATAATTTTACAGCCTTCTGCTTGCATGTGCTTGGTATAATTTAATTCTCAAGCTTTAAGTTTTCTTATTGTAGAACAATTAATCTAACCAAATCAAAGTCAATTTAGTCATTTCAGTGTTTTAATCATGATTTCAGAGTTTAACTTAGTCAACTTAGTTTTTTGCTTCTCTTTAATTTCCTTTTTCTTGCAGTTTTAATCTAGGTTCTGTGGGTCCAACATAGCTCTCACTGGGTCTAGTCTTTGCGATTAGCACTCACTCAATGTAGCCTCCTCTGAGACACATATTTCCACTGAAATTTTCTTAAATGAGCTACTAATAGTATAAGACTATTTCCCTACTATAATGAGGATTAAATGAATTTATAAACATACAGCACTTTGAGCAGTGACTAATCATAGTAAAACTAAATACTAGAAACTAGTATTATTCCTCAGCACAACACGCAGAAGTAAATGTTCACACATAATCAATAGGGCTTGGTTAAACTCCTTCTTCAGAAGACTGTTAGCCAGAATCTAATTGAAAGCACAAAAAGAAAATCTTGTTAAGTCAGAAAGGTTATTCATAGTTTATAACCCCCAAGCAGAAATTTTCAGAGGATTATTCAATTTTTACACAACCAATCCTTGGTTGAGAGAACATTGGAAGTAAAAGAGCAAACAGTGTGTATTTACAAAGTAAATTTCCATTTACAGGATTCAACATACAAAAAATGGAGGAAAATTTAGACTCTGGGTATAATGCTGAAGAAAAAGCTCACCGTCTTATTGAAACAATGCAACATGTTGATTTAGAATGAGCCTCTCCATTAAATGATCTTCATCATTAGTTTTCACTTCAGGGATTTTTAGATAGTTCAAAATCCCCCATGTTGTTAGAGGTCCCTGGAGTGTTACCTGTAGGGTCATAGATGAATCTGGGCAGCTGTAGTTCCTTACACCCACTGTGCTGAACTAGCCCTTGGACCTCACCTCTCCTCAGCAGCAAGCCTGACAGGGCCACTGAGTCAATTCTGTGCCTTTGTAGTTATTGTTGTATAACAAATATGTCTTGAAGATTATCAAAATATCAGAAATGTTTCACATCCTTTCCTTTATTCAAAGAAAATTGATGTGCTAGCCAATATTTCTATTTTTTTCATTTTTTTATGTTTAACTAAAACACAAAAATAAACATTATAAATACTGATGGAATACCATGGAATGTTTGATATATGTATACATTGAATAAGACTTAAATCAGGTTAAGCATATTAAACATAACTTCTCCAATGTTTACCATTTAAAAACTCAAAATCCTTTCTTCTAGCTTTTTGAAGAGTGCAGTATAAAATCGTTATCTGTAGTGCTTTTGTCACTGTGACCAAAATACCTGACAAAAACAACTTAAGGACCAAGGATTTATTCTGGACTACAGTTTCAGAGGATTTAGTCTATGGTTGGCCAACTCCACTGCAGAAACACCATAGGCATGGTAGAGAAAAGCACCTCAGCTCATGGCAGTCAGGAAACAGAAAGAAAGCAGGTGAGCAAGTGGGTAAGGACAGATAGAGAACCCAAGGCCATGTCTCCAGTGACCTTCTTCCAGCCATATACCACCTGTTTGCCTATGGTTACCACCTAGTAGTCCATTCAAATTATTACTTTACCAAGTGGATTAATCCATTGATGAGGTTGGATTCCTCACAATCCAATCATTGTATTCCTGAACACAGGTGCATTTCCTACTACATGAACTCTTGGGGGACATTCCAGATTCAAACCATAATATGTAATTACCATATTGTGCAATACTACCTCAGAGCTGCTTGCTACTACCTAACTGAAATTTAGTACCCATTTATCAAAATGTCCCTATCCCCCCACATGCTATGCCCAGCATCTGGTAAAACCATTCTTTTCTCAACTTTTATGAGATCAACTTTTTCATATTCCATATATGAGATTATGTGGTATGTGTCTTTCTTTGCCTGACTTCCTTCATTTAAAATAATGATCTCTGTTCTAACTGTGTTGTCACAAATTTAGAATTTCATTTCATTTTTATCACAGAATAGTATTTCATTGTGTATACCACATTTTCTTGATTTGTTGATTAGATAATAGACATTTAAATTGTCTCCACTTCTTGGGTATTGTGGATATTGTTACAATGAACATGGGATTTCTGATTTCTCTTCAACATACCCATCTCATTTCCTTTGGATATATACCCAATAATAATATTGCTGGAACATGTGGCAGTTCAATTTTTAATTTTTTCAGGAACCTGCTTTCCACAATAGCTCTACTAATTTACACTCCCCACAATAGTGTGCAAGGGTTTCTGCCACATCCTTGTAAACATTATTCTTTTCTCTTTAGTCTTTCTGATGTTAGCCATTTTTTTCATTTCATTTATAATTTATTCTCTTTCCCACCCCCCCACTTTTACACACATGTACACAATTTTCCTCTGAACCATTTGAGGTAGGTTACATGTAATATGGCTCTACCCTTAAAACACTACAGCCTGTATTTCTTTTTTTTTATTGGTTGTTCAAAACATTACAAAGCTCTTGACATATCATATTTCATACATTAGATTCAAGTGGGTTATGAACTCCCATTTTTACCCCAAATACAGATTGCAGAATCACATTGGTTACACATCCACATTTTTACATAATGCCATACTAGTAACTGTTGTATTCTGCTACCTTTCCTATCCTCTACTATCCCCCCTCCCCTCCCCTCCCATCTTCTCTCTCTACCCCATCTACTGTAATTCATTTCTCTCCTTGTTTTTTTCCCATTCCCCTCACAACCTCTTATATGTAATTTTGTATAACAATGAGGGTCTCCTTCCATTTCCATGCAATTTCCCTTTTGTCTCCCTTTCCCTCTGGGATGAAATAATATATCATTGTGTTCTTGATTTGCATTTCCCTGATGATTAGTGATGTTGAACATTTTTTAATGTAGCTGTTGGCCATTTGTATGTCTTCTTTTGAGAAATGTCTATTTAGATCTAGTACCCATTTTTTTAACCAGGGTACTTGGTTTTTGCTATTAAGTTTTTGGAGTGTCTTATGTATTCTGATTGCAACTCCTTGTCAGATGTATACATTGCAAATATATTCTACTGTTCTGTAGTTTGTCTCTGCACTCTGTTGAGTATTTCCTTTTCTATGCAGAAACTTTTTAGTTTTATGTAATACCATTTGTCTATTTGCTTTAATTTGCTGGACCTTGGGGATCTTTTCCAAAACATTTTTCTACTATTCCAATGTCCTGAAGCATTTCCCCTATGTTTTCTTCTAGTAGTTTCATAGTGTCAGGTTTTTCATTTAAATCTTTAATCCATTTCAAGCTGATCTTTGTAACTAGCTTCATTCTTTTGCATGTAGACATCCAATTTTCTCAACCTCATTTATCAAACAGACTCCTTTCTCTAATAATGTTTTCAGCACCTCTGTGGAAACTGAGTTGGCTATAGATGCATGGGTTAACTTCTAGGCTCCCTGTTCTATTCCTTTGGTCTTTAGGTCTGTGTTTATGCCAATACTGTTCTACTCTTCTTACTATAGTTTATAGCATGTTTTGAAGCCAGATCGCATAATGCCTCTTGCTTTGTTCTTTTTTGCTCAAAATGATTTTGCCTATTCAGGGAAATTAGTACTTCTGTATAAATTTTAGGATTGTTTTTTTCTAGTTCTGTGAAGAATACCATTGACATTTTGATAGAAATTGCATTGAATCTGTAAATCACCCTGGGTAGAATGAACATTTTAAGAATATTGATTCTTCCTATCCACAAATGGGGAATGTCTTATCATTTGTTGTGGCCTTTTCAATATCTTTTACCAACATTTTATAATTTTCATTGTACAGATTTTTCCACATCTTTGGTTAAAGTCCTAGATTTTTTTGCAGCTATTGTAAATGGAATTGCTTTCATTTTGTACTTGTATAATTCACTATCAACATATAACAACATCCTAATTTTGCATTTTTGTGCCTTTGCTGAATCTGTTTATTAGTTCTAATAACTTTTGGTGAAGTTTTGGGAGTTTCCTTTGTATAATATCGTGTCAGCTACAAATAGTGACAATTTGACTTCTTCCTTTCTAACTTGGATACCCTTTATTTCTCTATCTTTCCAAATTGTTCTGATTATGACTCCCAGCACTGTACTGAATAAAAGTGATGAAAGTGAACATCTCTGTTATATTCCAGATCTTAGAAAGAAAGTTTTCTGCTTTTTCTTATTCAATATAATGTTAGCTGTTGGCTTATTATAAATCCTTTTATTAAGATGAGGTACATTTCTTGTAAGCCTAAGTTGTTCAGTATTTTTATCTTAAAAAGATGTTAAATTTTACTGAAAGACTATTCTGCATCAATTGGGATGATCATATGGTTTTTATCCTTCATTCTGTTGAGATGGTGTATTGTATTTATTAATTTGCATATGTTGAATCATCCATGCATTTAGAACATTCTAAATTTGTTATATAAATACTCTGAGTAAGTTTTATACCTTCATATGTCTTCTTCTTATTCACTAACATCTCTTTTTTTCAGTTTGAGGAAGTTTTTTTTTTTTTTTTAGCATTTATTGTAGAACAGGTTTGATGGAGATGTATTATCTCAGCCTTTGTTTAGGAAAATTTATCCCTCTTTCATTTCTAAAGGATAACTTTACAAGTACAGAATCCTTGGTTGACAATAGTTTTTTATTATTTTGTTTTCCTCAGTACTATGAAAATCTCATGCCACTCTATACTGACCTGTAAGGTTTTCATTGAGAAGTCAGCTGTCAGTCAAATTGGGACACCCCTATGTGTTGATTCTTTTCTCTCAGACCCTTGAGAGTCTTCTTTCTATTTTTCATGTGACTGGTAACTTTGCCTTTCCTGAAGCTGGATTTATTCATTTTTCTCTAGGTTTAGGAAGTTTTCTATCATATCTTTGTGCTATGGTTTGGATATGAGGTGTCCCCCCAAATCTCCTGTTAATACAGAGATATTCACTAGTGAAATAATTGGATTGTGAGAGCTATAATCAGTTAATCCTAGTTTAAATGGACTGCGTGGGTTGTAAGGCAGGCAGAGCAGGCTGGGGAGGTGGGTCACTGGAGGCACACCCAGCAGTCCTCCTCTCCCTACCCAGGAGCTCCCTTGCTCTTTTGCAAGCTCTCTCTCTCTCTCTCTCTCTCTCTCTCTCTCTCTCTCTTCTGACCTCTCCACAAACTAGGCAGCTTTCCTCTGCTGGACACTTCCCAGATGATGAGCCAACTCACCTTGGGCAATGGAACCAGCAATCTACAGACAGAGACCTCTGGAACCATGAGCACCAAATAAATTATCCTCTAACATGTTCTTTTCTGGTATTTTGATTACAGTGATGGAAAAACTGACAAAATAAGGTATTTTGCCCCTCTGGCATTTTCCAGTTTCTCTTCAAATGAATAAACCAAATATTTGCTCTTTTAATCCTGTCCCAAAGTTTCTATAAGCTTTCTTCATTCTTCACTATTTTCCCCTCCAATTATGCATTTTCAAATAAGCTGTCTTTGAGTTCATTATTTCTTGTTCCATCTAGCCTGTTAGTAATACCTCCAAGTTCATGTTTAATTTCTCTAAATGTGTTTTTCAGCTCAAGAATTTCTGCTTGTTTTTTTTAATTGTTTATATGTCATTGATAAGATTTTCTATTAGCATATTGAAATATTTCTCTCTTCATTGAGTTTCCTTAAAACAACTACCTTAAATTCTCTGCCTGAGAATTGTCCCATATTGATTACTGCCTGCTTAGTTTCTGGCACCTTATTTTGAGTACTAGGTGATTACGTAATTTCCTAAAGCTCCTGATTTTGTTGTGCATTGTAATCTGAGCATTGAATGTATTTATTCTAGTCTTCCTAATCTGCTTTTGTCTGTGCCTGTCTTCCCAGAAATTCTAAGCAGGATGCTCATTTTCTCTGAGCCTATAGTCATTTCTACTGTTTCAATACTAGATGTTTCCTAGGTTCAGATTTTCTAGGAGTCTGCTGTTAATATATTGCTTCTGTTTCAGTACTAGAGAGTAATCCAAGACTAAGTTTATCCCAAATACTTTGTTGGTGCTCTATGCAGAAAGAAACAGGGAGTACTTAGGGAAAATAGCCTGTCCCTACAGACCTCTGCCTGAATGCCACACAAGACCAGATGCCTATCCACAGTTATTGGCTAAGAACAGATACTGCAGGATTTTTCCCAGCTCTGGACAGTCACCATGGATGGGCTAGCACCAGATGCCTATGATATATGTGTGACTACCAAGCCACCAACCTATTTTTACACCCTGAACTCATAGCACACTAAAATAGCATAAGGTTGTGTTGGGACCAAGGCTCACACATCTGTGGACAGACAATTGCTAAAGTGGACTCACAACTTAAAACAGCTGCATCTAGCCATATGTGATGCTAACTAGAATAGAAATCTGATAGACTGGAGCTAGATGTCTTCCCCTGGCACTGGAACTGTTCCAGAATTTCCATCCACTTGCTGACCTGGAGTTGTTAGGATCTACCCAATATTGGGTTTTACTAGCCCAATATAAAACCAAGGGTAAAATTTCTGCTTTTTGCATTCAGTGAGTGGGGCCTTGCACCATACTATGCTTCCCCAAATTAAGGTAGTATTGGTGAAGACACCCTGTTGTCCACCCAGACTGATGCTAAGCTGGGCTGTGTCAGATTCTCATAGCTGCAAGGACCTGTATGGACTCAGGGATGCAGAAAGGTCCATGCCACAGCTAGCAGTGAAGTAGGCTAAACACACGAGTTTATTCCCCTGTGGTGTAGTTCTCTGCCAGGGTAGTTCTATAGCTCCAGCTGTGAGCATTGGCCTTCACAGCTGTGCTGCCTAAAGTTGGGGTTAGGGTGGTGCAGATACTCCCTTGGGTGACAAAGTTGGTACTTGTTTTAGTCAGCTTTTCTGCTGCTGTGACTAAAGGACCTGACCAGAACAACCATGAAGGAGGAAAGGTTTATTTGAGGGCTCATGGTTTCAGAGGTCTTAGTCCATAGACAGTCAAGTACATTCCTCACGGCTCAAGGTGAGGCTGAATATCATGGTGGAAGAGTAGGCAGAGAGAAGCAGCTCGCATGGTAATCAAATGGAGAAGGAGAGAGACTCTACCTGCCAAATACAAATCTACACTCCAAAGCCACGCCCCTAATTCCCACCTCCTCCAGCCACACCCTACCACTTCAGTTACCACTCAGGTAACCCCTATCATGGGATTAATTCACTGACAGGATTAAGACTCTCACAACGCAATCATTTCTCCTCTGAATCTTCTTGCATTGTCTCACATGTGAGCTTTTGCAGGACACCTCACATCCAAACCATAACAGTACTAAACTGGGTTGTATCTGAGTCCCAGCCTTAGGGACCTCAGGAGAATGGTGGATATTTCCCAGGCCCACTTCAAACTAGGACTGATAAATCTAAAATTCAAGTCTCTGACTGATGCTGGATCTGGTCTAGAGGCTCTTCCTCTGAGCTCTGACTTGTGTACAGGACCGTTAATTTCTAGAGGTACTTGGTTTTGCCATGGCACACTCGGCACAGGGCTCTAAGAAAAGCTCTCTGCTAGTTTTTGTGCCCTGCTCCTCAGTGGGTGGAGTCCTCCTTCTAGTTCTACTGCCCCGGTGGGATCAGGGGTGATAAAAACAGTCTATTTGTCACCTGGCCTACCTAACACAATTCTAATAGCTCAATCCACAAGTATTAGCCTGGCTATAGGGAGTCTTGGGCTTTGCCCAGCACTAGGTTTCAACCAAAGCAAGTCTGATATTGAGTTTCAAGTCTAAGGCCAGGATTTCATTCTTTCTCTTCCCCTGAGTAGAAGGCATTTCTTTTCATTCCAGCTACTTAGAGTTCAGAGAGGGATAATGTAATGTGTCTTATGGTTTTGCTCTACTAAAAACAGGTACTCCCATCTCTCACCTGATTTCCTTAGCTCTGGAACTGACAGCTGGATGCATGAATAACTGTTTGACTTGTAGTGTCTATGGGGAGACTGTTGCCAGAAGATCTTACTGGGCTGCCATTTTGCTCTACGCTCCATTTTTTTTCTTATTTACTCTAATTGCCTTATTCTACTATTTTTTATTTAGCTCATCTTCTTTCTTGACACATTGTCTTTTTTGAAGACCTGCAAATGTGTTGTACTCTTCAGAAGAATTAGATGTCTGTTTCAGAATCTGTGTCTAAGGATAATGGCTTCTTATAACCCTCCTACATAAAGAAATTACAAATAGCTGTTTTTCTACCTCTCCTAGGAATACATTTTAAAATAAAGTTTGAATATGAAGTTCAAGTCTTATTATCCATGCAATGCTTTTCAAATTATTGTCCATGCAATGTTCTTTCAAGTCATCCTGAAAGAGGGTGGAGAGAATTTTGTTGGAAGCAGCTTGGAGAGAAGGTAAAGCTGCCCCTAAGAAAGGCTTTTTGATCAACTTTAACATGACTGCCTTGAAATCTGCTTTTACTCTGAAGAAAGACTTCAGTTCTGCTAACAAATTTTATATATTAGATGTTGGGTCTTGAGACAGATTTCCAGGGTTCCTTCTTACTTCACACTTCTTGAGAGAATTTATAGATTTTTACTATTATAGAAAATCTAAAGTAAACTATATTGCAGATGTAAAAATATTTGAGACCAGAATAGAAACCTAATGAACTCTAGTCATAATCAATAAAAATCAAGTTGGGGATTATTGACATCATATAAAAAACTGAGTCTCCTGATCCACAAACCATACCACATCTTGCTATATGTTTAGATATTCCATTTCTCTGAGAACGGTTATATAGTTTTCTGCATCTAAACATATTTATCCCTATGTATTTCATTTTTGATGCTATTACATTTTATTGTTCAATCTATTATAAATGCTATTTGAGCTTCAATGTATGCTTGATTATTTCTAGAATTTAGAAATACATTTATATTAATTCACTTTGAGTCCTGCACCCTCAATAAATTTACTTATTAGATCTAGATTACTTATTAGATCTAGTTGATTTTTATCTAAGTTTCATATGATCCTCTATATAAGTAATGAGGTTGCTATTGAAGCCAGATTTAAAGTTAGGTAGTCAGTGTAGTTAGATAAATCCGGGTCTAATGCCGAGTGAAATCTAAAATGGAGGCCATGCTGGCAATGATTCCGGGAAACGCAGGACAACTCATGGAATGTTAATGAAGTCCCGAAAAGGCCCTAGGCCAAAGTCCACCTCAAAGAAATGTTAATGAACAGCCCCCAGCAAAAAGGTGCTGACTCAGAAGTCCTTCCTGACCAGATTACTTCTTTGGCCCACCTGTGTCCCACCCCTCAGGCCTTCCCACCTACATTCCATCACTGAAAGAACTATAAAAAGGGGAGACAACATCCCTTCCACGGATTCCACCTCTTGGGTCCCCTTCTTCCTCCGGGAGAAGTCTTTTCTGCTGTCCTTTAATAAACTTCTAATTTCTACTCTGACCTTGCCTCGGCGTGCTTCTTTGGTGTTATTCTTCAACACTGGGGAAGCAAGAACTCGTCACCGGTCAACAGCGGTAACACTATGAATAAGTTAGTGATTATTTCTTTCCAATCTGGATACTTTTATTTTTTATTCTAACATTATAATATCTATGTTTTTTTTTCTTTCAGTGGCAAAGCATTTTTACTATTAATTATGAATGTTAGCAGCAGAACTTTCATATAGGCTGTTTATCAGATTGAAGAATGTATTCAATTGTTAGCTTGCTGAGGGTTCTCATCAGAAATGGATGTGAGAGTTTGTCAAATGTTTCTTTTTTACCTTGTGAGATAATGTTATAGTTCTTTATCTTGTTTATTGATATTCTGAATTATATTGAACTAAAATAACTCTGGGCATGATACTTTGAACTATGAATATTTCTCATACAATGCTATGTTACGTTTGCTAGAATTTTAAGAAATTTTACATTGCAGCCAGGATGCTTAAGTGTTAGTCTAGGGGTTTATATAGCTTGGGTCAACATTATTGGTCCAAATTTATGCTAATTAGGTCTTGGAAAGTATCAATGTTATGCTGTTTACCGATGAGGAGTCCTTGCTTCCCCAATGCTAAAGTATAACACCAGAGAAGCACGTGGAGGCAAGTTTAGAGTGGAAAGTTGAAGCTTTATTAAAGGACAGGAGGAAAGACTTCTCCCTGGAGGAAGAAGGAGACCCAAGAGGTGGAATCCATGGAAGGGCGATGTCTTCCCCTTTTTATAGTTAAAGTCTTCATTCACCTTTCCTGCATTCCTGTCACATTCCTGTCCTTAGTTCTGTTATTTTGCAGTGATGGAATGTAGGTGGGAAGGCTCAAAGGATGGGGAACAGGTGGGCTGAAGAAGTAATCTGGGCAGGAAGGACTTTTAGATTAGCATCTCCATGTTTTCTGGGAGCTGCTTTATTAACATTTCCTTGGGATGGGCTCTGGGCCTTGGGGACATTTTCAATTCCCCTTTTCCTGGACTCCATTCTCAATATGGCCTTCATTCTCAATATTAGACCAGATTTACCTAACGACACTAACTACCTCTGTAAATCTGGTTTCATCTACACTATTGGTCCAAGTTTATGCTAATCATGTGTTGGAAAGTACAAACACTATTGACTAGCCCTTGAGTCTGCATTTTCTTGTATGCCCCCACTTCCATTTTCCCATAGCTCATGGGCTAGGCCAACACCAGAGAATGACAGAAAGGCATGCCCTGGCTTGCCTGAGCCCTGACTTGCTATGCTTCAGACCTATGTGTCATGGTTGACTCTGGCACAGCTGTGGCCTCTCCTCACTACCCATGCTCCAGCCTTCCCAGGCCACCAGTTGCACCCCTCCACAATATTTCTCACCAGGGTTTAGTGGGCTGGCTATGTGGCTCAGTGGCTAAGGAGCATGTCACTATTTGTTATATCATTTCCCTTTAATATTACCTTCTTTTGAATTGACTGTTTTATTATTTATCTTATTTCACTTGTTGACTTATTTGCTTCTTGTGGTTATTTATGGGTTGTAGTATGCAACTTTAAATTATCACAGTTTTCTTTAAGTGATATTAGACTACTTCATGCATAAGATTTTTATAATATTATTCTGCATATCTCCCCTCACAACTTTGTGCTATTCTCACAGATTTTATCCCTACATATATCATAAACCCAAAATACTGTGCTATTATTTTGTGCCTTACTCAATTATCTTTTACAATGATTTTAAAACACAAAAAATATTTAAAAGTCTTGCTTAATTCACTCTTTCTTCATTCCTTTCTACTGTCTTATAATTTATATGTCCACTTTGTAAAATTCTCATTCTTTTACATTTTTAGGTTTGAAAACAATCTCAATTTTGCCTTTATTTTTAAAAGATATTTTCATTGAAAATAAAACTCCACACAGGCAATGTTTTTATCTCATGGAATTTAAAGATGTTTGTCCTTAGTCTCCTAGATTTAAGAAAAGTGTTTTTATGCCTTGTTTTGTTCATACACACACACACACACACATTTATATATTATATATATAATATATATATATATATATATATATATATATATATATATATATTATATATATATATAATCTCTTTTTTTTCCTCTGACACTTTTTTCAATTCATCTTTCATTACTAATTTTGAGCAATTTATTTGGGAGGTAGCTTGATGTAATTTTCTTTGTTTCTATGTGTTTGAGATTCATTAAACTTCAATGTAATGTACTTACAGATTTTTAAAAATCATATTTGGAAGAACACTTCATCCATTATTCCTTAAAACATTCTCTCTCCACCCACTTTCCTTCAGGGACTACTACAATTATACACATATTTGCTATCTGAAGTTGTCCCAAAGAACATTGTACCTGTTTGTGGGGCATATTTTTTTCCTCAGTCATTTTCTATCAAAATTATCAAAATGTTCAATTTAGATAGCTTTTATTACTTTTCTTTAAGTTCAATAATTTCATAGTGTCTACTTTGCTCTTACTTGTAAAGAAATGTTCAACTTTAGAAATTGAGCCAGGCATGGTAACTCACACCTGTAATCCCAGCAGCTCCATAGGCTGAGACAGGAGGATCACAAGTTCAAAGCCAGCCTCAGCAACAGCAAGACACTAAGCAACTTGGTGAGACCCTGTTTCTAAATAAAATACAAAATAGGGATGGGGATGTGGTTCAGTGGTGAGTATCTCTGAGGTCAATCCCCAGTACTAAAGAAAAAGGAAATTGGATTTTAGTTTTTATGTATTTTTCATGACCCTAATTAGCAAGTTCTTTTTGTAGTCTGCATTCTTGAATACATACAATACTATTTTAATGTTTGTTTTGATATTCTTGTCTACTAATTCCATCATCTATAGAGCCACACCACATGTGCAGTCATACATGTACCTAGGGTAATGATGTCCATCTCATTCCACCATCTTTCCTGCCCCCATCCTCCCACCCCTCTCTTCCCTCCCCTTTGCCCAATCAAAGTTCCTCCATTTTTCCCATGCACCCCTCCCCACCCCACCCATTATGGTTCAGCATCCACTTATCAGAGAGAATATTCTGTTTTGTTTTGGGGGGGATTGGCTTACTTAGCATGATATTCTCCAACTCCATCCATTTACCTGCAAATGCCATAATTTTATTCCCTTTTAATGCTGAGTAATATTCCATAGGGTATATATACCACAGTTTCATAACGCAAATTTTAAGAAAGAGAATTTTTAAATAACAATCTCAAATACTGTGTATCTCCTGGAAAAACTTACATGGAAAGCAGAGATAATAACTACACAGCAAGTTGCTGTAATTTACTGTTGTATCTTAGTAAACCCTCTCTGAATCTATTCTCCAAATGTTGCCAGTACTGAAACAGTCATGAAGGTGGTTCTAGAAACACAATAAAAACTCTCAAGTAAGTTGAGAATAGACTAAATTCAGACAGAGCCAGCAATGAAGAGTCTGCCTACCTTAAAGACTATAAAGCTATAGTAATCAAGCCTGCATGGTATTGGGGAAGGCACAGACACATACATCAATGACAGAATAACCCAGAAATAGTCCTGCATAATTATGCTTAATTGATTCTTGAGGAAGGTAGAAAAGCACTTTAATGTCAGAAAGATGACCTTTTCAACAAACAGTGCTGAAGTAAGTGGGCATGTATAGTTAAAAGTATAAAAAGAAAAAAAGAACTTCAACTCACATGACACAAACAAAAAAAATACATGGGCTTGGATGTAAAATATAAAATTACACTTGTAGGGAAAAAAATTGGAAAAAAATCATTAGGATATAGGACTTGGCTAAGAGTTTTAGATTTGACAATCAAAGCACAGTCCATGGAAGAAAAAATTAAGCTTCCTTATCAAAAGACCTTGTCAAGAAAATAAAAAGACAAGTTACTGGATGGGAGAAAATAATTTCAAACCACATATTTGACGTAGATCAATATCTATGATATATAAAGAACTATAAGATTTCAGCAAATAATCCAATTAGAAAATGAGCAAAAGGCATGAAGAGATATTTCACCAAGAAGGAAATACAGATGTCAAATAAACACGAAAAGGTGTTTGATATCAACCATTATGGAAATACAAATTAAAACCACAGTGGGATGTTCCTACTCACTTATCAGAATGGCTAAAATAAGAAACTATGAGAACACTAAGGGCTGTCAAGAATGAAGAGAAAATTACTCAGTGTGAGTGAGAGTAGGAAAGTTACACCCATTCTGGGAAGCCTATTGGTAGTTTCTAGAAGTGAAACCACCATTTGACCCAGGAATTGTACTCCTGAGAAATGAAATTTTTTGTTGATACAAAAATTACATATGAATATTTATCATAGCTTATTAAAAAAAATTAAAAATTGTAAACAATCTGAATTCCCTTAATGTGTCAATAGTTAAGAAGAACTTGGTACATCCACACCATGGAATAAGACTCCACATTTCAAAAGAGCATACTATTGGGTTGGGGTTGTGGCTCAATGGTAGAGCACTTGCTTTGCATGCGTGGGGCAGTATGTTTGATCCTCAGCACTACATAAATTAATAAAATAAAGGTACTGTGTGCATTTACAACTAAAAAAAATTTTTTAAGTTTTAAAAAAAGAGCATGCTATCAGTACACGTAAAAACTTGGATGCATCTCTAGATAATTATGATGAATAAAAAAAAAATCTATCTTTCAAGGTTACATACTATATGATTCCAGTTATAAAAAAATGGAAAAGCAAACTAGTGGTTGTCAGGAGGGTGTGGACAGAATACAGTGGGTATGGCTATAGAAAGGAAACAGGGCTCTTTGTGGTGGTGGGACCCTTCTGCTTCATCTGTGTCTCAATGTTGATATCCTGGTTGGGATAGTTTGTTATGGTTTTACAAGACTTTACCCTTACAGGAATTGGGCACATGATACAGATCCCCCTGTATTATTTCCTACAACTGCATGTGAATCTATAATTATATTGAAATAATATATTTAACTTAAAAAATGTTTTTGAGTGGCCAGACAAGACACAAAAAGAGAAATTATAACTGATTGTATTTAAAATGTTACTTCCAGTTCTTCCTGAAGCAACAGTGTCTAATCTCCTTAAAGATTCTAAGACTGCAAACATTTAATGTAACCTTTAATTTTGTCTATATCAAAGGGGAAAAAAAATAAAGGAATTTTACACAGCTTGAAAGTATGCAGAAAATTTCCTGGGTGATCAGTCTTATTTAACTTTACTCACTTAATTAATAATCACAAATTATTATCCTCTGTGTTTACTTTTCACTGAGAAGGGCTCTTTTAAGAACTCAGATCTAATCAAATTCTTAAAGTGTTTCTGATCACATGTTGACCAGGCGTGTCCTGAACATCTCTTTAGGGTCAGTGTTGTTTTACATTATTGATGTAGGAAAAGTTTTGTGGGGAGGAGCAATAAGTTTTGTGCAGGAGTGATATTGATTCTCATTTTTATGTCCCTAATTTATTCTTCACAGTTCATCTATTTTTCATTCCTATTATCTAAATGGCTGATGTAGTACCTTTTAAAAACACTTAGAATGTCAGTGTGTGGATTGAAAAATGTATCATACCATAATCATATGTTCGCAAAGAATTTTCATAGTGTTCATTTTCATCAGAGTCTGATTAAGTGCCTCCTAAGAGGCAAAATGACAGTATCTGAATTACTAAGTAGATATTACCAGCATTATTTTTCTAAGTCTTCTCCATAAAGTAATGTCAGTTTGTGAATTAGGAGATTTTTCCAAAAATTATTTGTTGACATTTTCTAATCCCTCTTTTAATTCTCTTAGGAAAAAAATGATGATTTAATAGTGCTCTCAGCCTTTCAATTATTGCTCTGAATTCCTTCAAGAATGTGTTTAAGAATTCTCAAGAGAGTTGGATGATCAGCTATTCTTTCTCATACTGAGGTTTGGATTAGTCACAGGCTGATTCCATCCACTGTGCAAAGCATTATTTAAAACAAGGCTCTGATGGGCTCTAGTTCTTTATGAAAATGCACCACTATAATGAAATACTTCTATCACTAGAAGGAAGAAGTAATAAAAATTGCCATTGGTCTACTGAGAAAGCCATTTAGTCCATATTTTTACTTTATGAATGAATATAAATGAATAAAGGTATTTAATTATAAAAAGCTTACAGGTCAGTTGATTTTAAAGAAGATGTGAACAAATTGTTGTTTTTCTTTCTTTAGTGTTCTGTAGTTTTCATTGTAGAAGTTTTTTACCTCTTTTGTTAGATTGATTACCCATTTTTTAAGGCTATCATGAATGGAATAGTTCTCTTTTAGTTGATTCATCACTGATGTATAGGAATGCATTTGATTTATGGGGGTTAATTTTATATCCTGCTAATTTGTTGAATTCATTTATTAGTTCTAGAAGTTTTCTGATGGAATTTTTGGATCTTCTAAATATAGAATCATGTTGTTGGCAAATACTGATATTTTAAATTCTTTTACTATTAGTATCCCTTTAATTTCTTTATTCTGTCTAATGGTTCTGGAAAGAATTTCAAGGACAATGTTGAATAAAAGTGGTGAAAGAGGGCATCCTTGTCTTATTCCAGTTCCTAGAGAGAATGCTTCAGTGTTTCTCCATTTAGAATGATGTTGGCTTTGGTTATAGCATAGATTGATTTTATAATGTTGAGGTTTGTTCCTACTATCCCTAGTTTTTCTAGTGTTTTGAACATGAAGCTGTGCTGTATTTTGTCAAATTATTTTTCTGCATCTATTGAGATGATCATATGATTCTTGTCTTTAAGTCTATTGTTGTGATGAATTACATTTATTGATTTCCCTATGATGAACCAAACTTGTATCCTTAAGATGAACCCCACTTGATCCTGGTGCAGTATTTTTTAATATGTTTTTGTATGTGATTTGCCAGAATTTTTGTATTTATGGTCTGAATTTTCTTTCCTTGATGTGTCTTTGTTTGGTATTGCTATCAGAGTAATACTAGCTTCAGAGAATGAATTTTGAAGGGTTCCTTCCTTTTCTATTTCATGGTATAATATGAGAAGTATTGGTACTAATTCATCTTTGAAAGTAATGTAGAACTCAGCTGAGAATCTGTCTGGTTCTGGGCTTTTCTTAGTTGGAAGGGTTTTGATGGCATCTTCTATTTCNAACATATCTCAGTCTTCCTGAGAATGGGGTTCCTTTAATTTCTTTATTGCTTTGCTGTGTTCATGGAGGCATTGTTCTGGTTTGTGACTCCAGCTGCTGCTATGGCTGTGGAATTTTAAGATCTCCTGAATCCCTTATCTGTTTTGAGTGTCCAGTATTAAATTACAGTGAAGTCCCTCCTAATTCTTGATCATTCACCCACCTTGCTAAAAAGCTGCCTATCTGCTTTTCTTGGTTCACGCCATGGAACAACCAGGAAAGTCACCCATCTCTCTGCCATCTTCTGAGAATCTATCCCATTGACTGGCTTGACTTTAAACATTTTATCTAGAGAATGCATTTCAGAGTGTTCTGAACATATTCCATGAAAATAAATTCTTTTGATTCTTAAAATTTTACTTATGAAATACTTAAAATATATAAAAATACAGAAAATAATAACACCTAGGTTTCCACCATAATATGGGCCCACTGTGCACATTTCTTACAACAATAAAATTTATAGTATCTGTTTCATTATTTTTTTCCCAAAATAAATATCCCACATAACAATTAAAACCCCTCAAATAATTACTACCACCTCTTTTTCTAGAAGGAATCAGTAGTGTGAATTTGCTATGTATTATTCCCATGCACCCACATTTTCTTTATTTTCTAATTACTACCTCAAATAATTACTACCACCTCTTTTCCTAGAAGGAATCAGTAGTGTGAATATGTGAATAATATGTATTATTCCCATGCACCCACATTTTCTTTATTTTCTACATTTATATATATGTATTAACAATATGGGGCATTATTTTAGAGTGTTTTAACATAATACCATATGTTAATATTTTAAAATGTTTTAAAAGTTTTATATAACTCATACTTCTGTGGGTATATTTTCACAGTTGATTTTTCTTATAACCATGCCAATATATTTAGATTTAATTTATTAATTTTAATTGTTATATAGTATTAAGTTAATTTTTTTGGGTGGGGTACCAGGGATTGAATTCAGGCACTCAACCACTGAGCCACATCCCCAGCCCTATTTTGTATTTTATTTAGAGACAGGGTCTTGCTGAGTTGCTCAGTGCCTCACTTTTGCTGAGGCTGGCTTTGAACTGGTAGTCCTCCTGTTTCAGCCTTCTAAGCTGCTGGGATTACAGGCATGCACCACTGCACCTCGCCTTAAATTTTAATTTTAAAGACCACTTTTATCCATTTCCCTAATAATGAATAACTGAATTTTTTCTATTTTTTTTCCTAGTAACATCCAGTGCATAATTCCTTGTGCACATGTATGCTAGGAAGAGTAATGCAACCTAAGTTGTTCAGTTGTTCAGTACTATCTAAAATTTGGGCATTCCAAATTTTAAAAGTCATTGCCCAATTGCTTTCAGTAGAATTTGCATCCATTTATACTCCTGACAGTAATACATTAAAGTTTCTGTTGGCCAATCTTCTTGTTAGATATTATAATCCTTGGCATGCTCATAGAAATTTATCTTGCTATCACGTCAACATTTCCATGACAAGTCATGAGGCTGACACTTTCCATATCTTTATTAGCCACTAGAGATCCATATTCTTTGAATTGTCTCTAAATAAATCTCCTTATTTTTCTATTATTTCTTTTTATTCTTTTATAGTCATTCTTTAAATAAATATCCTTTTTCTGGTGAAACAGCCTGCTTTTTAATTTTTTTTTCATACTTTCATAATAGATTTTCTTTGAACTAAATTTTTTATCTTAACATAATAAAATGTTTAGTCTTTCCCTTTAACATTTGTGTCTTTGCCCAATGCAACTTATTTAAGAAACAGTTCGATGCCTCCAAAGTCAACAAGTAATCTTTTATGTTTTGTAATTGTTCATATATGAGATTAGACTACAATTTTTGTCCTTATTCAATTTAGTTAAAAGCATTATGTGACTTGAATATCTTTTCATTTATATGAAATATGGATTGTTTTTCTTCTAAGGCTTAATAGAAATTAATTATGTAGATATACAGATTTTTTTCTTAATATTTTACAATGAAAGTTCTCAAACATAAGCAAAATTGAAATAATTTTCATTAACAATCCTAAGTGTACCTAGGTACAACCTAGGTGTACCCATACCTATAATTTACCCTTAACATTTCATTCTACTTGCTCTGTCACTTATCTATCTGTTCCCCCATTTCTCTTTCCAGCTAGAATTTTTTGTTAGTAAGTAGATTTCAATTTTTATTCTGCTTTAGTGTTATAAATCAATTCATTTTTAATTATTTTATGAATGGGTTTTACCTTAATGTTCACATTTTTGGAATAAAATTTTTAATATGATCCATGCTATATTAACTAGCTGTTATATTTTTGACATTGCCTCTCTGCTTTTTTACAAATTGACCACTAGCCTGTTCAAGAAACGAGTTTAATGAATTAACAACAAATCGTTGCTAGACAGTGTCTTCTGACCACAGTTCAATAAAGTTAGAAGTTATTGACAAAAAGATATTTCAAAACAACTCTATACATTTAGAGAGTTTTAAACATTTCTAATACATTTAATTCAATGTGATTTATATGATGATGTTTTGTATGTTACACAGGTTGTATATATTATTTGCCAGTAACATCAACTGTGCTCACAACAATTAACTAATTTGTGTTTCTTTTATACTGCATAGTTCAAATCTCATTTTATGTCCTTTAGTAAGATGTTACAGTTTTATTTTTATAGGTCCCATGCTGGTTTTACGTATCATCTTAGGATAAATAATTTTAAGCCCGACTACTCTTTCTGTGGGATTCTGTATAGAGTTCAACGGATTTGCCATCCTCCCTACAGGTCTCCCTCACTTGTTTCAACATGTTTCAAAACTGTTATCCCATCTGTTCTTGCTGTGAAATGGCATGTGTCACCGACTTTTATTACTCAGATTTCTGCTCCTATCCAGATTACTTGTTCTTTTTCTGACCCTGAAAAACAATGCTGGACACAGAAAATGGCAATCCTGTGTTTTTGTAAATTTCTCTTACAATTAGATGGATTTCCCACTGGCATTCAGAATCGGTAATCTGGAAACTTGTGGACTGAGAACACTGTACTTAGGCTTTCTTTATTTGGTTAGTTGAAAGATATTTGTTGGATTCAAAGCTATATAGGAACCTAGACTGAAAAAAAACAGCAGCTCACACATCCTGAGTGTCTGCTGTGTGTCAGGCACAGTTTTAGGGGATTTATATACATGGACTCACAGAGTTTGGATGTGGATATTTTATTTCAAAGTAGTTATAAACCACATTTTAATTTTTTTTTCAAGAGTGAGATGTATTTGATGTTATTCTCACCAATTTGTTTCAGATGGAAATTTAGTTTTAGTTCAGAGTCAGTATTAGCTAGTTTAGCAATAAACAAGTTTTCTGAATTTTCCTCTTGCCCTATGGTTAAGATTAAGTTAAGATTGCCACAACACATTAGATTAGCATAATTTCAGTTATTATTTGCATAGGCTATGGAAAAATATGCAAAACCAGCCAAATGTAATTTATTATTTGGCCTCTAATGCACTTAATTCTTGCCATGAACTGTATAAGATTAGATGATTCTTGCAATTCCTTTTACTATTTTTTCTCCATTCATTTGATGCTGTTTACAAAAGCTCTAGTCACTGCCTCCACATGTTTATTTAATGGTTATATTAGTATTTAAATAGACGAGGGTAAAGCTCATGCACAGTCCTCATATATGCTGTAGAGGCAGTATCTGGCTTTATTATATCTTCCTGCCAACTAAGATTTCCAAGAGACAATTGTTTACAAATGCACTCTGTATTCAACTTTTTTTTTTTTTTTTTGGCTCCACCGGGTATCTAAACATCACAGAACCAAGAGTTTCAAGTTTTAACACTCTTTTGATCCAACTTATTTAAGCTTACTCTTTCTCTTCTCTATTCTTGTTGAAACCTCCTTCCTGAACAGTGCATATGAGGGTTTGCCCTTAGCCAGGATCTGCCCTGCTTACATTTCCTTACTGAAAAGTAAAACAAGCAAATAAAATGTACAAGCCTTTTAATATGCATTGAAATATGCTATTCCTGGAGATTCTGATTTCTGTCATGCATTTGTTCATTTGGAAAAACTAGCTTACTAGTTAATCTTTGATTGTTTCCTTTTCCCTCCTGCTTCATTGTAGATCCAGGTTTTCCAAAAGGAGCACTATTGACATTTCAGTATCAATAAGTCTTGTTTGTGAGGTGTCTGGTCTATGAATTGTAGAATGCTTAGCAGTATCCCTGGCCTCTACCCTGCAAATGCCAGAGCAACTCCCGACAATTATAATGATGGAAAAAAGAAATCTCTGAACATTGCCAAATGTCTCCTTGAGGGCAAAAGTATCCCCCAGCTGAAAGCTACAGATCAAATATATTAAATATACAATATATTTAGTTAATTATAAATAATGTCAATCTCTCATACAGAAAATAAATAATTGCAGAAAGCAAAGGTGGCTATATAACAAAATGTTTTGAAATGTTATGTTTAAATGAAAATATAATATTTAAAAAATTGATCAGTTTTACCAAAAATAGTTAAATAGTCTAAAACATGAGAATAGTATTAATATCACCAAGAGAATATTACATTATAGCTACCAGGGCATAGCAGCTGGCTTTTAGGCATTTTATATTATACTGACTGAGACGTAGTATGTATTTTTTTTGTTTAGCTATTTTGAAATGCTTATTCTTTTCTAGAAAATGTGTATAGAAAAGGAGATGTAGAAATGAAAAAATGAAGTCTGATAAAGGTAAAATGCTGCATGACAAATAGTTTTTCTGAAAATATAATATTCATAAATTTAAGAAATATAGACTTTGAAATTACATCATTTTTTCCACAAAAAGCTGCATACTTTTGCATATGTCCAAAAAATGAAAATTTAGTCAGTGAAAGTGTTATAAATTACCAAAAATAATTTAATAAACCACTTTTTGCCTTTTCTATTATTATTATTACAATTAACACAAATTTTCTGATTAAAAATTTAGGGCTCTGTTTTTATAACTAGTTTAAAATGATTTTATTTTTAAAAAATATTTGATGTTTGGGATGGAATCCAAGGCCTCTTGGCAAGTGCTGTACCATGGACCAAATGAGTTAAAATTGATCTTTCATATATGTGTATCTTCAGTTTATGGTTTCTCTTTATATTTTCGATATACATCATGCAAATGTATATCTTTCATTCATTTGTAGTGGATATAGAAATTTTCACTGTTAGTATATGCTATAAAGAATTTATACTTCCCAACTGTTTTACTCTGTTTTGTGCTGCTGTAATAAAATACCTGAGACTAATTTATTTATAATGAATATAAGTTTATTAGCTCACAGTTCTAGAAGTTGAAAAGCCCAGTATCAAGGTACAAGTATCTGGTGAGGGCCCTTTTGCTCTGTGATTCCTTGAGATAAAAAGAGAAAAGAAAATAGGAGGTTGAACTTGTCCCTTTATGAGGAACCCACCCACAAAGATAAACCCACTTATGTGATAACAGTATTAAGCTATTCATGGAGGAAGAGCCCTCAGAGACTATTCACCTGTCATTAGGTTTCACCTCCCAACACTGTGCATTGGGGATTACATTTTCAACACATGCTTTTTTAGGATACACATTAAAAACCATAGCACCCACTGATATACATTGAGATCATTCCCAATGTTTCCTTATTTTTGCAAATGATACTGCAATGAAAAGTGATCCATGACTTCCGGTGCAGCCATGTGAGAGTTTTCTGTGTAGTAGATATCCAGTGCTACATGCACAGTGTTATCTTTCTTACCTATTGCCAATAAACTCATCAAAGTAGTTACATGGATATCTTCTCCCATCAAAATTACTGAAAAATCTCCATTTACTTTCAATTTTTGCAACAGTTGACATTTTTTTTTATTTTCTTATAATCTTGGTTAATCTGATAGATTCATAATTAGTGTTTCATGGTCTTTTGCCTATTTACAAGACCCATACAACCTACTTCCCCTGAGAGCAGACCATACCACTGATAGGTTTACTACTAAGTGCAAGGACTGGTCCAATGAAAGCTGCTTTGAGGTGCATGTGGAAAGAACTTGGATATATAGGCCCTAGCCTAATATATTAATAGGCTGCCACACGTGTTTATATGAGACCAGGTTTGAACTAAGTCCTGCTAGTGGAGGTTACAGGCTTGCTTTCTGTGCACCACCATATGTGGGCTCCCATTTGTATGCTTGCTCCAAATCCCACAAATACTAAGACAATCTCATGTTTGTGTATATTTCTAGGTTCACTATCAGGCTTAATTAGTCTGTTTTTCTGTTCATATACCAACATTACATTGGCTTAAAAATATTAAAACTATTTTTAAAAATTAATATAACAAAATGTATTGAAAGAATAATTCCCCTACCAATTTTGTTCACTATTGTCTTATTTACTTTTTGTTCTTTTTGTTTTTCTTCTTTATAAATTTAAGGATCAGTCTATGAGGACACTGCCCCCCCCACCTGCTCACCAAAGTGTGTCCTTTTAAATAACTGATTAAAAATAACATATCTTTATTCTTTTTTAATTTAAAAGTTTTACTTTAGCCTAATCTATGAATTTTCTTTCTTATTTTTAACTCTCACACACTGATGTTAACCTCTAAATCAGTTGTTCCACACCAGGGATGATTTTTACCCTCTAAGAGACATTTGGCAATTTCTTATTGTCACAGCTGGAGGAAGAGTTGCCATAGGCATCTAGTGTATAAAGACCAGAGATGCTGCTAAAAATTTCAATATACAGGACAGCTCGTGCAACAGAGTTGCCTGACCTAAAATGCTAGTAGAGGTCAAGCTAAGAAACTCTGTTCCAGATAACACAGGCACATGCAGAATTTGTTATGACACATTATGACCCAGTGTACACATGAGTATATGGAGGGTATATTGTTATCAGCATCTAGATAATTACTTTCCTACTCAAGTCTCTTCATCTGGGAGTCTTAAAGCAATTTACTAATGCTACCTTGTTAATCCTGGGACAATGCTCTAGAAACAGGTGACAACATAACTGCCCTTGTCTTATTATTTCAGAAAAACAGGTAGATTAAGTGCTCTTAACTATGATCTTTACAAAAGAAAAACTATTGATGGAATCTTCTGCTGAACCATCATGTGACAGTTGATAGTCTCTTCCTTTCTTCCACTTATAAAAGTCAGATGACTTTCTCTCAGGCAAGAAAACACTTCCCACTTTTTAACATGCTATTAAATTGTAGGCATCTAATCCTTAGCAAAGAAAGGAATCTAACTTTAATATACATTTGAAAACTTTACTTGGATAAGTAAAGATGTTTTCCTGCTTTAAGTAAAACCTAAGGAAAACTTTCAAAAAAGATTGTAATGGTTTAATGATTTAGAATCCCTAATAAATTAATTTTGTGTAGGATTTTATTAATTAATAACTAAACAACTCCATTAAACCTTAGACTTAATATTTAAAAGCAAACTATAGATCTGGGGATATAGTTCAGTGGCCAAACGCTTGACTACCATGTGCAAGGCTCTAGGTTCAATCCCTAGGACTGCAAAAGAGAAAAATAACAAAAACAAACTATTTTGCAGCAATTCTGAAAATATTATTATGACATCATAAATCCAGATATAGTATAAAAGTATATATTTTTTGAGGGCACTAGTCACAATAATTAATTCATCTTCTTTACTCTCAAATCTGGTAGAACTACATTTGAGCATGTAAATAAACAGTTCATTGATTATGTATTAACATAATCAATGAATATAAATATTATCAATGATCAATATAATTAATGAATATGGAAAGACAGACTGATGACCACATATCTTAGTCTTGATGGAATTATAGTCAGTACTGAGTAGCCAGTTGCATTCTCTTTTATCTAGTTTATAAGTTCATGCATTTTGTTCATCTTTCTTACTTTCAGATCCCATATATGTGCTATAAAGTGTCACAACTGTGCTGAAATCATTGCTACATACCCAATTCTCCTTCCCCTCTTGGACATGTGGGAACTACAGTTTCTGGGAGGTTTCTTAGTGAGGTAGGCCCATGTGATTAGTCCAGGTCGAAGAAATACGAAGAGAAAAGGCATGAGATGCCTCCAGGTTCAGGCAGTGAAAACCCACCATGCAATTCCCTACTCTTTCCTTTCCTCTGCCACAGCACCCTGAAGTCTGTGTTGAAGTGTCAGTTCTCCCCCTAACCAGGACCCTTGAGTGACTCTGATATAGAACATGAAACATGTTACTTCACTGTAATAAACCACTGGAATTCATGATGACTCATTTACCACAGTGTCACCTACTTTACCTGACAAACCTGTCTGGTGGCAGTGCGGCTTGCTGCCAATGCAGAACGTACCTATCTGCTCTACAGGAAGAATAATCAGAATACAGAATTATAGGGTAAGTTCTAATAGTATTGCTAACACTATTATCTAATTCTTTGACAAAATCAAAATTTATTTTGACTTGTAATCCCAGTGGCTTGTGAGGCTGAAGCAGGAGGATCAGAATTTCAAAGCCAGCCTCAGCAATTTAGCAAGGCCCTAAGTAACTCAGTGAGACCCTGTCTCTAAATAAAATACAAAAAAGGGCTAGGGATGTGGCTCAGTGGTTAAGTGCCTTTGGGTTCAATCCGCAGTAGCAAAAAAAAAAAATATATATATATATATAACAGTTCATGTATATAGACAACATTATCCAAATAATTAAAAAATCAAAATAACCTGTTCCACAGTTTCCTTGCCAAAACAAAGTTATAAAAATTAGAGAAATGACTAGTTTTGTGACATAGCAAGGTTTTCAGAGAATGTATTTGAATAGCAGCACAAGTTTTATCTGATTCTTCAGGGAACACACAAATCAAGTAGTGGTGGTTATATAATTTTGGATCCATAAATATATCACTAGGTGATGTAAACTGACATTATGTACCTAACCTAGTTCTTTCTTCTACTTCCTCTCCTTCTAGAAATGATGCAACCCAGAGATAAAACAATATTTCTCTAGTTTCTGAGAGAGCCATCCCACCTACACAGGAGATGTACTTCTCAGGAAGAAGGGTAAAAAACTTTAAATCTCAAATTTTTACTTAGTGAGAGGAACCAGGTCTCAGTTATCTGTGCTGCCAGGGTAAACACCCTCTTCCACACCTAAAAGTGACCAAGAAGGATTTGTCTTCCTTTCTAGGAGTAAACCTTATATCAGGAAACTACCAGCTTTGTGACTTCGAAGAGGTCATTGAATCTCCTCCTGTGGAACTCCTGGGTCAGGTCTTTCTCCAAGACAATACATGTTTGTGAAAGACTTTTGACCCTGAGTGGAGTAGGAATTGGGTTCAATGTGCAATATGATTTAGAGCTTTGATATCCTTGGAACTTCCAAAAGCTAAAACAAATACTTCAAGCCAGGTGGCCAAAAAAAAAAAACTCTTAGTGAGTTCAAGATAAAATACTTCAAAACAGTTACAGGCTCTGACACCTTTAAGTTCTGCAAAAGATCAGCTTGCATCTGGTTTTTGCTTTGCTGTTGACTTAAAGAAAATGCTTTGTCTTAGTTACCAGAATTTGTTTTTGTCATAAACAAGACCTCCATCTCTCACAGAAACAACCCCTACCCCATAACCACCTACAATCTTCCCACAATTCAGAAAGTACTTCATCACCAAGACTGACTTCAACATTACTTAGAACTGCAGATAACTTGCTGTTATTGGTGATATTGATATTCTGGTATTAAATTATGCTATTATCATACCTTTAATTGGTGCATATTATTTATACAGAATACTAGGTTTCCTTGTGATATATTCTTACATGTATATAATGTTATTTGATCAATTTCACTCCTCAATACCTTCCCTTCCCCTCTCCTGTGCCCTCCCCTTGATTCCCTTCCTCTATCTTTCCACTTACACAATGTCCTTTCTTCCTTTAGCTTCCATACAGGACAGAAAACATACAGTACTTGTCTTTTTGAACCTGGCTTATTTTGGTCTCCAGTTCCATCCACTTTCCCAAAAATGATTCTTCTTTTTGGATGAATAAAACTCCATTGTGTACATGTGCCACATTGTCTTTATCATTTGTCCATTGAAGGGCACTTGGACTGATTCCATAACTTGGCTGTTGTAAACTGTGCTGACTGTACTTGTATCACTATAGTATGCTGATTTTAATTCTTTCAGAAAATACTAAGGAGTGGTTTAGTTGAGTCATGTGGTAGTTTTATTTTTAGTTTTTCGGGAATCTCTATACCGATTTCCATAGTAGTTATATCAATTTACATTCCCACCAACAAGTATTATCATTTCTAAGAGATGGAGGACAGCCCAACCAATGACAGATGATTAAAATCTTACTTTGGTTTTCTTTTTATTGTGCCAAATTCCAACCCACTGCCTGCCACCACTACCAAGCCAACCAAATTCTTATCTTTGGTGTAATTGTTTTCTACTGGAGATTGTTTATAAGACAAACAGCAATTTTGTAAAAGTCTTAAGGAAAGAAGTTTAATGATGTATTTAATATTTTCAGACTCTTTTAATTTAGTTTTAGCAAAACATTAAAGAGCTCAGTTCATAATGGATAGACTCCAAATGGGTACAGTCTTTTTTAAGTTCAGTGATGTCCCTCAAAATAACACACCTTTGGGTCACTACATTAAGTTAGAAATAATTAAGGTAAGTGCAGGAATTTCCCCCCTTGGTTTCTCTCTCTCTCTCTCTCTCTCCCTCTCTCTCTCTCTCTCTCTCTCTCTGTAATCAGTTGGATGTGTTCTTTCTCTTCAGTCAATAATGGTCCTGATAGAAAACAAAACAGAAGGCACCATTAACACCAGAAACTGTAAAACTATCTGTGATAAAAGAGCTGCACAAATTATGATATGTCACTCATAGTTTCATTCTGTTAATTTCATTGAGAACAAATGTATGAAGAAAACAACAGAGATCCACCACTACCTCCAAATAAATTTTCTTCTCACCCCCACCTGCCCCTACCGTCCACTAAAATGCCTTCCAGTCACACTTGTACTGTGAGTTCCTATAGGACTATAGGACTTACAACATCCCATAAGATTCTTTTACATCCACCACAGACATTTTCATCAGAGTGTCTGTCTCACTCAGATTCCACGTAAAAGCCCTCTTCTCCATTATCACAGGGCCTTCCTTGGCACATCAGAGAGACGCAGGAGCAGAGATGAAAGGGGGAATATTCTAGTCTCTTTCTCCTCTTATAAAAACACTACTCTCATCATGGAGGCACCACCCACCTGATCTCTTCCAAATCTAATATCCTCCCAAATTGGTCACCTCCTAATAACATCCATTGAGAGTCAGGGTTTCAGCATAAGCATGGGGAGGCGGGGCACAAACATACAGTCCATGAGCTTCAAAGATTAAAAATGACACCAGCCAAAGTCAAACAGGTGTGGGAAATAAATAGCAAGTATCAATGCTATTGCAACAAATGAGAAACACCAGAAATGTGTTGGACTTTGGTTCCATGGAAACAGATGGGAGAGGAGCTTTTATGCACTGAGGTGAATTCCTGGAGGAGTACCTGAGGACACTGAGGAGGGAGGTGATGAGTGCAATATGTGGAGCCTACTGAGTTATACCTGAGACAGCAAATGTTTTTCTGGATGATTGGGCCATCAGTGTTTGCTAACAGGCACCCATGGAAGTTAGGCTCCTATCCTTCCCAAACAAAGAGCTTGGAAGAGAGGAAGTTTACCCTCCTTGATGATTGCATATCAGAAAGATGGGTCCCGGGTCTATTCTTGGTTTATAAAGTTGGCAAGAGGCTTTTAAAAAGAATTTCAACTGAATAGAGCTGAAAAAGAAGGAGCTCATTCTCTAATACAAATGCTGTAAGAACAAGGAGGTGAAGACCCTGAGTCAGGAAGAAACCTATTCAGCAAGCTTGAGGGGACTGTCAAGAGTGGTAGGTCATAGGTCTATTTTAATTACTGCTGAACAAGAGTCTCCCCAGAGTATTATTTCCTGTGAAACAAAATTTGGGGAAAAGTAGATTTATTCTAACTCTATTCAAGAAGGTTTAGCAACAGAAGACCTCACTAGGGGGAGTTTCCCCGGAAGGCAGACTACACTCAGGCTAATACACTGAGAACCCCATGATATCAGGATGCTCCTAGGAGCCTTAATGACTATTGTGATTAAAGCACAAATCTCATTTGCAAATGAAATCAAGTACCACACAGTTTTCTGGGCTTTGCTTTATCCTCAAATGTAGAGGAGTAATCCTTAGAAACTTTTCTCCTTTTTAATGAAATGTACTTGTAGAGTTAATAGTTTGTTCCCTGCATGCTCACATCTCAGAATACATTTTCTTATCAAAAATCAAAGACTAGTTTTCATTCCCAGATGAACCCTACTCCACCTCAATCTCTGGTACTTATTTAATTATTTTCTGGGAAACTGAGAAGCTTATTTAACATGTTTTTCTTAACACGTATTTTTGAGTTCTGTTTCTTTAGGCACGAGAAGCCAGAAGTCATCACATAAATAAAAATTTATTACATTTTGAATCAGATTTCAAGTTGGTTCGGGAAAACTGAAATGAATTGCTTCTGAATGAAAATCAACTTTTATCCCTGCAATTGTAACACCTGTTCTAACAAATAAGGGTTTCTATTTGAAGAACAATTTTTCAGGTGTAAATTCCTCTGAATATTTTGTATCCTACTTAGCATCCTACAAGCAAAGAATAAATTAGAAGGAAGCTCGCTGTACAATAGTGTGATCTTTACTTGCGAATACTCACCCACCAGGCCTTGTTGGGATTCCTCACCCATACCTACACAAATTGTTCCCCTTAACATTTTTTGTTCCCTCCAGCTCCTGCTGGAGGTCATCAAAAATTACCTCACCTCTAAGCTAAAACATTCCCCCAATAGCTAGTTTTCTATGGATTGCTCAATGTCAATCACTCACAGAACAGATTTGTTTATAAGATATGTGATTTCTTAGTATACTCATGTGTTTTCCTTTTTTAAAAAATTGTGTATATTAGTTATACAGAATGGTGAGTTACATTGGAGTATATTCATACATGCTTACAACATTGTTTAATCAAATTCATTCCTCGTTATACCCCTTAACCTCCCCTCTTTTTACCCCTGCTCCCCTTCTTCTATACTAATAGTCTCTCTTTCACATCATGGAATCCCTTTTTATTTCCCTTCTCTAGCTTCCACATATGAAAGACAATGTGTGGTACTTGTCTTTCTGAGTCTGGCTTATTTTGCTTTGCTTGATGCTCTCCAGTTCTATCCATTTTTCCACGAATGACATGATTTCATTTTTCTTCATGGCTAAATAAAACTCCATTGTGTATATATATTTTCTTTATCCCTTCATCTGATGGATATCTATGCTGATGAGCATCTAGGCTGGTTCCATAGCTTGGCTATTGTGAATTGTGCTGTATGTATCATTAAAGTATCCTGACTTAAAATTATTTTTGGTAAAAAAACAGAATAGTGTAGCTGGTATATGGTAGTTCTATTTTTAGCTTCTTCAGGAATCTCCCTACTGGGTATATTTTGGGATGTTTGTTTCTACATGCAGATTGCAGGTTTGGTTTTGTTTCTGTTTGGCTGTCATTAAATAACATTTTCCTTTCAGTTTATTGTATTATCCTCAATTCTTTTATCTATTATTTTGGAAAGTTTATGAAGGTTTGCTTTGTTTTGAGACCATAAAACAAATATTTTATAAATATTCCTTCTGTTTCTTCTTGATAGGCCATCTTTTTTATCATCTGAGAAAACGAAATTTTTCTCTGCATAATAAGTGTAATGTTGGGCTGGGGTTGTGGCTCAGTGGTAGAGCACTTGCTTAGCATGTGTGAGGCACTGAGTTTGATTCTCAGCACCACATATATATAAATGAAAAAAATAAAAGTTCATTAATATCTAAAAAAACATTTAAAAAATAAGTGTAATGTTGCCCTTGCCCTTATTTTCTAAGAGGATTTTCAACAGAGTTTTTCTTCAGGTACTTTTCCACATCTTATTTCATTCTAATTGACATTAATAATGTCCAAATTTCCTGTTTGATATAATTAATCTTGGACCTTGGTTGAATATAAGAATTGAGTACTGATTATTTAATGTTGAGATTTGGCTAATTAGGTTAAAAATTGGGGTATATTAGGTTACTCAAAAAGTATGAGTGACTTTCTGTAGCATATAAATCCATCAGAATTTCTTTGATGCTTCTGCCACATGGTTGATAACTCTTCCTGGTTTCTAAATTTAAATTATACATTTAAATATTATTTGTTATTCCCTTAGTCTTTTCAGTGGATAGGTAGGAACATAAGAGAAAGTTAACTTACTCACTTCTCCCATTCAAATTTACATGGAAGTCTTGTAATTTTTTTTATTTATTATTTACGTAAGTCTTTTATTTTTCTTTCTCTTTTCTTAATTTTTGTAGTAGAATTTAAAAGACCACAACAAAAGCATCTTTCATTGTTCTTTGGAAGTAAATTATATATATATATTTTTTTCCTAACTTTGTTACAGAGTTCTAACTACTACAGTGGCAGACATGCAATGTCCTTTTTAAATACATGTATTGCTAGATATAGACTCTGTTCAGATCAAGTCATAGTGTGGAAATGAAAACAAATCTGAAAAAAAAAATATTTCCAGAAAAAAGTTATTCATGCATAATTTAACCATGTAAAAGTATAAATATGTCATCTTGCCAGGGTCAGCAAGCCCTGAAATGGTGATTTCTTGAATATCTCATGTGGGCAAATTACTAACTCCAGGATATTGTTATGGTTTGGATATGAGATATCCCCAATATGCTCATTTGATAGACAATGCAAGAATGTTCCAAGATAAAATGATTAGATTATTAAAGCTATAATATCATCAGTGGACTAATCTATTTGATGGATTAATAGTTTGGATTACTGGGTTGTAACTATGGGCAGGTGGAAGAAGTAGGTCAGTGAGGTTGTGCCCTTAAGACTGTGGATTTTGTTTCCTCCCTGTGGATTGTACTGCCGTTTTTTTCTAGTAGACAGTTCCATTCTAGTCTGATTGCCTTGAATTTGAGTGAGCTCACTTTGACATTGGAGGGGGTGGAGTAAGCATATATGTAAAACACCTAAAGTCTTTCCTAAGTTACTCTAATTTGGTGGGTCTCAAACTCCAAAGACCATCTCCTTGATTTCACTATTTCTAACCTATCTAACATTTCTGGATGATAATTAAAACTTTATAAATTACAAATAAAGAAATATGACACATTTGTTTAAAATTCTCAAGTATCTCCTAGTAACTGAGCGAATAGAATCAATGTACAGGTCAAGCATCACTGATCCAAACATCCCAAACCCAAAATAGTCCAAAGTGCACCAAAAGGTTTGGGAGTATTTTGGGGGCTCAGATTTTTTTTTTAATTTTCTTATTAGTTGCTCAAAACATTACAATGATCTTGACATATCATACATTTGATTCAAATGGGGTATGAATTCTTATTTTTCCACATGTACAGATTGCAGGATCACATTGGTTATACAGCCACGTTTATACATACTGCCATACTAGTGTCTGTTGTATTCTGCTACCCTTCCTATTCCCCCCTCCCCTCCCATCACCTCTCTCTACCCCATCTACTGTAACACATTTCTCTCTTTTTTTTTCCTTCCCCCTCACACCATCTTACATGTAATTTTGTATAACAATGCGGGTCTCTTTCCATCTTCCGTGCAATTCCCCTTCTCTCTCTCATTCCCTCCCACCTCCCATCCCTGTTTAATGGTAATCTTCTTCTCTTGCTCTTCCTCCCTGCTCTGTTTTGAGTCGCCCCCCTTATATCAAAAAAGACACTCGGCATTTGTTTTTTAGGGATTGGCTAGATTTTTTAATTGGGGATATTCAACCAATAAAGCCTATGAAAATAGTCCCAAAATTGTAAAACTACAAAATCTGAAACATTTTTGGTCCCACAAGTTTCTGATAAGTGAAAACTCAAGCTGTATTGTGTTTTATATGCTTTGGCTTCTCCTACCTCTTCAGGCTCTACTCCTCAACTCTGTCATTCACTACTTTTTCCTCAGTACCTTCTTTCAGTTTTGAAAAAAGTCAATGCTACCTAAGACTTTTTTCACATGTATGTCACCCAAACACTTGTTTGTTTGGACTCTTATCATCCAAATGTAAGCTGAAATATTGTCTGTAAGGTCTTGCCTAAGTGGCCCAAGTTCACTTCCTGCATTCTCAATTGCATTGCAGTTTTAATTTCTTCCCAGTAATTATTATTACTTGAAGTTCATATGTTTAATTCTGGGTTATCTTTGAGTACTGCATTCACTTAATACAGTCAAGACAACACTTCACTGATTTGGCCCCAGTCCATATCCCATAAGCCTAAATACATAAGTGGGTGGGCCACATATGGGCCTTCATCTTTACATGCAGGTAGGATTTAAACATGTGAACCCAGAAGCTCTACAGCTTGTTTTATTCTATTTCTGTGATTAATTAGTATTCTGCAAAAATTGAGGTGGAAGTATTTTCTACTGCCAGACCCTGCTAAATATCCCAGGAACCTAAGTCTCTGTGTGGCTCCCAAGGTCTGCAGACCTTGCTGCAACTCCATATAGTTTCTAACTATAAAATAATGTCTTCCTCCCTCATCCCTAAGTCAATGATACTTGTGAAATTCCTGGAGGCAAACCACTTCCAGCAGTGCTACTAAAACATACTTGATCTTGGCAGACCAGTCTCCAAGGGACCTGTCTCAGCTACTGATAAGGCACCAATCTAATTATGAGTGTCAGACACCTTGACTCCCTTTCCAAGAAGGCTCTGATTTTTAAATGCACTGGGCATCTGAGAAGGCAAGATAAAAACTCATTTCCAGCCTGTGAGTTTGAAGTACAATTTCTTACACTCTCTCCTTCTGGATATCTCATAATACTGCCTAAATCTAATTCTGCCGTGTGGTTAAAGATTAACAAAAGTCTAGACTGGAAATTTTAAAATATGGCTTTTATATGTATTTTGGAAGAAATGAGGAGGCTGTCAGCCAGAGACCAGGAAATGTCAAGTCTCATTTCTGGACATATGAAAGTATGGTTCAATGCTAGGCTGCCCCAGCTACCCTTCAGGAATAGAACCCACCGTGAAAGGTAAGTCTTTAACCAAAAGAGAACCAATGTCCTAAGGCATTTCAAAAGAGACTCCAGCATGCATTTGAAAACAGGGGGAGCTAAGATAATAAAAACAAAGAAGAGATTGACATGAAAGGTCTGTGAAGAGGTTTTGAAGATTACTCAAGGCATTAAACTATTGAGGATTTTTTTTTTTTTTTTAGAAAGAGAGAGAGAGAGAGAGAGAGAGAGAGAGAGAGAGAGAATCTTTTTTGGAGATGGACACAACACAATGCCTTTATTTTTTTTTTTTTTAATGTGGTGCTGAGAATCAAACCCGGGTCCCACCCATGCTAAGCGAGTGCTCTACCACTGAGCCACAATCCCAGCCCCTATTGAGGTTGTTTTTAAATAGAGCTTTCAACTTTTAGAAAGTGTGACAATGTTCTATGGACCATAGGAGTGCTGATTTCCTCTCCCACTCTCAGTCTAATACTTCAAGTTCCAGGTGATATGTTCTCACAGCAGCTGTGATTCTTATTTCAGATGGATTTATAATCTATTTATAATCTGTTTATTATTATTATCCATTCTTTTAAAATCTTAAATCAAGCATTCTAGAAAATGAGACATTAAAGGGACAAGGAGACAATCAGAATTTCAGGACTGCAACCACAATCACAGATCTTATTAAATGACCGGGGTCACTTGGGACATCAGAAAAATCAATACGCTGCAGAGATCCGTTTAGATATTTCTCTTTCCCCTTAGCTTTCCACTATTGGACACACCTGGTCAAAAATTAGACTTTTTTTCTCAAAAATAAATAACAAACAAAATGAAAACAGCTGCCTTGGGATTGTCCAGCTTGAATGTATGAAGAATTTTTAGCCAGGCCCATTCAGCTGTCGGGTTTCTTGCTTCCCTTTCAGGCAATGTGGAGAAACCCAATGGCTTCCTCCAGCTCCAGGCCACTCTGAAGGGTCCTAAGAGGATTTTCTCCTCTCCCAACTGTGTTGTATAACAGCATATTTATAAACAAATATCTTTTCTTCTTTGTCTATTTTTGGTTTTTTTTTTGGTTTTTTGTTTTGTTTTGTTTTGTTTTTTGCAGTTCATAATTTCAGGAATTTAGTAGGTTATTCAGTAAATCCAAACACCAGTTAAGTTCCAAAGTTTCATAGTTTGATAAAGTTCTTTTCCCAACTTGGGTTTTCTAGGCTTCCTGTGGGCTCCTGGTTATCTGATCCTGGTTCTCAGAGAAGCGGGGTAGTTCAGGGGTCACAAGGGCAGGATATGAGATTCCTGGCTTTCCACTCCCTGGCAGGTTATCAACCACCTTGTGCCACATTTCTGTAAAACAGATAATGATTGGCTAGAGGTCCTGGCAAAAGGATAGCTGCTCACCTGTCTGTGATGCTATCCTGAAACTTCGCCCTTCCACATCTATCTGCAGTAAAAATACTCATCACCCAGTTCATCTGAGCATCTCTGCCATGTAGTCATAAAAATTTCAAGACACTATTGTTCACCTGAAAAAAAAAATCTGGGACATCTTCAGTCTCTAGTCATTTTTTTTTTAATTGTGTGAGCCATTTTAGTTTTATCTAGAATAATTCCAAAAAATTGACCAAAATGTAAATGAACTATACTCAAAATAATCCTGTTTCCTAATGTATTTTATTTATTTATTTAAAGGAAAACATAGTATAGGCTTCTGTTAAAAATCTGGAAAGTAATTTTCCCTCAATTCCAACTATTTTGAAATTTTATTCTTTGAGGAATTCTAGGCATCCTGGACCAGAAAGGTATAAGACTTTCATTCAAAGTTTTTATATTTGTCAAAAGGAACTAATGTAACTTTCTTATTTCCAGAATTTTTTTATAAATTGCCCCTTTTATTATATGAAGACTTTGTGAAGAAAAAAGTCAAAATAAGTAGAAAGTAGCTCACCCACTTTCCTCTACAGAGCATACATTTTTAGTATCTTGTATTGTCTTTTCTGTTCAGATTATTTTTAGGAAAATTTTTCTCCTTTTGAAGTATAATTCAAAATAGACTTATAAACATTTTTCATCTTTATATTAAATATGGATAGACTCCCAAAAATATTGTTGTTGACAAATGGAATTTAAATGACAAATTTTGATAGTAAAATATAAGGCTAAGATTAATAGACGTTATTGAAAAGTCATACTATGAACCCTTTTCACATTCTGCAGTCTATGTTTGCATGATTTGAAGAAAAAATGCATCTCTGATATGTTTCCTTTGGTTTACCAATTTCCCAAAGATGATTTGCAATCAGATAGATTCCAACTTTCTATTTCAGTGAAATAATCTCAGAAATTAGATAAAATAAGATATCAGATGGTGGTTTGAATGGACCTTCAAAAAAGCAGTGCCAATTTATTGTGCCTTTAAATCAGTCTAATTCAGAGATGTTCACCCTAGCTATACATTACTGTCACCGGGGAAGGCTTGTTTGCTGTTTTAATATTAAAAGAGGAGGAGTCTGGAATTTTAATTTAACTGAGCTGTAGTAAGGCTTCTAAAAAGAATCAAGATTAGAACCAAATTATTCTTCCCAAAAGGGAAAACTGAAGAGTTGGGGAAACTACAAGACAAAGGAATTTATTTGTAGGCATGATTTAGGTCTAACCGATGGTGTGAAAGTCCTTTATCACCTATAATATGTTTGTAATTCCTATTTTTTTTAAATTGGGTGTACACAAATTCATGGGACCTTTGCTTTTGAGCCAGCATATGAGATATGCAAACAGAAATTTACTTCAGAGGGGAAGCTCCCAGAGAACTTGTTTAGATGTAGATATGAATAAATTCTTTAGCTAGCTCAGGAATTTGCCCAGGAGGGTCTAAGGCTTGAAAATGGTGACATACACAGAAAACTCTATGCTTCTGATTCTAGAAGTGTAAGTCTGGAGAGATTATGTACAGTTCTCTGCTAATGTAGGATGCCTTAAAAAGCAAGAGTTCTTGACTGTTTCTGGGGACAGGGAAAGTCTGAGGGAAAACATAGGAACCCATGCTCCCTCCTTCCCAAAGTATTTGAGTTCAGTAGCACTTTGCTCATGTAAAGGACACATTTCTGTCAAACTGCCTGTCATCTAGCATATAATAGATGTTCTGCACATATTTTGGAGACTAGAAAAATGGCAATAATAAAATGCTTGAGTTCATAGAGGAAGAAACCTTCTTTTGAGTCTCAGATTAAAATTCACTGACTTAAAATGATGAGGAAGTATTTTTTTTACTTAATAAAATTGGCCATTTATGTAACCTGGACTACATAAAACAGCCTTTCAGCGACCCAAAGGACCATGGTGGACAAGCTGCTCTTGAGAAACAGCAGCTGACAAAAGATGCAAAGATAGGGAAAAATGGACTTGTCTGTTCATAGTCAACCTGTAAGAATTGAAACTGACCACTAGTACCAGGCTAAATGAGAGATGTTTGTATTTCATTCAGAATACTGTGCTTAAGATACAGGAAAAGATCTAATATTCATTTAAGAGTTGCAGTCTAGATAACTAAATCACTTAAATATTTTAGTTAATATATTCTAACTCTCAATTATTATGAAATTTAAATTATGGGAAACTGCATTTTCTAATAAAGTTAAATAGAAGAAATTATAGTCTTTTTTTTTCTTATATAAAATGAAGACTCATGAACCTCAAGCAGATATACAGTCTGTGTTCCCACTGAAACCCACACTTAATTGCCACACTTCTTCCTGTTAGAGTTCTAGTAATGGATTGCACACCAATCAATGTTAGCTACTGACTCCTGGGGGCTTCTGAAGCTTGCATGCTGACTCTGTAATTAAAAGCCTGTGCAAGGAAGCAACTGTCAGCTCAAGCCTTACCTCCTACAGTTGGATGTCTGTCAACTCAAGGATTTATTTTTTTAATATGAGAAAATGTCAGTTGCGTTCTGAAATAAATTTTTTTGATGATTCAAGCAAACATTGAATTCCTGATGGTTAAATAAGAAAAATAAAAACAATACAGGGTTGCTTTGAAAGTAAGTCCTTTCACATTGTGAAGAGGATTTTACCCAAGACATCAGCACTTATCATAAATAATATATATTCCCACTTTGAAGATGAAGGCATAGACACACACATACACACAGAGATAGAAGTGCATAAGTACATTCTAGGTTTAGAGTTCTTTAATAGGAGGGTGTAGAAAAAAATCCAAAATTTTCTTATCTCTACATCTGTTCTTGTAAGCATAAGAACACTCTTAGTAGGAAAATACCAGGAAGTTTAGTTGCAGAGATGATATTTATTCACTGTGAACTTTAACATTTGATCAAATAATACAAGGCCCATCCTGATTTCATGCCAAATATCAAGCTAATATTTAATTCAGAAAAAGTTAATATGACACAAATATATATACATGATTTTATTTCCTTACTGAATTCATTCATGTAAGTTTGAGTATGTCTTATCCTCACTTATTTATGAACACTCCACCTATGATTTTAGTAGGGACAGGGTAATGCTAATAAGCTCATATCATTTCTTGCCCCATCCATCAACCAAAACTTCAGTCTGTGTAGAGTTCTATCATTGGTTTTGGGAGGAAGAAGGAGTCACACAAATCTCCCTTACATTCTCCCACAATTCCAATTCTGCACTAAATCACCACTGCAATATTCTCTTCCCTTCGGGGTCTTCCTGGGACTCTGGGACTCTAATGTTGTCACAGGGCTGTAGCTGCATCACTTCACAAGACCTTCCCGAAAATGGATTACCCCCTCTGTTGCGCATATTCATTTTTCCTATAGAAGGTTTGATAGGAGATACATCACACCACTCCCTCTACTACCTCCTTTTGTTCTCCTTCCTACTTCAGCTCTTTTGGCATTTATTTCTTCTTTCCCTATAGTTAGAAAAGAAAAGCCACTAAGAAAACCACTCATGCAAATCTATGCCCTCCAGTGTACTCCAAAGGGTTTATTTGAGCCTTAGTACCTAGAAGGGCAGCCCCTACACATTCATTCCTTCAGTATTTATGTTAAGACCTTTCAATTTTTCCACTGTATCACTATAAATAGCTATACAGGATGAAGAGTAATTACAGGATATTAAGGAAGATAAGCATGGTAAGGTAAAAAGACCATTTCTCTTCCTAAATTAGATGAGTAGCAGTAAGGTGTACAGGTGTGATTATATTGAAGACATGCTATATGAATTGCCTCTAGATCACTTTCATTATAAACCTTAACATCAACAATTCCATCTTTATTTCACAGTTTTATGAATATATCTTGAGGCCTATTTGAGGAGTACACTCAATAAATCCAGTTAATAGCTCTCTACAATCCCTCCATTGCTAAAGAATATGGCACATGCTAAGTTTTTATTTGCAGGTGCTGAAATAAATTCTACACTTTGATTCCGCAAAGCTAGATGTAGGAATTAATAAAAGTGCTAAACTCCTTTACTAATGTTTTTCCTACACAAACAATAAATATATTTTGACTTCCTGCCATATCTAAGAAACTACAGTGGGTAAAGTACACTAAAATGCACTAAAACAAAACAAAAAACATACTGACTGATCATATGTACATCCTGCTTATATAAGACCATTGTCCCCAACTAGTAGCTGTTCAGATTTCAATTTTGTAAGACTTATTCTTTTCCATAAAAATTTTGGGTAGCTTAGCAAAACTGACTTGCTGAATCCTTGTTATTGACATATCAACTTCATTTCTTTTGATATAAGATCAGGATTTCATTAAAATTTATTTCTCCTGATAATTTGTTTAGTAAACAAGATACTTATGCACTTGATAGATTATTCAAAAGTATAAATGTATAAACAGTGAAAGGTAAATTTAAATCCTCTTTCTCTTCCCAGGTTAGCAGACCCTTTCTTGAAGCCAATACATTTACCAGTTTCTCATATTTTTTTAGATAAATATTGTGCTTTTACCATAAATGCAGATTCAATTGGCAACATAGTATATATACTTTTTTTGTGCCTGTATTATTTACTATATGCCATTGTTAGTAGTCTTTCCATATCCATTTGTTAGAGTCCCTGCACAGACATGTCAGTAAGACTTATATGTACATATGAAATGCCAGTATAAATAACAAATATTTCTATTGGATAGATGAGTACTTTATTGTTTTTAGTAGGGCACTATAGCTATACATAATATTGGGATTTATTCTGCCATATTCATATAAATATGGAATACAGTACTCCCCAGTACTTCCTCTTTCCCTAACCATACTCCTCCCTTTATTGGTCCCTTTCTCCTACTTCATTGGTCTTCCTTCTTTCTTTAACTAGTGTTTTATAGGTATGCATAAAGGTGAAATTCACTGTGGTTTATTCACACACGAACACACACACACACACACACACACACACTCTTAAAATCAAGCAGTAGATATTATAGTTATCTTGGTTTAGTTAGCAACTGCCCTGACTGTAAATATCAAAGATGTGAAAAAGTAGATTAAATAAAATAGGGATTTTTCCCTCCTATGTGATATAACAGATTTGGAGTTAGATATTCCAGGGCTTAATCCACAAACTCCAGATGTGATCAATAACTCAGGCATCTCAAACCTTTCTACTAGACTATTCTTTCTGACAGTTTCTAAACTTAAGGTCACCACAAGGTCACCTTGTGGCCTTTAGCCAAGACATCCACATTCTGTGAAGAAGAAGGAGGAAGAGCAAGACATCAGTCATTTGTTAATTGAGTTTAGTCCTTCCTTCAAGAATTTCCAGAGATCTTACCCAATATTTTTTAACTGTTTCTCATTAGTCAAAAATGTGATTGATGGCCTCCTTTACCTTCAAAGGAGCCTAAGATGTGATTTTTTTTTTTTTTTTTTTTTTTGGTTAAGCATATTGCTATTAAAGTTTTGTTCAAAATAGAAAAGGAGGCACTAAATACTGGTTACATTACCAGTAGTCCCTGGTGCTCAACCTACATAGATTAAAAAGAGGAAACATCATTTGAAGGCTTATTTTGAGGACATGCTACTCTACAATTACATAATTTTTATGCACTTTTCAAAGCATTTTTTCCTACATTATCTCATTTGATCTTCACAACATCCTTGTGAGATCAGTGGAAGATGCAACAGAAATACCAAGAAAGGTATGCAGTGAAAATAAAACTAGAAGCCAGATCTTACAAGATCAAGGCTTTTGTCATGATAATAAGGAACAAGACTGACTGATTTTGAATGAATTGACAGGATATGTTTAATAATACATAGGCCCAGTTCCTTCACCCTTTAGGAAGTACAGGAAATTACAACAGTTAATGTCCATGTTGATATAAAAAAAGTCTAAACTCCGAAGACAATCATGCAAAAGCCAATATTAGGACAACAGCACAAAATCCCTACAAACAGAAGCTAATCAAATAGGTTGGGGATGAGAGGATGACAGGAGAAAGGGTGATTAGATAGCTTCTCCATTCTTTCTCCCTTCTTTATTTCTGTATGTTTTTTATCTCGTGATAAGGAGGGGCCTTTGGTAAGAGAGATTTTATAGGTTTCACAACACCTTCTCCTGAGATGCATCTAAGCACGTGTGTTAGATGGCCCATTTTGCACTGATTCAAAGAAAGGCACAGCAAGGAGAGTGGGATGGTGAGGACTCACCTGGCCATGGGAACTGTCAATTCCTGTCAATCTCAGGAACCTTGAAACTTGTCTCCAGTACTGAATTGGACCCTGTGGTGGTGGCAGAAGGCTAGAGAAGACCAAAGAGAATCTATAGGAAGAGAAAGGCAGAAGAGTAGAGAAATGAGGTGTCCCATAGGAGGCTGCCTCTGTACTTAGCTGAAGGGCAAGTTGATGTACAAACTGAAATTCCAACCACCCATGTGGCTCCATTTGCTTCTAAATTCATTATTTTTGAATTTGTTTCATTTCTCATAATAAACCTAAATTCATTTCTAGATGTGGTCAAGAATAAATCCATTGATCAAAATAAAATAATATTTTTTAAAATTTCCAATGATCCAAGTCGTAAATTTTGGGCCACAGATTATCCTTATTTATTAATGTCTCCTTTTTATACTTCTATACATTTTAGGGAAGTATAAGTGTCAATGTAACAAAATGTGTATATGTGTATAGATGATAGATGATAAAGAGATTGATTCAGAGAGACATAGTGTTTTACAAGTATAAATTTCTTGTGAAGGAGAAATGAAAATGTTATATTGTTTCATCCTCTTCACAGCCCCAGGACCTGGTTTCTTTTTGATTTGTCACATATCAGTAGTATTAACCTTTAGGTGTATGGTAACAACCACATTGATGGGCTACCTCTGAGATTAGAGCTCCTTTCTAGCTAATGACTTAAATATCTTGGTCTAGCCAGAAATGGTCTTTAAACAAATCAAAGCTTGAAGTCATAATAATATAAGGATTAAGAAAATGAGAAACAGAACTCAAATTGAAATGATTCAAAGATTTAGACTAGAAACTTTACAACTGCTAAAAGAAAACACAGGGTCAACATTCCATCATTTAGGAGCTGGCACCAACTTCCTTAACAAGACTCTCAAAATACAATAAATAAAACCAAGAATCAATAAGTGGAATGCCATCAAACTAAAAAGCTTCTGAAGAGCAAAGGGAACAATTATGAGCATGAAGAGAGAACCTGCAGAATGGGAGAAAATCTTGGCCAGTTACTCCTCTAATAGGGAATTAATATCCAAGAAGTCAAAAAACTTAACACACCCAGGCACACACACACACACACACACACAAACAGATCAATCAACAAAGGGGCAAAAGAACTAAACAGAAACTTCTCAAAAGAAGAAACACAAAAGTCCATGAAATATATGAAAAAAAAAATGTTCAACATATCTAGCAATTGGGGAAATGGAAATCAAAACTACACTATGATTTCATTTCTCTCCAGGCAGAATGGTAATGATCAAGAATACAAACTTAAATAAATACTGGCTAGGACCTGGGGGGATAGGTACATTTATACACTGTTAGTGTGACTACAGACTAGTACAACCACTCTGGAAAGCAGCATGGTGATTCCTCCAAACACTAGGGATGGAGCTATCATATGACGCAGCTATCCCACTCCTTGGTATTTTCCTAAAAGATCTAAAATCACCATACTACATTGATACAGCCATTTCAATATTTATAGCAGCACAATTCACAATAGTTAAATTATGGACTCAACCCAGATGGACATCAATAAATGAACAGAATAAGAAATTGTGGTATATATAAACAATGGAGTTGTACTCAGCCATAAAGAAGAATGAAATTATAATATTTTCTTATAAGTGAATAGAAAAGGAGACTATCATGCTAGGCAAAATAAGCCAAATTCAGGAACTAAAAGGTTGAATGTTTTTTTCTCAAACACAGAAGCTACAGTAAAATAAAGGAAAGTGGGTGGGAAGGAAAGACAACATAAAGGGAAAATCAGTAGGGTAGAAGAAGGAGATTAAGAGACACAGAATGGAGATATGGGAAAGGGGAGGGAATGCAGAATGAATTCTTTAAAAATCATGTTATATGCACATATAAAGATACAACAGGAAACTTCACCTTCATGGGTAGGTAGAAAGAAGCAATCAAATATAAAATAATAGACAAGCAAAAAGAAGACTAGTACAGTAGAGGAGGCAGGATGGAAGAGAGGAGGGAGGACTGCAGAGAAAAGGAGGGGGATCATGAGCTGAAATGGAATTTCATGCATGTATGAGTTTGTCAGGATGAACCCAACTACAATGTATAACTATAAAGATCTTTTTAAAAAAGAAGAAAGAAAATGAGAAACAAAACTAGGGCATTCTCCACGTCTGGTTTAGACTAGAGCTACAATATTTTCCCCATTTTTTTTTTCAGAAGCTTGTCTGTACACATGGAAGTAAACAAGAGAGAGTTAAGAGAAATAGAATTAGAGAATTGTTGCTTGCAGCCTTTTGATTTTAGGGGAAAAACACCCTTTACAGATGCAACATCTTTCCTAAGTGATCCTCTTTATTTCCTCTCTCTCTCTCTCTCTCTCTCTCTCTCTCTCTCTCGCATTTGTGTGTGTGTGTGTGTGTGTGTGTGTTCATCTGCCAATAAACATGCTTTGTAAGTAAATTGTCTTCATTTATAATTTGACATTCTCACACCAAATGTTAGTGCAATGACAAAATTTGCTAAGTATTGCATTCTATTCCAGAAAAACTTTTTATATTCTTTGCCTAAGAAAACACCCATTATGTAAAAGCAATTTATTATGATCATGATTATTATGTAAACGGATCAACTTTTGACAGTCCTGCTTTAAAAACATCATTCCCACCAATCACCTGACTCCTTTCAACATTTCTCCTTCTGTGATTCATGCGTTTCCTTTGCAATTACCATTCTATTTACCTTTTAAATTAATACTTAGTGGAAATTGTAAGTGCTATGACAATGTTATGAAAATAATCCCACACAAAACCTTCAAGAATTTTATTTTCCATTAACCTCCCTAGTGAGAGTTATTTTTGTTTCTTAAGAAAGGCAATTTTATCTATCAAGAATCAGAACAGCTTAGGAAACAGAGCTGTTCCATGTATTCGTTTGTGTTCCCTCAACTCAGAGATAACATATCCCAGACATCTCTGAGCTGACCACATCTCAGTGATTGATTGGGTAAGTCACATTCTATGGTTTTTGTAGCTCTTTGATAATGATTATTGCATTCTTCCAAGTAGCAAATATTCTTGGCAGCTCAGGTAACTCAGACTTGATAGATAGATAGATAGATAGATAGATATCTGAATATATATATATATATATATATATATATATATATACATACATATATATGTTTATATATATATATTATATGTCATTTTGGCAGGATCTGGATCAGCATTCTTGGATTCATCTGTTCTTTCTATCTTCTATTTTCTTCTCCTACTTCTGACAGCTGGGAAATATACACTGTGTCTTTTACTTTTATTCTCAAACTTTCAGTCTTTCACACAAAGTAAAGAGAAAAATGTCTAAAGTTAATGAAAGGCAATTTTTCCTTCACCCACTGGGGAAATTGAAAATATGACCTTTCCGAGAGACATATTAAGAGACAGCTTAGTCTGATAAAATCTATGTCAAATTAGGTGATTCCCCCACTGTATAATTGCTCATCAAGTAAGTTAGTGCACTCAGTCAAGATTACTCAGGAGCCAGCCCATTTTGTGCAATTTACAAATACTCCCTGCCTTGTCCCTATGAATTACACCTTAGTTTCAGCCTCATTACTTCTTTCTGTCATTTCTCAGCTTTCACCCATTTGCTATCAAATTACACATCAGATATCAGTAACCTTGAACACCAATTTCAAGCACAGTAAGTTGAAGCAAAGAAGCTCACAGCAATGTCTCCTCTACCTGAAAAGATCATCTTCATTTCTAGGCTGAGAAGAAATTCTGTGTCTTATTCCATGTTTAGTTATGTCGAATAATCTAATCTGCAGCTAGTCTCATTTTAAAATTTTAAAACAGGGATGAATGATCCTTTTAGAATAGAAATGAGAATGGAGAAAGTCTCTATGACATGATCAGTAAAAAAGGCTATGATAAGCATAATAACAGCAAATTCATGATTGTCCAAGCCTTTAAATGATGCTAATGGGTTTAATATGCAGACTTTGCATGTTTATTTTCTAATTTGACACCAAAAGAAACTCAAGAATGAGATAACTAATAGCTATAGTCAAGGAAACTTTTAGACTCTAGGTGAGTTAATCAAAGTAACACACTAAGGAGGTATCAACTGACTATACTCTCCAAACTGTCATTCTATAAATTGATAATAAAATAAACTTTAACTGTTTATATTCATTTATGAAATATTATTGTTCTGACTATTGATAGACTCTTGAAATTGAAATTAGAAAAGTCTTGTAGCACAGTCTCTCATTCCTTCCAAAATTCTTTCCTACAACACATCAGCCAAAGGGTGCCTGGATTTCTCTGGAACTTTGATGTCAGGTAGCATCCTACCCTGCATATGATAGCCTATTCCACTATTAGTTTAGGTTGTCCTTACAACTATGGAACCAATAATTTCTTCCCTTTACTTCAAAGCATTTGCCCTCTCTATGGGTGGCATCATCCCTGATGTTTGGTCATGTTCTCCAGATCCCAACTCAGTGATGGCTCTGCATGTATTTTAAAGTCCATTTTCCTTTGATTTCTATCTTCTCTTAGACAAATTTCCCCAGATCTTCAGAAGAGACTGTGCCTGGCCATGTCTAGCATTGGCATCACTTATTCCCTAATTGCCAAAAGAGTGTCAGACTGAAATACAAGCTCTCTTTTCTCTAAAACACATGAAGATTCACTTAGACATTTGAAGTCTCACTATTTCTCTCCTGCCCTTCATCAAAGGATAGAAAAACTAAACTAAAGGCCAGAGGGGTAAATGACTTGTCTAAGGAACTCAAGTCATAGCAGGGGACCCATAGATTCCTTGTAGCAAGTATTATTCTATTATTTTCCTTATTCTAATGAGTTTTTCTTCTTAAACCTGAAAATATGATATGCAGAAAAGTCTCTAGGATGTCCCTCCTTGGGAGAATGTGCTGGACCTGGCACTCCACAGGCTTCTAGATAATCATGCTGGCTGAAGTGCTTCAGGCAGGAAAGACAAACCTTTATCAAGGAATAGCTATCATCTCTGTGAGGATGACCAGCTGTCCTTCCAGGATGGAAAAGGGCCAATTAGGTCCACCTACCATGAATTTTGTAGTTAGTCTTCTCAAAGAATATTGCTTTATTAATGTCTCAGTGTTTGTTTTATTGCTTATTAACTGGACAGTCAAAAACAGCAATAACTAAATCAGCATTGACTTGGGCTGCGTTCTTGCCTCTTCCTCTGCCTCCTTGACTATTCTATTCATCTTCCCATCATAAATGTCCTAGGCTGGCTGTGTTAATCAACTTTCTGTTGCTGTTACCAATATACTGACAAGAACAACTTAGAGGAGGGAAAGTTTATTTTGGCTCGTGATTTCAGAGGTTCAGTTCAGGCTCAGCCAGTTCCATTCCTTTGGGCCCAAAGGAAAGCTGCTCGGCTTAGGGCAGGATCAGCAAGCAGAGAGAGAAAGGGGAAGAGGCCACAGGGATGATAAATCCTTCCACTGCATGCCCCCAGTGACCTACCTCCTACAGCCACACCCCACCCTCCTAGAGTCACCACTCAGTTAATTTATTCAAAGAAAGATGAACCCATTAGTTTATGGCTCTCAAAACCTGATCATTTCATATCAGAACATCCCTGCATTAACACTGGAGCTTTGGGATAACCCTCAGATCCAAACCGTAACATTGTCTAACAATGAAGACTAGCTAACCTCAATTGGTCAAGTTATTTTTTTATACTTGGTCATTCAGTACTTCTCCCATGATGGATGATTTCTGGGGGGCATTAACATGTATATGAAAATCTTTACATTTTGTAAACTCACATGTTGCTACACACGTCTGTACCCTGGACTTCTTATCTCCTATTTTCCTGTCATTTTCCCCTTCCAGATGTTCAGGCATTGGCCATGTTTTAAGAATTGTTACTATATACATTTACTAAAATCTCTTCCTGCTGTCCACTACACTCAGATAGCAATCTTCCATGTCACCAAGTAAATGGGCCAGGGCAATATTCCTAAGTATAGAATATAGGGTTTCTATAGCACTTTTGTTGGTTTTCCATTTATTTGCCTTTAGGAGTACTAGATCTTATTGATCATCTACACTTGATGGTATTTGGGGGGGGGGGTCATAGTGATTACTGCAGCCTCCTGCCTTCTGATTGTTAAGCAACACAACATGTCCTTTGTTGCTGGGGCCCCCATCATTCGCACAGATGGCCATAACCCTGAGTCTGTGGTGGCCTCTCCCACTGTCATCCCTGGCCCCATACCACTTTCCAGTGATGCTGGTGCCCGTTTCACTCACATATTCCTGGTACCTTTAGTAAATGGTGTCTTCTCTGGACTCTTTTGGGGGTGATAATACTCTTTGGGGGTATTCTGGCTACACAGAATATATTCATTCTATCATGCCCATGCCCTTCGGCTCTATCTTTTAATCGCTTCTTCTCTCATCTTCCAGGTAGCATGTAAGTTCATGTCCCAAGCTTTACAAACTAGCTCCCTGATCAGGCACCACCCAAATCTAATCTTAAGAGTATGTTTCTTAACTCTTGCTGCTATGAAAACTTTAGAACACTAATAGGAAAGATACCCACTAGTTCTTGTTCTATAGTTAGTAATTATCAACTGCAGGCATTCCCCCTAAAGAACAGTTGGCAACATATAAAAATATTTTTGTTGTCACAAGCAAGGGGAATATTACTGTTATCTGGTGAGGAGAGGCCAAGGATGACACTAAACCTCCTGAAATACACAGAACAGCTTGCATGCACATGTGCACACACACACACACACACACACACATCCACTCTAAAGTCTCAATAGTGCCATGCATGAGAAACTCTGCTTTAAGTGTTTAACCTGCTTCCTTCCTTTTTCAGTCTAATGTGCTCCAGCCAGGTTATGCTGGGACTTAACCCTAATCATCAACCTGGCAACCAGAAATAAGATGGAGTAAAGCTTCTAGGGGGGAACTATTGCCTCGTGTCCAGAGCAAACAGAAGGATTCTACAGTATTTTCAAGAAGAGCAGAAGTCCTAACCCTTCCTCTGGAATGGTGAGCTACCTCTGCAAATGTAGAGGATATGGAGAGGTTTATACAGTCAGTGTTGTCAGCAGCATCCAACTGGTCTTTCTCCTAGTTTGCAGTCTCAGGATTTTTCTATCAGAGTTTCACATAACAAAAGTGCCTTGGTTGACAGTTCAAACAAACATCTTGACCAGGCTCTGCCACTCACAATTAGGTCTTTACCTGCCATTTGATTTTGTCTGATCTTCCACCACAAAGAATGAGTGACTCTTTAAAAACTGCCACTTGGCTACTTAGTTGCTTGTTAACAACTCTCAGCCCCAGGTGTTAATACAGCTTGGCAGTAATCACCCAATTCTGCTGTCTATATAGGCATTATTGTCCCCATGTTTCAATGTTTGCATCGTCATATGTGCCAAAGCAGTCCACCAATACCTTTATATGGGTTATCACCAGTGAAAATTTAGGAACTGAACCACCATACAAGGACTATGTATGTCCTATCTACCAATCAAGACATCTTTTCATCTGCTGGATGGTGGGTGCAATTCCAAACCTCCAGTTTCTAGCTTTTGTTTTTGTTTGTTTGTTTGTTTGTTTTTTCAGTCCGTTCCTGATTCTACTTTCTTTTCTTTTTTCTTTTTTTATTTTTTGGGTTTTTTTTTTTAGTTATATATGAAAGCAGAATCCATTTTGATATAATTATACAAGCATGGGATATTACTTATTCTAGTTAGAGTCCCATTCTTATGGATGTACTTGGTGGTGGGATTCACTGTGTTGTTTTCATATATGTTCATGGGAAAATTATGTCAGATTCATTCCACTGCCTTTCTTTTGCTTATCCCACCTCGCTTCCCTTACATTCTCCATTGTCTAATCTGCTGCACTTCTATTCTTTTCTAGTCAGGCTTCCCTAAGAGACACAAAAGGGAGATTAGACAAGCAAGGGATATTTAAGGAACATGTCATGTGACAGGAACCAGGGAAAGAGCAGAGGAATGGCAGAGCACTGGAACATGATGCAAACCTCACCGTAAGAATAAAACAGAGGGAGAGGAAGCTGCAGTTTGGGCACGTTTGCAAATCTGTCAGGTCAAACTTGACCAGTAAAGGAGTCACATGTACCCTTAAAAAGGTATGCCTTAGGGACTGGGGTTGTAGCTCAATGGTAGATCACTTGCCTTGCATGTGTGAGGCCCTGGGTTCAAAACTCAGCACCACATAAAAATAAATAAATAAATAGAGTGTGTCCATCTACAACTAAAAAAAAATTAAAAAAGAAAAAAAAGGTATGCCTTAGTAACCGAACCTCACTATCAGTGGCATGGACCTTTCCATGGGACACTGGCTTCGGTGCAAGTACAATGATAGATTTTAATGTGCAGTAGCATCTGGGACACTGGGCCAATGACACTTCCTGTGGTAGATATCTGTAAAGCTATTCTTGCGTGCTCTACAGAGGCCAATACAGTCAACATCTGTAGATACAATCATGTGACTATTCAAATGGGAAATGTAATTTCCACTGAGAGAGAAGTGATAGGCAGTCACAACAGCTAATCAGAATTCCATTTCCTTTTTTGATACACAGAGGGGCAGTTTCTACAAGCCATTTACTTTGTCCCATTGTCTTCTTGAATTGTGACATTAGGAAGTAAGTGATGATAATTTCTAGAAAAAGTGAGGATTCTCAAAGGAATTTAGAAAAAAATTATCTTGACTCTTATTGCAACATGTTGCAATTTATCACTCTCAGAAGCATGCATAAATTTTGACATAACTGATTTAATTAACATATTTTTGTTAATTTCATATTTCTGGGAGGAGGGAAATCTATTAATCAGACCTTTTTTCAAAATCTGATAAGGGGAATTCTTCCAAAGATCTTCAAGAACACAAACAATCTCATAGACCATGTTCCTCTATCCTGCCTGAGACACCATGCGCTATAAATAGCTTGAAATTCCAACTCCACTCCACAATTTAAAGTTCTGGGACTGTGAAAAGTGAAACTTACATAAGATTTGATTTCTTTTTTTTTTTTTAATGTCTTATCCACTTCTTTATTTCCCTCTTGCCCTTTACAAAAAGACTCCATGGAATAGAGATTTCTATTTTTTTATTAGTTCTAATCAGTTGTACATGACATAGAAAGCTCTTCAATTCATTGTACATAAATGGGGAAAAATTGTTCACTTCTCTGGTTGTGCATGAGTTAGACTCACACCATTTTTGCAATCATACACGTACCTAGGGTAATGATGTCCATCTCATTCCATCATCTTTCCTACCCCTTTGCCCCCTCCCCCGACCTGTTTGCCCCACTCAAATTACCTCCACTCATCCCATAACACCACCCCCCCATACAGACTAGCATCCACTTATCAGAGAGAACATTCAGCCCCTGTTTTTTGAGATTGGCTTATTTCACTTAGCACGACATTCTCCAACTCCATCCATTTACCTGCAAATGCCATAATTTTCTCTCTTAATCCTGAGTAATATTCCATTGTGTATCTGTACCACAGTTTCTTTATCCATTCATCTATTGGACATCTAGGTTCCATCCACAGTTTAGCAATTGTGAATTGTGCTGCTATAAACATTGAAGTGACTGTATCACTCTAAGTATGCTGTTTTTAATCCTTTAGGGTATAGACTGAGGACTGCGATAGCTGGGTCAAATGGTGGTTCCATTCCAAGTTTTCTAAGTAATCGCCACACTGCTTTCTAGATTGGTTTCACCAATTTGCAGTCCCACCAGCAATGTATGAGTGTGCCTTTTCCCCCATATTCTCACCAACACTTATTGTTTCTTGTATTCTTGACTGCCATTCTGACTGGAGTGAGGTGAAATCTAATTGCTACAGATGCTGAATATTTTTTCATATATTTGTTGACTGATTGTATATCTTCTTCTGAGAAGTGTCAGATCATCTCCTTAGCCCATTTATTGATTGGGTTGTTTGGTTTTTTTAGTGTTAAGTTTTTTGAGTTCTTTATATATCCTGGAGATTAGTGTTCTCACGTGCATGTGGCAAAAATTCACTCTCAAAATGTAAGCTATCTCTTCACCTCACTGATTGTTTCTTTTGCTGATAAGAAACATTTTAGTTTTAATCCATCCCATTTATTCATTCTTAATTTTATTTCCTGCGCTTTAGGAGTCTTGTTAAGGAGGTCGGGGCCTAATCTGACATGATGAAGATTTGGGCCTACTTTTTCTTCTATTAGGCATAGGGTCTCTGGTCTAATTCCTAAGTCCTTGATCCACTTTGAGTTGAGTTTTGTGCATGAGAGAGATAGGGGTTTAGTTTCATTTTGCTGCATATTGATCTCCAGTTTTCTGAGCACCATTTATTGAAACGGCTATCTTTTCTTCAATGTATGTTTTTGATGCCTTTGTCTAATATGAGATAATTGTATTTATGTGGGTTTGTCTCTGTGTCTTCTATTCTGTACCATTGGTCTACATGTCTATTTTGGTGCCAATATCATGCTTTGTAGTATGGTTTAAGGTCTGGTTAAGTGATGCCACCTGCTTCACTCTTCTTGCTAAGGATTGCTTTGGCTATTTGGGGTCTCTTATTTTTCCAGATGAATTTCATAATTGCCTTTTCTATTTCTATAAGGAATGACATTGGGATTTTGATCAGAATCATATTGAATCTGTTTAGTGCTTTGGTTAGTATGGCCATTTTTACAATATTGATTCTGCCTATCCAAGAGCATGGGAGATCTTTCCATCTTCTAAGGTCTTCTTCGATTTCTTTCTTTAGTGTTCTGTAGTTTTCATTTTAGAGAGCTTTCACCTCTTTTGTTAAATTGATTCCCAAGTTTTCTTTTTCTTTTTCTTTTTGAAGCTACTGTGAATGGGGTAGTTTTCCTAATATCTCTTTCAGAGGATTCATCACTGACGTATAGAAATGCATTTGATTTATGGGTATTGATTTTATATCCTTCCACTTTGCTGAATTCATTTATTAATTCTACAAGTTTTCTGGTGGAATTTTTAATTTTTTTTTAGTTGTAGGTGGACACAATACCTTTATTTTATTTATTTATATATGGTTCTGAGGATCAAATCAAGGGCCTCCCACGTACCAGGTGACCACTCCACCCCTGAGCCACAACCCCAGCCCCCAACCCCAGCCCCCTGGTGAAATTTTTTGGATCCTCTTAAATATAGAATCATGTCGTCAGCAAATAATGATATTTTGAGTTAAGACTTGTTTTCTTTGGAAGTTGAATGGAGTAACTAATGGGATTCCACTACTAAAACTGGGCTAGAAAATGAAATTATGCACATAAATCTATCTAAGGTCTGCATGTACTTACTTCTCGGTATATTGTGAGATTGTAAATATAACTGGATTAGCTCACTTCCCTTCTAGTTCAAAAATCTGTTGAAAGACAATTATTTTTCTTTGAGATGCAGTATAGAGTAATGACAGATGATATAAAGATATTTGAAAAAGCAATTCTAGAGATCAGTTTCCATACTTCAGTTCCCTGAAGCTTACTGACATACAGCAAATTGATTAAATTGTCTGATATTTTTCTCGTGTGTGAAATGACAGCAATAATATGTATAACACATAGTCATTTCAAGAGTTAAATGAGATATTTGAGTTTAAAATGTGTGCCCTGTGTCTAGATGATAGTAAGCACTCAATAAGTATTAGTTATCATCAATTATTCTCAATTATATAATATGATACTTTCATGGCTGAAGAGTTAAACGGGGCCATCTATTCCTAATGTAAATATCCATAAACTACTTTCCACAAAGATTTCATGATCATTTTTTAACATATGTCCTTCTGTCTCTTATTACTTGTCACTCATGTGCTTGATAGTCACACTTAACATCCACATCAGCCAATGTCCTTTTATAGTGGCTTCATTCCTCTCTTGTTAGATTTTTGCTTCTAATCTGGTAGGTGCTTAGTAACCAGAAATTCAAATTTAACTATTTAACTATGTCATATATAACATAAGCATAAATGTTTTGTGAGTGAGAGTGTGAAAAATTTTCCTTATGCAGATGGATGAGCTCCAGGATCAAACTTCCAAGGACATGCATTCTGCTCCCAAGGGTGTCTTCACCTGCTTTCTGCCTGTAACATTTGCCCTCCAAAGAGCTGAATCTCAGCTGGGTTGCAGTTGCTAACTACAGTCTCATGCACTAGGAGATGCCAACCAATGGTTGTTAATTGGTGAAACAGAAACAAGCTGAGAGCTGAGGTAACATCATGGCTCCTCCCCTTTCAGTGTAAGATGGACTAAATGCTCTATCAATGCCCATATTAGTTTATTTCTATAATCGTTTCACACATATGGTCATGTGCCTTTAGTAATTTTAATTTTCTATCATATCTTAGAAGAATGAAAACTTTTGCTCCTCTTATTGCTTCTTCTATGAGGAACCATTCCTGTGTCTAATAGACAAGTTGTGGCATATGAAGCTGTTATGGAAGACATTCCACCTCTCTCTCTGCTTATTTGGCTTAAAGAAGTTTTGTGAAATATACACTGGCTACTTTGGGCTCTTTGTTTTCTTTCTTTTCCAAATGGAATTTAATGCTAAACACAAACTGATCAGAAGTTTAGAATTATCTTTGGTTTATTGTGTTTCCATGGTGACAGGTCTGTGTTGTTCATCCTCTTAATTCAGCCTCAATGACTCCTCTGCTTTTGTGACCCAGGCTTATTAAATCTTGATTGCTGTGCCTCATCTACACTGGCCTCTTACTTACCCACTACAATCACATTCTTCCCACATTGTAATTGAAGCCTCTGAACACAAACCCCACTTTCCCAATAACTCTTTACCTCTCATGATATCAAGGCCACCTTAGCACAACTAAGTTACTTTCCAAGTTACTCCTGGAGGAAAGAAACAGTTTAAACTCTTATCAAGCCTTTTTCTTTTCCTTCCTCTCCAGTGTGTGATGAGTTATCTACTTTTCTGCATTCCCATCTAGCAAAACTATTCTTTCTTTGCTTTTTATTACAACCAGGATAGTGAACAAACAAATATAATAAAGTAACAAGCTATGCTGCCAAGTGAATAAAATATTACATCATTAATCAATAGAAAATATTTTGAAAATGAAAAATGTAATTCAACTATTTTGGAGTGCTGGTTTCTGTTTATGAGTGCTATTTGGGAAATCGTAAGACAAGTATATAAGTAGAGAAAACTGAAGTTAAATATCAAAGAAAGGTAATTGAAAATTATTCTGTGTCAGATAGCATTAGAACAGCTGCATCAAACAATGGCAACAACAATAAAAATAATAGCTTTAAGTAAAATAGATCCTTTTCCTCATAAAAAGAATCTAAAAGTAGGCAGTCCATGGTAGTGATGGCAGACCCATTGTCTTCATGCTCTTTGTGCCTTTCTGTGACTGAATTCTTGACACTCTGACTCATGATCCAATATGGTTGCTAAGGCTCCAGCTCTCATATCCACATTCCAGGCAACAAAAGTGTAGTTCCATTCATTATGTCTGCTTTCATCTCATTGACCAGAATTTGGTTATAAGATCACATAGAGTTGCAAAGGAGTCTGGAAATTGTAGTCATATATTGGCTATAAGATGATCAACTAAAAATCAAAGTTTTGTTATTGAAAAAAAATGGAGGAAAAACATTATGAGCAACTAGCAAAATCTATCACAAATTTCTAAAAGAATAAGAAAAGTAATAGAGTAGGCTCTGTAGAACAAAAAAGTACTACAACATCAAAAAAATCCTTTTTCTGATATTCTTTTCTTTCAAGGGATATTTGCAAAATTGTATCAGTTAATCCTTCCCCCTTCTCATCTCTCATAGTATCACTTGCATTTTCTGTGGGAAATTTGATCACTGTTGATATTTATTAAGAATTTATTAAGTATCAGGCAATGATATTTTTTAAATGGACAGTTTTTTAATCCTCAAGCTAAATTTTTGTGGTGGTTATATCCCCAAATGTAGAAAACTGGGCAAGGTAAGCACTGGGCATGTTTTGCGTGTGGCTTATTGAAACCTCATTTTCCATTGTGGCAGTGTGAGAGGTGGTGGGTCCTTTAAGAAGTGGGGCCTAGTGACAGTTGGTTGGGTCACTGGGGACACTGCCTTCAGAAGTATTCAGGTAGGTCTGTGGGATCCTGAGTTAGCTTTTGTAAGAGCTCTTGTTGGGAAAGAACCCTCCTCACACCCTTGTTCCATGTGACTACTGCCTCTTGCATGCACATCTGCCATATGATGCAGCAAGTGATTCTCACCAGGACCACTGCATGCCTTTCTGTTTGGACTTCTGGCCTCCAAAACTATGAGCTAAACAAACTTCTTTTCTTTATGTTACTTAGCCTTGGGCACTTCATTATAGTATCAGAAAATGAACTTTACACATCTTGACCCAAATTTTGGAGATAGGTAAAGCCAGGATTCTAACCCAATTCATCCCAACAGAGAGTTTCTGTTCTCACTGTAAAACATCATTCTTCACTTAATATTCTCCTCATTTGTCTTTCAGGCTCTTTTATATATAATACTTAATCTACTTACCATATATTTTTACTTCCAAGTATGTTTTTTTTCTACCTGTTTCCAATCAATGCTAGTAACTATCATTCCCACTTAGAAGCAATGTAGGGTTTGCCTGTTCAGTATTCATCCTTCCTCTACACTGCCTGATATAGTCTCTTATATAAAATAAGTGCTCACTAAATAATGAGAAGAAGAAAAGGAGACTAGAAGAAGGTTGCTGGTGAGTGGTTCCAGTGAGTAGCTTTAAGCAAAAGGTGAAGGAACACATAGCTTACTAAGTGCAAACATAAATAGAAACCATAAATGTTGGATGAGTTTATACCCAGGAGTCTTGCATTAAAAGTTAGAGGCTAAATAAAAGACGCAAAAATTAACAGTGTGTGATGCGATTTTGGTTCCGATTCCATTTGTTTGCTTTGATTTTACTATCTTGGAATGTAAGAACATATGAGGATATTAAAAGCCTAAGGAGATGAAGAGAAATAATGTTTACAGGGAAGAAGACAAAATGTAAAAGTAATCCCAAAGTAAGTCGAGTCAGACGAGACGAGGGGGCAAATGAAGGGCGCAGCCTCAACAAGGAGAGTCCATTCAACCCGCCTGAGCTGAAAGGGAGTCCTAGGAACCATGACTATCCCCCTTCACAGAGGTTCAGGTAAAGCACTCCTGTTGGCTGAGGAATTGAGAGTAGAAAAAGAAATATAAGTGAAATGCAATAAAAGGGGGAAAAAAATGGTATCCAGCCCAAAAGAGGTGAGTGATCCTGAACTAGACATGGGAGGTAAGGCACAGAAAGAAAGCTCCAAGAATATAGTGGTGAATGGGGCAGGTCAAGATTTCCACTGAAAGACGAAATAAAGAAGTCCCCAGAGGAAAGAGAGGTTCCTTACATGGAAAGGAACAAGGAAAATGGGTGAAGCTGGAGGATTACTGAAGGCAGGGTTAGGGAACCCATCTCCTAGGGGAGATGAGATGAGTGAGGATACAGAGAAGTGAGTAGCCCTCCCTGAAACTCATTCTGCAGTCAGGACATTGCTTTCCAAGGTAACACAGAAAAATATGCTACTTTAGCACATGACAACAGAAAAAGAAAAGAAGAACATCCTGTACAAGTTTAATCTTTGAGGATATTCAAAGTAACAGCATATTGTTTATTATCATATTTCATAATCACAGAGTCATTATTCTCAACTGACATTTTTCTCAAGTATTCTATTTTCCTCACCATCACTACATGTTACCCTCCAGACACTTTTTACAGACTTATCTTTTGGGTTAAATTAAACCTTAAACTATCACTCCAAGAAGTGATGAAGGAGTGTATTCTCCAGACACAAGGTCAAACAGCCACCAGTGGCAACTGTTAGCTGTGTTCACACAGACGCTGGATTTTTCCACAAAAAGATCCCTCTGTTTTCTTTTTATTATAACATTCACATTGAATCATTTCCTCAAAACAGATAGATTTTTAATCATCTATCCACACTTTCTGGTCTGGTCTCTTTGGTTTTAATGAGCAAATATTTTCAAGAACTTTGGCCTTAAAAAAAAAAAAACTTAGAATACCAGTAGCAAAATTCAATAAATTATTCAATAAAATATTTGCCAAGCTCTTCTTATTATCCAGATACTCTGTGGGCACAGTAAATACAGTAGTGCACACAACAAAATTCCTGCCCATGTGACACATATATTCTGGTGCCCATAGGAGGCACTAAATGAATAATTTAGTGTAATGTGTATTAGCAAGTGGCAAAAACAGCCATGAACAAAAAGGAAAGAGGAAAAAGTAAATCAGTTGAGGTGGACATGAATAGGTACAAAATGCAGTCCTAAATAAGGTGAAAATATAAAGCCTCCTGTGAAAGTGATATTTGAGCAAACAGTGGGAATTGATGCAATAAATAAATATTGGATGGACGGGGGTTAAGAGAGACTGGGAAGAGTAAATTTAAAGACTACAGGAGACCCTAAGGGTGGAGTATAATGGGTTTAGGGAATAAAGTTGTTTTTTGTTGTTGTTGTTTTTTGACAGTGCTGGGGACTGAACCCAGGGCCTTGTGAATGCTAGGCAGGCACTCTACCAACTGAGCTATATCCCCAGCCTCCTGGGAGAAAGATTTTATCAGACCTTGTAGGCCTTTAGAAGATGGGAAGTTAAAAACAAAAACAAAAACAGAGAGATAGTAGAAAGGCTACTGCACTTCTCTTGAAATGAGGATGGTGGACACTTGCTCTAGGATGACTGCAGGAGGAGCAAGATTGGTGCCTTTCTATTGTAGAATAAGGTGCTAATACATCTGGGAGGCTCAAATATAAGAAAGTGGAATATTATAAAAAAAACCACTATGTAGTGCTTTCAGATGAGATAGTTGGAGGAACATGCAGTTGAAACAGTTTATTTCACTCAGTCCAGTTGAATATTCACCACAAAATTGAATATGCATTAAACTCAGATTTTTGAGAGAAAAATGGATTCATTTTGTTCCAAAGAACAAAGTGGGAGGGAGAAGCCCCAGCTTCCATTTCCTCCTGTCTGTCACTTCTGGTTTTATGAAAGGTTCCTGTCCTTAGCCAGGGTATCCTCCCTTAGAATGGGGGTGGAGTAGTGGTTATAACACTAAATGTTCCTCTTGCACTGGGGTTTAATTATAGAAGGGGTCCAGTAAGATTTTTATAACAAGAGTGGATGGTGAGCAAAGAAAAACTCATTGAATTTGGATCTCAAATTTTTATTGAACCAAGGATGTGTTATACGTGTCTTCAGGTAAGACTCAGAGATTTTAATAATCTTTTTTCCCCTCCTGCATTAGCATCATTAGTATCTCTACCCTGTTATTCCCGTCTACCATTAACCCACATCCAATGTTGTCCATCAATATGAGGGGCTCACTTGTAATTTGCTTATCAGTTCCTGAGGAAAATCCAATTCTGACAGAGGATTCTGGGCAGATGGGAGCATAGGAAATACCAGGAATCTGTCCTTCAACATAGACAACAATTGCATTGGCAGAATCTGCCTGGTGTAAATATTTTGAAATGATAGAGTCTATCAAAGGCTTGCAACTTCCAAGAGAAGTCTTGCATGATAAACGGTGGCTAGTTTCTGACTATTTTAGCTCTCAGCACAGTAGCAGCTACTCATCCCCCACCACTCAGCCACATGGCAGGCACTGTGCACCTGTTCCTGGAACTGCTTGCAAATATCTTGTAGGAGCCAGGTTGGGTGGGGCGGGGAGGAACCTGTCATCCAAATATTCATGAGATGTGCTCTAATTACTGATTTCTGCTTCTGAATGCAGAGGTGCAGCCAAAGAGGCACAGATAGCCAGTGCTGTTGCACCTCCCTCCAAGCCCTTCCCATTCCTGCTGAATGACTGGGGGTGGGGGAAGACCTTAAAAGATCAATGCACTTTTTCCACCTTATTCCTTCATTTTTGTCCCTTTTGGCAGCCAGATAAAGAAGCGAATATTAAAAATCAACTCTGCAGCCTGGCAAGGTGGCACATGCCTTATAATCCCAACAGCTCAGGAGTCTGAGGCAGGAGGATTGCAAGTTCAAAGCCAACCTCAGAAACTTAGCAAGGCCCTAGACAACTTAGTGATTCCCTGTCTTAAAATAAAAAATTTTAAAAAAGGGCTGGGGATGTGGCTCAGTGGTGAAGTACCCCAAGGTTCAGTCCCAGGTACCAAACACACACACATACAAAAAAAAAAGAAAGAAAAAGAAAAGAAATAAAATAACTGTGAATGTTCAAGAATAAACAAAGAAAAGACCTAATAAGATCTTAAGTTTACACCTCAGGTTGATCTTTAGCACTGAAATAGCCTACAACAATTAAAACAAACACAATAAATAAATAAACAAAAATAATAATGAAACCTGGGAAACCCTAGAAAACTCTTAAATCTGATTACCAGAGCTATCACAATAGTAGATTAAACTGTTCAGTTTTCAAAAAAAAAGAAAAGTGTACAACAAAATCTCAAAATACATCCACATTAAAGGGGAGAAAACTAAACAGCCCCTAAAAAAGATCTGATGTATTCAGATATATTAGACAAAGACTTTAAAACAACTAAATTGAAAATACTCGAAGAACTAGAGGAAGATGTGAAGAAATTCAAGAAAACAAAGTATAAACATAATAGAAACAGGAAAGAGATAGAAAACCCAAAATGAACCCAAAAGGATTCTAGAGCTGAAAGGAATTATAATTGAAATTTTAAAATCACTAGAAATATTCAAAGGCAGATTTAAGCAGGTGAGAGAAAGAACTAGTGAACTTTGAAAGAAGATATGAAAACTGTTAGGTGAAGGAATATAAGAAAAAAATGAAGAAAATTATAAAGAGCCTTATGGATCTTGGGGTCACCATTGGGGATCAATTCATTTTGTGGAACTTCCAGAAGTAGAAGAATAAGAGAAGAGCAGAGATAATATTGAGGAAATAATTGCCCCAAACTCCCTGAATTTGATGAAAGCTGTGAGTATAAACCATCCAAGAAGCTCAACAATCCTACGTCTGGTAATCTCAAAGCTGAGCAACTCATCACATCTAGGGATCCTCAAAGGCATTATCAGCAGACTTCTAATCAGAAATTATAGAGGCCAGAAAGCAGTGACAATATGTTCCAAGTACCTGAAGAAGAAAACAGACCAAAACAGAACTTGTCAACTAAGAATCTTACATCTGTAGAACTCCCTCTCAAAATAGGGAGAAATTAAGACATTTCAAGATAAAGACTAAGGGTTTGGTTTTTTTTGTTGTTGTTTTCTTGTTGTTGTGTTGTTGTTTTTCACCATTTCCCTAAAATGCTTATGGGAGTCCTACAGGGTGAAATGAAAGGAACCTAGATAGTAACTCAAAACTCTATGAAGAAATTAAAATCTTAATAAAGGTAAATAAGTGAGTAATTACAAAATCTAGTATTATTGTAATAGTGCTTTGTAGCTTTACTTTTTTATTTTTTCAACATTATTAAAGAGACTAATGAAATTTTTAAATTACTTCTCTAAAACCTAGTATTATTCTAATGTTAGCTAGTAATTCCATATTTTGTATTCTACATAATCTTACAACTATTTAAATATTATGAATTTATATTTTTGAGCACATAATCCAAAAGTTGTAATTTTGTGACATCAACAACCAATATGGGTGGAGACAGAGCTGCAAAGAAACAGAGCTTTTTAGTGTTGTTTAAGTTAAGCTGGTATAAATTCAAATCAAAGTGATATAACTATAGGTGATAAATGCAATTCTCGTAACAATGCACAGAATAGAGTATTGGGAGGTGGAAATCTAAACCTAAGGAAATCTTAAAGGAATTTTAATATTTTACTACAAAAAAATCAGCTAAACACATACAAAAATGATAATAATGAAGGAAATGAGAGACAAAAATGCAATGAGGCATGTAGAAAAGAAACAGTAAAATGACAAAAACCCACCCTTACCAGTAGTTACTTAAAATATGAAATCTTGGATTAAACTCTCTAATCAAGAGAATGTGTTAGTATTCTATTACTATGACAAAATACCCGAAAAATTCAACTCAAAGGAGAAAAGATTTATTTTTGCTCATGGTTTCAGAGTTTTCAGTCCATGGTCACTGACTTTGGGTATGCGGTAGGGCAGGACATTATACTGGGGACATGTGGTGGAACACACTTGCTTATTTCTTGGCATCCAAGAAGAACAAAGAGGGAGAGAGGAAGGACCTAGGGACAAAATATACCCTTTAAGGGAATGCCCCTAGTGACCTACTCCCTTTAACTACATTCCACCTCCTTGAAAGCTTCCACCACCTCCCAATACTCCATTAAGTCATGAATCCATCAGTGGGATAATCCCCCGAAGAGGTCAGAGAACTCATAGTCCAGAAAATTCATCTCTGAACATTGCTGCATTGGAACCAAGCCTTCAACACATGAACTTTTGGGAGACATCTCAGATCTAAACCATAATACTGACAGAATGGATAAAAACACATTCTTCAACTATATGCCATCTACAAGAGATTGCTTCAGATTCAAAGACACAAATAGATTGAATGTGAGAAGATAGGGAAAAACTATTCCAAGCAAATAGTAAAAGAGGGAGAGAAAGCGAGAGACAGACTAATACTAGACAATATAGACAATAAGTCAAGAGTTTATAAAAATATATAAATATTAATACAAGTTTCAATATAGAAAGAACATGCAATTATAAGCTTTAACCTACTTAGTGACTCATCATCAAAATATATGAATCAGAAAGTGACAGAACTGAAAGGACAGAAAGTTCTATAATAATAGCCAGAGAATTCTATGTTCCAGTACCAATAATGCATGGAATACCAGAAGTAACTAAAGAAACAGAGAATTTAAATACAATTAACTAACTAGGTCTAATAGACATATGCAGAGTGTTCCACCCACCAATAACCACACCACAGACATTCTTTTCAAATGCATGTGGTATTTTCCAGAACAGAGAATGTTAGGACATGATATAAGTCCTAATGAGCTTTAAAAGATACCACACAAAGCAGCTGTTCTGACCACAACTGTATGAAGTCAGAAATCAGTAACAGAAGTAAAGCGGGAAAATTCAAAAAATTGGGATATTCAACAACAGACTTTTGCCTTTTTTGTCAAAGACAACATCACAAGAGAAACTGGAAAATACTTAAGAGATAAAAGAAAATGAAAATACAACACACAAAATGTACTAAATGCATATTAAAAGCAAGAAGATCTCAAATCAATAATTAACTTTACAACTTAGGGAACTAGAAAATGAAGAATAAACTAAATCAAAGTTAGGAGAAAGAAAATAATGAAGATCAGAGCAAAGATAAAAGAGTGAAAAGAAAGATAATAAAGAAAATCAGCCAAAATTGGTTCTTTGAAAGAATGAACAAAATTGACAGACCTTTTCCTATATGAACTTAAAGAAAGAGAGAGAGAGAGAGAGAGAGAGAGAGAGAGAGAGAGAGAAGACTCAAATTGCTAAAATTAGAAATGAAAATGGGGGCATTATTATCATTTACAGATATGAGGATTAAAACAGAATTCTGTGAACAACTGTATGCCAACACATTTGACAATCTAGATAAAATGGATCAAGTCCTAGAAACATAAAACAGACCAAGATTAAATTACAAAGAAAACAAAAATCTAAATATGGCTATAAATTGTAAGGTTTTGTTTTGTTTTGTTTTTAAATAACCGGGTAAAGAAAAACTTCATGGGTGATGTCTATATTTAAAGTACTATATTAGTCAGGATTCTCTAGAGGAACAGAATCAACAGGAAGTAAAATTATAAAAAGGGAGTTTATTATGTTGGCTTATGTGACCAGAAGCTGAATAGCCCACAATGGTAGTCCATTGGCTGCAGAACTAGAAAAATCAGTAGCTGCACAGTCTAAGAGGCTGAAGTCCCAGAATAAGAGGGATCAGTGGTGCTACCCTAGTGCAAGATTGAAGTATCCTGGAAACTCCATAAGAATCACTGGCAGAATCCTCTTTTGAAGAATAAAGAAGTGAGAGTCTGAAATCCTCAATCACAGCAGCAATCAAGAACCTGTTCAAGAAGAAACAAGGTTGTATCTGCTGCTGCTTCCTTGTTATTCCAAATTTTATTCCATCCAAGCCATCATCCTGTTGGATAGGGTTGCCCACACTTAGGGAGGGTCTCCACTTCAGTTAGCTATCCCACATGCCAATCATTCCTAGACACACCCTCATTGGCACACCAAGAAGCCTCTTAATCATTAGCATCTCTTAATCCAATCAAGTTGATAATTCATAAGACCAGTTATTTTCAAATTTTCCTAAAAATCTGAAGATAAGGAAACACTGCCTGATTCCATGAGACCAAAGCCAGAAAAAAGACACTGTAAGAAAAGAAAACTTCAGGTCAATATCCTTTGTGAACACTAATGCAAAAATTCTCAACAAAAATACTCACAAATCAAACTTAGTTTTCCTGTAAGTTCAGGAGTAAGGTGAAGATGCTCACGTTAACCACTTTAAATCAACAGAGGGCTGGGAAGCTCTAACCAGAGCAATTAGAATAGAAAAAGACATAAAAGGTGTCCAATTGGAAAGGACAAGTTATACTTACCTCTGTTGACAAACATTATGATCATATATGTTAAAAATCTCTAAAGATTCTACCCAAGTATCACTAACACTGGCGACTTTAGCAAAACAGCAATAAACAAAGTTAGCATACAAAAATCATTTGTACTTCTATACTATATTAATAATAAACAATTTGAAAAGAAAATGAAAATAATTCCATTTACAATGACACCAAAAAGTAAAGGGGCTGGGGTGGTGGCTCAGAGGTAAAGAGCTTGCCTGGCATGTGTGAGGCACTAGGTTCAATCCTCAGCACCATGTAAAAATGAAATAAAGGTATTGTGTTTTTTAAAAAGTAAAATATTTAATTTAACCAAGGAGGTAAAAGATTTGTACAATGGAAATGGCAATATTGCTGAAAGAAACTTAAAAAATACCCAGGTAAATGAAAGCAACTCTTGTTCATAGATCAGAAGACTTAATATTGTTAACTTGTCAATATGACCCATAATGACCTATAGAGTCAATGCAAATCTTATCAAATCCCAAAATTTTTTTTTGCAGACATAGATAACCCACCCTAAAATTCATATGAAATCTTCAAGGGATGCCCCAAATCTCTAAAACAACCTTGAAGAACAAAATTGGAGGACTCACACTTCCTGATTTAAAAAATTGATACAAACCTACAGTAATCAAAACAATATGGAACTGGCCTAAAGATAATAAGAAATATAAACCAAAGGAATAGAATAGAGAGACTAGAAATAACCCTCTCCTGTGTGGTCAAGTGATTTTGACAAGAGTGCCAAGAATATGCAATGGGAAGAGGGCAGCCTTTTCAACAAGTGGTGCTGCAAAAACTAGACATGAATATGCAAAAGAATGAAGTTGGACCCTTGTCAAACACCATACTTCAATCCAAAGTGGATCAAAAAATTAAATGTAAGACCTAAAGCTATAAAACTCTTGAAAGGAAACCTAGGACAAAGGCTTCATGACATTCATTTGGAAATTACTTTTGAGTATGACACAAAAAACACATTAAGAAAAGAAAAATTAAATAAATTGGAGTTCATAAAAATTTTAAACATGTCAAAGACAATATTAACAGTAAAAAGACAACCCATAGAATGGGGGGAAATATTTGCAAATTATATATCTGATAGAGGATTAACATCCAAAATACACAGAGAACTCCTAACTCAATAAAAAATTACAACCTAAAGAAAAAAAACAGGCAAAGGATTTAGATATTTCTGCAAGAATATATAAATGGCTAATAAACACATGAAAATATGTTCCACTAAGCTTTAGGGAAATGCACACCAAACTACAATAAGGTAGCACATTGTATCCATTAGTATGGCTACTATAAAAATATTAAATAATAAATGTTGACAAGAATGTGAATTGGAACCTTTGTGGTCTGTTGATAGGAATGTAAAATATTACAGCCATTATGGAAAAAATGGTATGTTAGTCCATCAGGAAATTAAAAATTGGGTTACCCTAATATATAGTGCTGCCAATTATGGGTGTATAGCCAAACAATTGAAAGCAAAGGTCACAAAGAGATATTTGTACACCCATGTCTATAGCAGCATTATTTATCATAGCTAAAACTTGGAAGTTATGTGTGTCAATTAAATGATCAACTGACAAGCACAATGTGAGACATGTCTGTGTATGCATGTGTAAACACATGCACAATGGAATGCTATTTATCCTTAAAAAGGAAGTAAATTCTAACATGTTACAACATGAATATATTTTGAGAACTTCATGCCAAATGAAATAAGCATCATAAAAACACAATTTATGATTCCACTTATATGGAGATAGTTAAAGGAGTCAAAATCATACAGACAGAAAATAAAATAGTGGTTGCCTGGGTCTAGAGTGAGAGGAGAATGAAGAGCTATTGTTTAATAGGTTTAGAGTTCCAGTTTTACAAGTGGAAAGAGTTATGGAAACTGATGGTGAAGATGGTTGCACATTCTGAATGTACTTGATACCACTAAATTATACCTCAAAAATGAGTAGTACATTAAGTTTTAAGGTATATATATCATGCCACAAAAAAAAACAAACAAACAAAAAATTTTTTTACAAAGTTGAATACAAATGGAAATCCTTTTCTTACTGATACAAGAGACTCTCAGGAAGGAAAGTTAAGTGATTATAAAACAAAACATTAGCTGCTGCATAAAATCTGTATACTCTTTTTTATCCTATATACCATATTACTAACCTAAATAACTTCAGCTGTCTCCTGTTCCTGATTTCCCCCTTTTCAAGACAAGTAAAATTTTATAATATTCCATTGAAAATCCATTAATTGAGGCCTTTGTGCTCACTCTTTCTGTTTCCCTTCTCCTTCTCCTTTACTTGAGTTGTGCAGTATTATAAAAAAAGATGCTACAGGCCAAACCAGACCCGGAAGACCCTGGATAGTGAATCTTCAGAAACTTTGCATATGCTAACATAGAAATAAAGATTTCATTAAAAACTAAAAGTCTGATAATTCATCTAAGTCATGTTTCCTTATTCTTCTTTATTTAGGCTGTTAAACATTTCCCTGTTTACCTACATGCCAAAGGAGATAAATAAGCTGACGAATCATTCCCAAAATAACAGATTTCATCATGAAAAATGGAAGGATATTGAAACTAGCAGACAGTATGTATTAACATAAAGTTTCCACATATATGATAAAATCTAAGTAATTCTGAGTCTTTTTAAACCAAATCTCTTTCTCCAGAAATAGATTAATGAATAAATTTTGAGAACTTTATGCCGAATGAAATAAGCATCACAAAAACACAATTTATGATTCCACTTATATGGAGATAGTTAATGGAGTCAAAATCATAGAGATAGAAAATAAAATAGTGGTTGCCTGGGTCTGGAGTGAGAGGAGAATAGAGAACTATTTTTAATGTTCCCTTTTGTTATATCACTTACTTGTTTCTCCAAAAAGAGATTAAACGAAGGTATGAGATTATGTTGCAAATATACATATATATGAAAACAAGAAAGAATACAAAATAAGCAAAGATTTATGCAACCAGACTGATAGTCAAAATATGCTATTACCAAAGACTATGTGTTCTACTTGTTTTGTCTTTGTTAGCATACTTGTTAAATATTGTATTTACTAGTAAACCAAAGGTTGCAAGTTGCAGTTATAAAATTTTTGTGGTCAAAACTGTATTAAAAGTTTTATAAAGTCTTTGCTTCTATTAATTTGATAAAATAGCACATTTCTTGTTGTTTTTACCATGTACATTTCCTAATAAAACTTTGCACAGAAAAGAAGCATTTATTTTTGTTTAGAGTCCAAAACAACAACAGAAAGAATTTACATTGCTAAGATTTGATTATTTTTAATGTTCTCTTTTGTTACATCACTTCCTTGTTTTTAAGAAGGTGTTTTTGGCAGAATGTGTATTCCAATGAATCAATACCATTCTGTTCTGTTCTGAATGTATGCAGGTCACGGGGTGTAACAGGAAAGGCAGAGGCTCTAAAGCCAGAACCCCAGCTCCACCTCTCAGCTTCTTCACCGATGATATGGAGATACTGACAATATTGAAAAATGCCATGTGCCTGGCACATAGCAAGCATTTTATCTGTTAGATTTGATTATTGTTGATATTTTCTTTTATTCACACAGAGTAATACAGATTTCTTCTGTTTCTTCCAGACAAGTCAGACCAAGACTAATTGTGGTTGAGTGTGCTGAAGAATGATTCTGAATCAACTGTATAAAATATTAAATACGTATTCTGTTTCTAAATCTTTGGGTTGTATTGATAAGTAGGCAACCACTTCTGTACAAACAGTCTGGAAGGGGCCATCATAAAGAACACAGAGTATAGCTAGATTTTCATACAGTATAGGAAACACTTAAACCCATCATAAGCTTGTCCTAGAACAGAAAATGAAGAAAATACTTTTTTTTCCTCTAGGTGGAAAAATATTAAAACATATGAGATCTCTTAATATGAGTGTGTGTGTGTGTATTGTGTGTGTGTGTGTTGCTGGGGATTGAACTTAAGGCCTCCTTTATGCTAAACAAGTGTTCTACCACTCAGTTGCATCCCCTGACCAAGTATGACTTTTCTCACAATAAATTGTTTTTAAATATGTAGAGGATCCAAGGAAAAACGTGAAAGCCATCCATCTCTTAAGCTTATTCAACTCCAGGCTAAAACAAGAGGAAAAAAATTATATGCCTAACAAGTACCAAACCAAAAAGAAAGCTCAATTGTTACAAATAAATCTTGCTTCATGCACCAGTTTTTAGTGGTGTATCAACAAATAAACATTCTCTAAACAAGTTAAGCTTAGTATTAATTAACACAAAGTTTTTCCTTTATTGTTCCTTTGGTTGATAGATGCCTTAAGACTCTAGGTAATCAAACAATTTCTCTTTGATTCAATGTCTTCCCTAAGAAATAAGTAATATCTTATTCCCTCCCCCCCCCACAAAAAATGTGTGCAATCACAATAAGTATTTGAAGGTTATTCATAGTCTTAATTTTACTATCTATGCTCATTATAGTCTTTGAACTTCTGTAAGGAGTTCTAATCTGCAACTGGGCTTCTCTACATATTTCTTCCAGTCACACTGTATAAACTTAGCCTTAACTCATCCTGATAATCATGGCCAATTACTGTGGCCATGAGATGATCCAACAGCTGTTGGTTCTTGGGACACAGAGTCCAAAGAGCCTTGGTGGTAGCCACATATTACAGTTCAATGGGACTCATATTAATTTCACTTGCAAGAACTTGCTTCCATTGGGACCAGGACTCACACCCTAAAGAACCCAGAGCTACGGGTATATGAAACACATCCCCTGAAGGTTTCTGAGAACAACACTGATAAGACTATTTCTTCAATTACTGGCTTCCAGACCCGTGTGATTTTCCCTATTTGTGCAATAGTGCCATAGAGAAATATCTAGCTGAGTGTATATGCTACATCTTGAGGAATAGCATTCCATCCTTTCAAATTCTTGCCTCTGAGCTGAAACACCAGCAGTGTTTTTAGAAGCCTATTCCTTCTGAATGTTGTGATAGATGATCAGTATATACCATGGTCATAGTCCATTTTTGTGCATCCTTTTCTGTGAAATGAGTCACCTGGATAAATGCTGTGCTGGGTAGGATTTTATATATATGGGTCAGGCAGTACATTATTTTCTACAAGAAGTCCACTGCCATTCTTATATTTTTCTTCCTCAGTATTAATGCATCTTTTTTCTCTGGCTATTTTTTTTTCTTTTTCTTTTATTGACAGAAGAATGCATTACAATTCTTATTACACATATAGAGCACAATTTTTCTCTTTGGTTATTTTTCAGATTTTCTCTTTATCACTGCCTTCAAGCAATTTGATTATAATAGGCTTTGATATAATTCTACCCAGTTTTATTATGCTTCTTGTGTTCATTGGGCTCTTCAGATTCATGAATTTATAATTTGCATGAAATTTGGAAATTTTTCCTACCATTATTTAAAAAAATATTTTAGAGTTGTTTTAGGTTTATGGAAAAATGGAACAGTGATTATTTTGAATTCTGATAAACCCTATCTTTACACATGCATACCCCACCCCCACCCCCATCAGCATCCTACACTGGAATTTGTTACGGGTGATTAATTGACATTCAAACTTTCTTATCACCCAAAAGCCATAGGTTACCTTTGGTTTACTCTGAGTGTTGCACATATTATGGGTTTTGACAAATGTTTAATGACATCTATCCACCAATATAGTATCATATAGAACAGTTTCACTGCCCCCCAAATCCTCTGTGCTTCCCCAGCCACTGATAACCACCAACATTTTTACTGTTCCCATAGTCCTTTTTTCTTTTTCCCTCTTCTCAGAATGTCACACAGTTGGAATTATACCATACACATTTTTTCAGATTGGCTTCTTTTACTTAGAAATATGCATTTAGGGTTCTTCCATGTCTTTTCATGCCTCGATATATTAACTCTTTTTTTAGTGCTAAATAATATTCCATTGTATGGATGTAGTGTAGTTTATTTATCCGTGTGCCTACTAATCTACCTTTCTTTTTTCAGTATCTTCAAATCTTTTCTCTCTTCCTCTTCCCTCATTTTTTCTCATTCAGGGACTCCAAATACACATATATTAGCCTACTTAAAGTTGTTCTGCATCTCTATGCTCTTTTCTCCCCTAGATTTTATTTACTTAGTTATGTTTCAAGTAGTTTTATTGTTATTTACTCAAGTTCATTAATATTTCATTCACAGATCTCATCTGCTATAAATCCATCTAATCAATTCTTGCACTTCTTTTTATGTTTGACATTTTTCCTCTTTGATCAAGATCACTATGTCTCCATCTAGCTCCTGCTAGGACTTAATCTTTGTTATCAGCCTGTCCTCCATGGGAGGAGATAAGGCAGGTCCTGAGGGTTGTATCTCTTGCTTTTCAGGGACAGTACTCTTTTGTGTCTTCCAGGATGGGAGATATCTACCTCTTACTGAGAATGGTGGGATACCTCTGAAAGTTCTGAAAGTTCAGTGGTGTCTACATAACCCAAAACCTTAGGAACAAACATTCAGATCTCCCCATTCCATGTTCCAAGTTTTCCACTCAGGACCCTGACTTCACCCTAACAGCCCCACATTGGTTAGACATTTAGATAACTCAGGGTCTGTGCCATACTCATTCATATCCTCATTTTACTGTTTGGTTGTATCTTCTCTTTGCTTTTCTACTATATGAGATAAGGGCCTCATTATAAGCTAACAAATGTTCTTCTGTCTCTTACACTTGACCTTAACTGCCAGTGGTCCTCAATTTCTTCTTATTTCTCTCAGATGTCAATATGACTTAGTAGTAACCAGCCAACTCCAGTGTCTTAGTATTTCTTCCTCCATATTTTTCAAATGACTGAATCACTGCAACTGCAAGGACAGTTTGTTCCCAGTGAAATCTTAGCAAAGAGGCCGCCATATTGTGTCAGGTATGACTTATGCATCAAATAACACTCAGGTTGATGTCCTTATTGACTCCTGGGATATGAGAAAATAGTCACAAACTCCATCTTATCATCTGTTTCTCAAACTAATCCTGGTACCACTTATGTTGTTCAGACTTTGAAAATGTATGCAAAGCAGAAAGCAGAAAAAGCTAGAGAAGACAGAGATACAATCCAGACTAAGATGCAGACCTACCCTCTATACAGTGAAGAGGGAAGAAAGAGGATTATGTAGAAAGATTCTTAAACCAAGTACAGTTCCAAGAATGGTTGGTCAGGCTAACAATAATCTCCTGGAGCCAAAGTCACATTTGAAGAGCCCCCCATCTCTGGAATGAGCAAGCATCACTCCTCCTCTTTATACCACCTGTGCCTAGTCACTGAGTGACAGCAACCCATAGGAAATGTGGCTCTTGGCACAAATGTGGTTGTGGATCCAGAAAAGCAGAAGGTGGAGGCTCACTCAGGTACCTTTTCCATAGCAGGAAATCTAAGCAGCATGTTTGCATAGGCAAAACCACCAGAGCTCCCTTGCTGACTAGTTTATGTAAATGCTGCCCTCTAGAGTACCACAAGCTCAACCCCAGATATCCCTGACTCCTAAACACCCCCTGCACAAATTCGTCTCTCTCTTCAAAACACCAACATTTCTATCCCTTCCTTGTTCTCAGTTAATGGGATCTTGCTTCCTACTTTACTGATTAAATAGAAGCAATAGGAAAGAAACTTCCACAGGCAGTCATGTGTATGTACACGTCTTCCCCTCACTACTAGGAAAAAAAACATTCATACAATATCAACGCCTCCACCTGACAGAATTCCACCTTCTCTTGTCTACTCAATGTTAAAGTCAATCTTTCTCCCCATCTCCTATTATATCATCAATCCTTCACCCACGCTCACTATATCTAGATCAATCCCAAGACACACAAATATGCTGTTATTTATCTTTTAAAAACATATGCTTCCCATTCCCTTTTTGAAAATCATCAATATATCTTGTTTTCTGTACTTGCTGTCTAGCTCCTCTTCTTAAATTCTCTCCTGGGTCAATAAAACTATTATTCCTATCAGAATTCACCAGAATTCTTCCAAAATACCTTTTAACATGGTGCATTATTTTAGTATGACTACCTTAACAAGATTCCATAGATTATTTTCTCATGTTTTGTATATGGCTATCTCCTGATGACTTCTTTTTTTTCTGTATGAGCACACACCTGTATTCCAAACTGTTCTACTTATAAGGACACTAGTTATAATGGATTAGGGTCTACATTAATGGGCACATTTTAAATTTAATTACCTCTTCCAAGACCTTATCTACAAATACAGTAACATTCTAAGATACTGGGAAGTTAGGACTTCAATGCAAATTTTGGGTGACACAATTTGGTTCATAACACATGATTACCAATAACTCCAATGTTACTAAAATCTGGTGGTCAATTCTAAATGGTCACCTGACTTTATCAATCAATTATAGTTCATAGAGTTGATACCTCAGACATCTTTGAGACACTTTCTTCTTTACTGCTTGAATTCTGCCTTATTGGTCTCCTTTGCTGGTTCCTCATCAATGTGATAGATAAAGCCTGGAGTACCTGGGGCTCAGTCCTCAAAGCTCTTATCTATACTCATTCACTAGTTAATATCATGTAATCCCATAATGTTAATATCTACAGATGCTAAGGAGTCCTAAAATGTACCTTCATTTCAGCCCTTGTCCTTCATCTCTAGATAATATGCTCAACTGCCTACACATTTTCTTCAAAATGATATGCCTAATACAGGAATCTCTAACTTAATACATATAAATTCCTCCTTCCTTTTTCCTAAGGCCAGAAGAGAGCTTGACTCATAATAGTGACCCACCTCCAGCCACCCACCTTCCTACAGTTACCACCCAGTTAGTCCATTCAAACTAGGATGGACGAATTAGGTTACAGCTCTCATAATCTAATCATTGATACTTAATAAATATTTGCTGAATAATTGAATGAACACATTTACAACTATCATGGTTTTTATCTTTCTGGAGGAAACTCTTTCTCTTAGGAATTAAACTGTGACCTTCTAAATTGTATTTGTTTCCTTTACTTGTTTGTGCAGTTGGAATAATAGGTACAGGATCCTCTTTGCTTCCAGTAAGGCTGTATGAGTCCTCTGTTTAAACCTAAAATTTAGTCTTTCCATAAGAACAGATTTTTTAAAAAAAAAAATTGTGTCTCTTGAATTTGCATTTTATAATTTTCTCATAATTATTTTTGTGGAAAGACGAATATAAGGAAGTTCTAAACCTACTGACAAGCTTTCATCTAATGCACATTCCCTGGTCAGAGCAATGGAGTATTGTTTTTTACTGTCTTTAATTCATATAATGAGGTGAAATACCTTCATATAAAGATATTGTATCAAATTGGACACTCACCTCAAAATTACCAGCCTTAGAATTTTTGAAAAAAGAAGTGGCAACCATTTATCAGCTATGACTTGGTTAAAGGCAATTTGCACCTTCGACTGTTATCCTACTGATATTCATTTTTTTCCTTTCTGAGAAGTTATTAACACATTCCTCTTTTTTTGTATTTAGGCATTAAGTTCAGAGTGTTGGGAGTGGCATGTGCTTTGTATCTTTATCCTTGAAAACTATTTCCGAACTCCATTATTTCTGGGGATTAATTCCAGAATGACATTTATATTAGCCAGCTTTCCATTGCTGTGACCAAAATACATGATAAGAACAAGTTAGAGGAGGGAAAGTTTATTTGTGCTTACAGTTTCAGAGGTTCAGTTCTCGGGTTGGATCCATTCACTCTATTGCTCTGGGTCCAAGATAAGGCAGAACATCATGGCAGAAGTTCCTGGAGGAAGAGTGCTGTTCCACTTATGATGGCTAGGAAGCAAAGAGAAAGATAAGGGGCCATAGGAAAGATGAATCCTTCCAGGGCATGCACCAAGAGACTTATATCCTCCAGTCACACCCCACCTTTCTAGAGTTCCCACCCAGTTGCTCCATTCAAACTAGGATGGACTGATTACATTTGCAGATCTTATAAGGTAATCATTCTATCTCTGAATGATCCTGAATTAACACAGGTGCTTTGGGGGGAATTTCATATCCAAAGTGTAGCAACATTGTTTGCCTCTGCAAAAAAAGCACAGAGGCAGCTTCTGAACAGTTCCGCATATTGGGATGG
>NW_026000142.1:17256668-17318400 GCF_001458135.2 Marmota marmota marmota | reverse complement strand
CTTCCGATCTCTTCCTTCCTTCCTTCCTTCCTTATCAATCTGGGTTTGCTTTTAAAAGGGTCAAAAGCACAAAAGTTCACGGGAGGCCTATGGGAGAAGGGGATTTATGAAGGGAAAGGCAGGTAAACAGCATGTGCTGTTCAGTCTGGGGCGAAGATGAAATAGTTTTTCCTATAGTCTTACAGGATAGATATGATCTTCTCCCACAGAACAAAAATATATACCAGGAAAAATGAGACTGAGTCAGACTGAAAAGCAGCTTGGCCTACTATATGTAGGAACAGCAGTAGATTTAAGTTACCTCCAAAGATGAATTATCTCTGGATTTATATAACACAGGGGAGCTAAAAGAGATATAGGGAGTGCAAATTTTCATAAGACCATCAGAGAAGTCTTCAGTTAAAAGTCATGGCTCTATATTTGTATAATGTGTGGGCTCTAATGCTTATAGATAACAAAAACACACGTGGAGTGGTGAAAAATTTGAAATGATAGAAGCACAAAACACTAAACAATTCATTTGTAATCACAGCAATGCTGTAGCTTTGCCATCATAATCAATGCAACAGAATTCTGGGGGATAGCAAAAGAACCTGATGTATATGCAAAAAATTGGAGATTAAGAAAGCTCCAGTAAAATTTTCATTTTTTTTCATTGTGTGAATGGAAAATCACACAAAACCATAGGGAAAAAACTGATTTAAAGAGGAGCATCTTCATAGTGTGAATAAAATATATACATATATATATGCACACAAAATTTATAAAATATATATAAGTTTTATAAATTTTACATACATATATAATTTTCTCTGGAGAATTAGACATTCCTTTAAATCTTGCAGCTGCTAAAGATTTATAAAATTAAGAACTCATTTTATTCTATAGCTCATTTGCAAAGTAAAAATAACATATTTTGTAGTTTTGTTATTCTCACTGCCTGTGGAAGTTATTTTCTCCATAGAAGTGACCTGAAGCAATGGAGTCACAAACAGAGCTGCCCTTTAGAATCAGGTGAGCCGATTTTTTAAATCCAAACTCCCAGCTGCACCACAGACAAACCAAAATGTTAGAGATGAAACCGAGACCTCCGATGTTTTTAAACTCCCAGTTGACTCCTGAGTTCAGCTCCAGTGATTGCAGTTCTCTTATGTGACATTCATGTGTGTAACAAGTAGTTCCTAAATAGCCTGCCTATCTTTATGTAGCCTTTCTCTCTTCTGCCTGTTGACATTTTCCTACATATACACTCTTTATTTCCATAGTAACCAAGTATAGATACACATAAACTACAAATCAAGTAATACTACAAGTTTGGATAGTTGGCTCTTGTAATTTGGGTATTTGTATTGTTTTCCTATTGCTACATTAATAAACCATTAACCTCAACTTAATAGCTTAAAACAACACACATGTATGAAACATGTGTTTCACACAAATGTATGAACTCTTAAGAGTTCACATCTGCAAAGTCCCTTTGTCACATAAAACAACATCCTCCCGGGGGAGTAGGATGTGGAAATTTTGAGGGACCATTATTTCACTACAAGAGTGTAAGTAAGCATGAGATGGGGGCGTGACTGAGCATGACTGAATTCAGATTGTATCAACTTTGTCAGTCCCATAGTTCTAAGCGCTATTTGGCAATGCATACTGACAGCAGTGCATGTCAGGGTGACACTCCTCCCTCAATATCATATGTGATTCATAAGAATGAGACACTATTTCTCTCATTGACCTTCAATGCATCTGTTCAAATGAAATGGCCCAGGAAGCAAGTTTTTCCCTAAAAAAGTGAGTGCTGATTTGGGCACACTTATATTTTGGCACTGTTGCCAATTTCAGTTGCTGGGATGATAAAGGAATATAATCACGTAAAATAGCAATGTATATTTCTCTGTTATGTTAGGATATTGATGTCATGACTTTCCAGACCTTTGCACTCATAAAATGGTAATACACATAGTTCTCTAGTCTTTTCTCCTATACTCATTCATTCAACAGGCATTTTGCAGGTACCTTCTACCTGCTATATTGCTGTTCTTGCTGAATCAAGGGACCTACAAATCCACCATTTATGTAGCATTTAAAGAACTTTCAAACTACAAAATAGGCCTAATTGTCAATGTCACCAGTGAAAGAAAGCCATTACTGTCATCATCCACTAAGCTTAAGCAAATATTTTAATTGCTATATGAGTGATAAGGGTGAATTTTTCTGGGCTAAGAACTAATCAAGGGTCAAAAATCTCTTCAGGGGATTTTTTTTTCACTTTCATATATATAAAATGAAAACATGGACTTAAATATGGGGGAAAGCCTCTCACTTTCCCTTACAGTTACAGTTTTCCATATTGGGCCTCATTTTTCCTAGTGTAGTCAGGTACGTTTCTGGGTGCCAGCCAGGTCAATACAAAATCTGAAGACAAAGGATTATGTAGCATTAGGAATATAAAGATAATTGAGAAGATGTGTGAAATTTCCAGCTTCAGTTTTCTTCTAAGACATTCTCCATTTCTGAATCAGTGTTTTTTCCCCCAGGAATCCTATGCCTACCCACAAGGACATAGCTTTTTTAGGAAAACAGGCAATTCATTCAGTCCCTCCTCCCAGGAGCTCCTGAAAGACCCTTCTGCCTAAAGGCAAAGACTACATATCCTGTACCCTAGATTTCACTTAAGGTTTCAGTTATGGAGGCTGAGATAATGTGTTGCCTTTAGTCCCTCTACATCTGAACTGATGCTTCCTCTTAATTCTGTTCCTCTTGCTTGCATTTCTATCTTCTATTTTCTCTAGTTCTATCCCCCCATTAAAACTAGATTTTGGTAGTATGTGTGTGTGGCGGAGGATAAAGCTCATGTCTCTAGTGAAGGTAATATTTTCAAGTACAGTTTTGCTAGAAATTATTCTCCTTATGACTTACTTGAACTAGTATTAACCTTTGAAAAATCTATACCATAACAATTTGTGGAATTTTTTTTCAAGCTATAAAACAGGTTAACACATGTAAAAGAGAACTTTTTGCCCTGTGTTCAAGAATTTCAAATATATGTTCTATTATATATTCTAGACTTAGGATGGTTTGAGCTTCCCCACAAGGGCCACACCTGATTTTCTCTTCTTTTCAAGTCGGCTCCTGAGACTGTTTCTCAATTGCTCCTCTTACAAGAACCAGACCCAGAGGTGCTTTATTTTACAGTTGGATGAGAAATTCAGATGTCCTTGCATTTGCCAGAGTTGGCATCTTTTCCTGAAAATTCCATAAGTTGAACCAAAAAAAAAAATCACATGAAAAAGTGATTGTTCTATCTCTTGCTGGCAAAACTTACTCTGACCTCTCTCTGCCTAAAAGCCAGGGCTCCTGTAAGATCTCCTTTCTCCAAGGGCAGCTGTTTAATGTCCTATTTCTTGTTCTGCGGTTTTAACTTGCTGGGAGCAACCAAACCATGGTGATGTGGATTCCCCCCAGACTAGTTTGACTTCTCATGAATTCTGGTGGGGAATACTCTCAGCAAGATAAAAAATACTACAGCCTAAGACACTTTCTCCTCCTGTCCTTGGCATTATCCCCCATGCTCAATCCCAAGGTCTCTAGGTGGCTTAAACTGTTAGAGTATGTTTTGCTCACACACACAAAAAGTATTTTAGAGGTAGTTTGGTCTAGTATTATTAAACACACAACAATTTGAGACTCTGTGTTCCTTGCATGTCTCCTCACTTCCTCACAGGGTCACAGAAAGGCTGCCACGGCTCCCAACATCATACACACTACTGGATGACATGCAGGATGAAAAGAGAAAAGGATTTCTCCTTGTGAAATTTCTCTTCTATGATTATCAGAGAGGAATATTTTTCACAGGCTTCTCCTCTATTCCCAGTGCCCAGAATTGATCTTCATGCCCAAAACAAATATTCAAGGGAAGCATTAAACTAAGAATCTGGCATTTAAACCTCTTCGGCAAGAGGCATGTTCTGCCAGTGGAGAACATGTAGTAAATTAACTTTTGCAAAAGCAAACAAATGTCTGTTGTATGCTACCATATAACTACACCACAACTCATTGCTCAACTGTTGTCCCTTTATGTAGTTTACAGGCCTTTGGTCTTATGAACAATTCTGAAACGAATAGAATCATAAACTTCTCCTTTGTTGATATGTGTAACAGTGTAAAAGTCTCCCTATAATATACAGTGTATACCTAAAAGTAATGACTGTGGAATATGATCTATAAATTTTTTGTTAAAATGACTATGCTGTTTATCAATGGAACTTTATTAATTTATATTCCCTCTGGCAGTGCATAAAGCCTTCTGTTTTCCTGATGTCTTCTTTTAGAATTGACATTCTCCACGTCTTATTTTGCTTTTTCATTGTGATGGACTGTTTGTGTTTTTCTGATTGCTAGTAAGGGTAACCATCTCTTTGTAAAATTGTTGCTATTATTTCTTACCCTTTGGCTAATTTTCCTTGCTTTTGATGAAATGTGTGTGTGTGTGTGTGTGTGTGTGTGTGTAGAGAGAGAGAGAGAGAGAGAGAGAGAGAGAGAGACTCATATAATGATTAGTTCCAAGAACTACATGTGTATGTGTTTGGGTATGCATGTTTATATGTGTAATATTTGCTTACTAGTTGTGAAATCCAGATTTAGGTAAGTTATTCTTATCAAAATTTGCAAATAAAAAAAATCACTAAGCTTCCCTCAAGGGGAATAAAATATTAAAGCAGGTTAGCAATATGCCCAGGGAATCTGAGAAGGAGGAAAGGCAAAACTTCTAACAGTGACAATTATAATGCCTCTCAGGAGATACTGACATTATTTTTCCAGTTGAACATCAAATTATCAAACAAAGCGCTGGGCTTTTGCTTAAGTCTGAAAAAGAGAACTGGAGGGGCTGGGGTTGTGACTCAGTGGTAGGGCACTTGCCGAGCATGTGTAAGGCACTGGGTTCAATTCTCAGCACCGCATATAAATAAATAAAATAAAGGCGCATCAACAAATTATGAATGTAATACACTCCTCTATTGTGATGTATGTAAGAAATAATAAAAAAAAATAAAACCAGTTTTTTTTTTTTTTTTTTTTTTAGGAAGAAAGAAAGAAAAAGAACTGGAGAAATGACAGAATGGAGACAGCACACAGCCTGCCTTCCCATCTTTTTGGCAAAAATGCCTTGAGTTCCCACAGTTTCAGTCTGACTGCAGATTGTATTTGGACACCAGTCACCAGAACAGTGCCTGACCAAACACTGGTTCATGAGCAACCATGAGCAACCATGCCCAACCTGATAAGGGAAAGGACCAAGGATAGGAGCTAAAGGAGAGTGGAAGAGGGCAAGCCAGAGTTGGGGACATTGCAGGGCAGAGATCCCAAAGATTATTCTGGAGTATTAAGATGCATACACAATACAAAATCCAGTATTTGAACTCCTCCCCTATGAAACACCAGTCTGTGAACTCACTTTCTGTGTCTCACATTCAAACTCTACCAAAAGAGTATCTGGGTTAAATAGTTGGCCACTATCAAGTGCCCCTGCAAAGGAGAGTAGTGCCAGGCCATCTCTCCACCTATAGGCCACACTATGAGGGCTGCTTTCAGCAGAGACTTACTCTTAGTCAAACTGTTATGGCCGATACCCAGCCCTGAGGGCTGTAGCATGCCTGGTGACTATGATTCAGACAGAGGCTTGGAGCATCACAATCATGCTAAGGTTACTCAGAATGAGACGGTGTAACTAAGAAGCAATGTGCTTGGTGTGCAGAGGACACAAGGCAGATGCTAATGCTGCCACTGCATTTGTACTAATCAACACTGAACATCTCATCTCTCCTTCCTTATTTCTGGATGCAACTCAACCAATTCATCTTTTAATCACAGACTGCTTTGTCTTTTTTATTTATTTATTTATTTATTTATTTATTTATTATTTTACTGAGAATGTAAAGCAGATGCTTTCTAATTTCAATTGATTCTCTGGAATAATTCTTTAAGCTATTGTCTTTTTTATTTTAATTTTTGTGGTGCTGGGGATTGAACCCAGGGCCTTTTACATGCAAGGCAAACACTCTACCAACTGAGCTACATCCCCAACCTTAACTATTGTCTTTTGTATCATGAGTTCAGGGGTCTTTTTGGCTTTATGTTAAAAAATTCTAAGCTTCATGTTGGATTACTTCTGTCTTCTCTTTCTTGAATGATGAAATATCCACACAGACTTGGAGTATCATACATAGGGTCTATGACTTCACTCACCAACCAATAATTGTTGGAAGTAACCTCTCATTTCTGAAGATACTAATTACATATTTGGTGCCTACCTGACATAGTTATCCATAACCAGGGAAAAGATATCCCTTCTCTAGCCTACTTCTATAGCTATTAAATAATTCTCACATATTTAGGAGTAATGTGCTTTACTCGTGGCAAAAGTGCTCTCTTTCATCTAGGAGGAGTGACAAAAAGAACCCAACCATGAAAGGAGGGGGAAGAAAGAGTGATGTTAGTGGGAGAAGAACCATTTCCAAAAATATAGCAAGCTTATGCTCAAGGCACTGGAACTGGCAGAAGAACAATAGCTAAGGATACTGCATATTGATTGGAGGGAGTTCAAGAAAATGTGCAGTGATGTCTCTGTGGTTTGATTTCTCCAAGTTATGAAATTCAGCAGACAATTGCAAGATTGGTCTGCACTGGATTCCAGCAATTTTGTGGGTGGAATCTCAGAGGAAAGACTTCATTATAATTTTTATTTACTCTTACAGTTGAGTAAGTTGGTAGATAGGGCTTCTGAAGTTAGCACTGGTACAGCATTCAGTAGAATGGAAGCATCATCCAGGCCATGAATGAACAGTGAAGTATTTCTCTTTCCTGTGGCTTAAATTGTAGACTAAACTCATGAAGATACCATTTAAAGAATCTGGGGAAATCATCTAAGGGCACCTCAGACAGATAAAGAGGAAATAAACAGCATGGTTATGAAATAGATATGCCTTCATGGAAATAATCAAATCATCTTAGGAGCAGGAATCCACATTCAAAAAACATTTCCCTGCCTCCAGATGTAGGAACAAACCAGCAAGCAAAGCATAAACAAATCCTGTAGGTAGGAAAATGACAAACTTAAAAATGATCTGGGGTGAATTTGCATCCAGAGGGATGTTTTTTTTTTTATACCAGGCAGTAATGGAGTGAAACCTGTTTTCTACCTAGAAATTCGCACAAAGCTTTTGAGTCTTTGTCCAGAAAGATACTTCAAAAAAGAAGCATGGTACTCATCCAACTGACTATCTTCTTCATCATCATCTATGTGCTTGAGTCCTTGACCACAATTGCACAAAGCAGCTTCATGGTTGCAGTGCTGGGCAGAAAGTGGATGCAGGTCAAAAGATTGTCATCAGTGGAAATGATCCTCATCAGCCTGGGCATCTGCCATTTCTGTCTGCAGTGGACATCAGTGTTGAACAATTTTGGCTCCTATTTTAACTATAATTACACATTTCGGAACATAGCAATCATCTGGGAGTTCACTAATATTCTTACATTCTGGTTAACCAGCTTGCTTGCTGCCTTCTACTGTGTCAAGATCTCTTCCTTCACCCATCCAATCTTCCTCTGGCTGAGGTGGAGAATTTTGAGATTGGTTCCCTGGTTGTTGCTGGGTACTCTGATACTTTCCTGTGTAGCATTCATCCCTTCAGTTATTAGGAATCGAAAACAGATTCAATTAATCACCATGAAGCATTTACCCGGAAACAGCACTTGGACTGAGAGATTTCACCTGTTTGAGCAGTATTTTTTCAAAGCTGAAACAATTGGTGTGCTGCTTGTTCCCTTCCTCCTGTTCCTGGCCTCAATGGTCTTAGTTATGGCCTCACTGATCCGGCACAGGGAGCAGATGCAACAACATAACTCTGGCCACTGCAACTCGAGCACGCAAGCTCACCGTACTGCCCTGAAGTCTCTTGCTACATTCTTCATAGTATTCACCTCTTATTTTCTGATCTTAGTAATCCAATTTGTAAGTAAACTATCTGGTAATGGATCTTTGTACTGGCTCTGGGAAGCCATCATCTATGCTCTAATTTCTATTCATTCTACTTCACTGATGCTGAGCAGCCCTACATTGAAAAGGGTCCTAAAGATGAAGTGCTTGGGCCCAGAGGCTACCTGAGAAGCCAGGTACTGACCTCAGGGAAAATGGGAGTTTGCCTTGATCCAGTCAATATTGGTAGCCCACATTGCTCTTGATAATCTCCTGTGTGATTGCAGTCCACCATGAATGTAAGCCTTTCTCTCATTCTCTGTCATCCCCAGCCATTTGTCTCTAAATAAACAATTCATTCTCTGTTCTGTTCCACTCCTTTCTTTTTGCGTCCACAATCCCCAGGTTGATCCCAACATTCTCATGACTGCCCCATCTCTTCTTAGTCTATGTCATATCTGGAATCTTAAACACAGTAAATTCTATGCATGCCAGTCCCAACCATGTTGTGCACCCATCATTTTATCCTTGTCATAATTGCCGATTTCTTCACAAACTAACAGGAATATTTTCATCCCAAGAATATATTTCCCATACCCTGAATGCTTCCCAAATAAGCCTTTAATTCATTTTCTAATTTCAGTCAAGGAAAAGTCTAGCCATTGCCCTTGTGCACCTGCTCTGTATCTTCTCTCTTCTCTCTTCTCTCTCTCCCCTCCCTCTCCTTTCCCTCTCCCTCTCGCCTCCTCTGTTTCTGAACCTTTATCCACTAATACAAATCACCTTCCTTATCTGCTTCTCTTCCAAATGCTGTGCCTTCAATCCTTTAAAACTTTCAGTCAAAATTTAATTCATTTCATTTGTCAAGACATTCATTTCACTGTTCCCCAGAACTGCAGGCTACTTAGCCAATCTAGCTCATCCTTAATACATCAATAAATGTTGATGATTTAATTTTGTCAATAACGTGGTTTTACATTGGCTTGATTCTTGTCTCTCCATCATACTATAAGTAGGAATAAACTTTTTGGAAAGATCCCCATATTGAAACATAACTTTATTATTTAACATACATAACCCAAATGGCTGGGAACCACTCTTGCTTCTCTTACTTCTGATGTTGGCTTAGACTTTCTATACTCTTTTATTCTGTGCTACATAACAGTCCAATGTCCTCCCCAAATGAAAAAAAAAAAGAATTACACAGTAATCCATTATACAATACTTATAATAAATTACTGTTGTTTAAAAGTCATTTCTACCTCCATGACCCAACAGGTTTCTCTGATACTCCTTTCCTCTGCAGGGTCTAATCTAACCTCCCCATCTCATTTTCTACCTTATTTCTCTGCTTTTCTCCCTCACCCACAAGCAATGAAGTATCTTGGTCACGCTCAACCCCCTGTCTTTGAATCTCAACTTCTATCTACTCCAGGCACTCATCAAGGTATTTTTCCTAAAGACAATTATATTTCTTATAACATTCTGGTGCCAGGGATGGAGAATATAAATTTTCCACGTTTAATGCAGGTTGGATATGAGTAATGAACTGAACTTCTTGCTTTACTGTTAGAAGACTAAAGAAACACCTCTACAAAGCAAATCATCCTGCAATAAAAAGAAAGCAAGTATCTCAAGTTTGACTGTGAAAGAAAGGTCCCTGAAAAGGAGTGGATATTCTGATTCAACTTTGGGTCTATCACTCAGATTTCTCTCTATACTAAGTTCATATGAAAATGTGAGTATGATAAAAAAAAAAACAAAACTGAAAGACCACGTTCACCCAAGACTTTTGTGCCATTTAGCATCTCTCCACAGCATTCCTGCACAGCATGGCAAGTAAGCATACTGCCCCACTTGTAGCAGCAGTCTACACACCCCTGGCATCACCTGGGCTTCAGTGGTTCAACTGCAGCCAAAGGTGAGATGGAGACTGGTGGATGCTGTAATGTTTGGGGAGTAAACTCATAACTACCTGAAGTGAGACTGAGTGGAAAATGGCAGGGGAGGTAGTTATTGACATTATAATAGCTGACCAGGGACTCCCAGAAATGCTTTGGAGGCTGATAGAGGTGGGTTCCAAGGACTCAGAATCCTGTTGGAATGGGTAGGGCAATAACCATTGAAATGTGTCATTTGAACCATGTCCAGAGAATTCTTGAATCCTCTCAAATCTCAGCAGGAAAAAATAGAAACTGTTATTTCCATATGTATATAAATAGAGAACAGGCAAGAAAAGAATACCTTCCCCCACCCGACCCCACTCCCGTCACACACCCAGATACTATTTCAGAAGCTGTTACATACTTTTCATACTCTTGCTATCTTCTTTTGAATAAAGTGTAATGGAAAAGTTACCCTTGACATGCATGAGATGGGGGTATTAGAAGCAATCAAAGGGATCCAGAAATCAGAAAAAAATAAAATAGAAACAAATGAAAGCTACCCTACATATCTATGGTACCCACTGGTTCATGAAAAGACTTTACATACATTATTTCATTTTAAACTAAAGACAGGTCAAGATTACTCAATCCAACCTAACTGAAAAACAGACCTAAGAAGATCAAATGATTTACCTAAATTCATACTGCTAATGAGCACCAAACCAAAAGCCAGCAGAAAAGAAAAGAGACCAAGAGATAAACTTTAAAGGAGCAGAGTTTTAATTTGGAAAAACAAAAGTTGGAATATAAAAAGAAGATACATTAGAAAGAATAATTGAGAAGTTGTGACTAAAAACAAGGAAATTTTTGGATCTTAAGAGAGATCTTAAGTTAGATACATGATTAAGGCACTAAGAGGCTGATGCACCTGCATTGTCCAACTTATAAATATTCTTCCCTATATAGTGTTCATTATTCACATACAGTGTGCTGAATGATAACTCACAACAAATGGAGAGAAGATTTAAAAAGTTATGTTTCTGGATTTGGGGAACAAACAAATAGAAGCCCAGGGGTAGTAGCAGTTAATTTAAGAGTAACACATTGAGTGCAGCAGCCTGGTACCTGAATGTGTATACCAATTCACACCAGATCATTAGCAAATGGAAAGTAAATATTCTACCTTTCACACAATGCCCAAGATCCTAATGAATGCCTGTGACACCGAGGAGACTGGCACCACCTGTGAATTCCTAATAGTGCCTGGAATACAGTTTTTTTCCCAATTAGACACAATACAGATTTTATTCAATGCTTGATATTCTCTCTTCCCCACCCCTGTCCCTACTATGCAACACACACAAGGTCAAAAACGTCAACTGTACCTTTTTGCATCTTTCTGAGCCTAGTATTCAAGATTTTTTAAGGCCTGCCTCTGAATGACTCTCCAAGTATTTATATCAAATTTCCTCACTGCTTCCTGAATGCCCATGCATAAGATACAAGCATTTGCATAGGAGGTATTCGGGCCTGGGAAAAATGCCCCTCATATTTGCTAGTGTCATTTGCCTTTCTTTTTTCTGTATTCCCTTGTTAAGGACTTTGCCTTAGTATCCTCCTTCTAAGACCTAGCGCCTCTCCAGCTGCATGCACAGATGCTAAACTTGCCATGGACTTTTGCTCCCCGAAGTTGCTCCCCTTTCTGATACATCTGCTGCCTCCTTTTGCTTACTTGGCACCAAATATAAACTCTCCCTCATTATTAAACTTCTTCTTTTACCTCTTTTAAAAATATATTTATTTTTTAGTTTTTTTAAGGTGGACCCAATATCTTTATTTTACATATAAAATAAAGTGGTGCTGAGAATCCAACCCAGTGTCTCATGCGCTAGGTGAGCACGCTACCACTTGAGCCACATCCCCAGCCCCACCTCTGCCTTTATAATACAGTTTTCCTCACACAAAAAGTTCAATTACTGTTCAGTGATGACAATGGAATGATGAATAACAATTCTGAAATCTGGAGTTTGAGATTACCAAAGGTTTTATTTATCCCATAAAGGTTTACTCTTGCCCTAATGTGTACTACTTAGAACATCATGGCAGCTTGAACAATATGTGCTCCTTCTGAGAAATAAGGGCTTCCAATGACAGTTATATTATCCATGGTCAGTCCACTAAGATCAGTTCTTCTGATTTTGAGAAGACCTGGGTACAAAGAGGCAATGGGGGTTCCATAGCGGGCCAGAGCTGAGAGGCATTTACAGATGAATGTCTCTCATTTACCAAGGAGTAATGATGTGAAGAAATCTTTCCAGGGTTCTAAAGTACAGGAAACAATCTGTGTTTGGATCCCTTCCCTGACAGAGGGCACAGATGCCATAGTACAATCACGCCAAATAAGATGTTAGACTTTTTACTTTTAATATCTCCTGCCCTCTTCAACTTGTGATCACTTAAAGAATGAGAAGAGGAGGATATGGTGGGGAAGTGAAATAATTTCCTTCTCTCCTTGTTCTCAACCTCTATAACAGGTCAAAGATAGGAAAAAAAGAAGTTTTTAATTGGATTTGAGATTAACGTTTTGATTAAAGTCTTTAGATCTGAAAAGGAAGACTTTCTTAGAAACCCATGGGATCTATAATACCATGAAGGGTTGAGAAAGGACAGTCTTAGGAATAATATTATGTTTAAAGGCAAAGGCTGGAGGAAAAAAAAATGTTTCTTCTGAACCTGGTCTGTTCAATAAATTTATTACAAGAGACATAAAAGTCAGTAAGATGTGAAAGGCCTTTTTGTTTTCTCTGAGATTGCTTGTCAGGTATCGTATATTATATAAGTAGTTATAACAGGATCCCAAGATAATTTCCTTTTTTCATAAGGAGTTTGTTATGGTTTGCATACAATGTATGTTCCCTAGAGCTTCTGTTAATGCAGGAATCTCCAGAGGTGAAATGATTAAATTATGAAAGCTATAACCTAATCAGTTCATTCTAGTTTGAAGAGACTGGGTGGCAACTGTAGGCGGATGGCTCATGTTTGGAGGAGGTGGGTCAAGGGGGCATGCCATGGAAAACTATCTTTTTCCTGCGACCCATTCCCCTTCTCTCTCTGCTTCCTGATTCCACCGTGAGTTAAGCAGCTCTCCTTTGCTTAGCCCTTTCCCCATGATGTGCTGGCTCATCTTGGATCCAAAGCAATGGAGCCAGCCATCTATGGACTGAGACCTCTGAAACCCTGAACCACAAATACACTTCCCCTCCTCTAAATTCTTATTGTCAGGAATTTTGGTCACAGTCATGAAAAAGCTGACTAAAACTGAGCTAAACCAAAAGCCAAGGGAAAGGCTTACCTCAGATGACCTTTAGTTTTTCCATAGTGGCCATCATAACTCCTCCACCTGAATTTTGATTGTGCAACATGAAATATTGGGTGTGAACATGAAAACTCTCCATGCTATGGGGCTGGGGTTGTGGCTCAGTGGTAGAGCGCTTGCCTAGCATGCAGGAGGCACTGGGTTCAATCCTCAGCACCACATAAATGTAAAGTAAAGATATTGTGTACACCTAAAACTAAAAAATAAATATTTTTTAAAAAACCTCTCCATGTTAGAGGAAAGCCCTTCACTTAGGGTTCCATTCTCCTTCCATTCTGATATTTGTTTTTAGACTTTATTAATGATGTTTTTTCTTATTGCTCTTGTATTTATATTACAAATTATGGAAAGTTGTTTTCAAAATTGGTCCTATTGATTTAAAAAGAGAAAAAGAGAGAGGAAAAAAAGTCTACAAAGGACAACAGTATGCATAGCATTGTAGCAATAAAACATTTGCAATGTACTGCAATTGTAAACCAATCTTTAAAAATCATTAAGATGTACTTTTGTCCCAGAAATGCATATTAAAGGAGAGAATTGGGGCAATACAAATAACTATCCATTTGCCATGTTCTCATACTCCTAAAACAACATCCCTTTGAGATGATTTCTTCTGTTTTAATAAAATGTATCTTAAGTGTGAATTGACTTCGTGCTAGTTTTGATGACAAAGCAATACTTGCATTAAACATAATTTCAATGCCAAGTTTCTTCAAAATTTTTAGGACAAAATTCATATAAAATGATAGGCTACATTATTTATTCTAAATTTTTTTCTTTAAGTTTAATCCAAATGCTTGATTTTTAAATAAATAAATGAACTTTTATTTTTTAAATATGCTGGATATAAATCACTGACACACAGACAAAGTGCACTCAAAAATGGCTGAGAATAATCATTCAGATTTGCAGGGGAAAGTAGTTCTTCAAATTTAAGTTTAAAATTAGAGCAAAGATAATTTTCACAAGTTTCCTTCTTCAGCCCTAAAGATAGACTGTGTAGGTAGCTATTTCTTGAGGATATTGGCAGATGGGGGATGTCAGTACTTGAGTGTTTGACTGAGGCTCACTCCAAGAACTTGGAAATAAGATTGCCTTCTGAAGCGTAAATCAAAAAATCAAATTCCCTCCCTACTTCTGCCCTAAATGAAACAATCTAAGAATTAACCAGAAAGTGGGTGACTAGAAGGTAATCGAACTGAATTTCAGGATCTGAGCCAAGGAGAATCCAAATTGTAATATATCACATAGAAAAAGAGGTAAGACAGGACTCAAAAAGGAAAAAAATTTCACAACAAACAAAGAGATAATAAATTTGAACTTCATTATATTCATCCAAGTTATAAGGAAGGCTGTTTGGTTAATTGACTTTGAAGCTTTCTAGTCCTATTGACATGTCCTCCAAGCTGTTATCAAACAGATATGTCACCAGGTTGCATGAATTCTTTCAGTGTTTATGTTTACTCGCTCATCTGATCATGAGTTGACTATTCATGCCTCTGGAAAAATTTCTCTGTCCTAAAATATGGGTACAGGAAAGTGCAGGGTGCCTGTCAAAACACATACATGAGGATGGCACAGCAAAACTTTCAGGGTCCAGGTTCAGGATATTGGGACTGATCACTAAAAACCCACACAGTCTGTCCTATCACCTTTGCTACCACCCCAAAAGCATCCTGTGAAAAACAGAAAAGCAACACCACAAAGCTATATTCACTCTGTATCTCTATCCTTATCATGTTTTGATCCTTGATATACATTGACATATCGGTACCTAGGAAGTTCATTTCTACCATTTGCATCCTCAGACCCAGTTTTCTTGACCCAGACTTGCGATCCTGTAACTCACAATTCAGTAGAAACTACCCTAACATCGGAATCATGTAATGAATCCATACCATCCTCAGGCTCATTTCTTCTCAGCTTCAGTTTCAGGGGTATAAGTGCTATTTTTCAAGATGATCACCTTGGAGAACTTGATGGGAAGGGGTTTTCAGGCCCATGAAACTCAGGAGCAGAACCTAGAATGTGGTCACTTCATCGAGATATTATTTTGAAAATAATTCTACCAATAATTAGAATTATTACTGTCACCGTTTAGGTCACCATTCTTAGTTGTAGGCAATGAAATACAGTTTAGTTGGTTGGAGGACAGAAGGTTTACAAGTTTTTAGAAAGCATATAACATTTCAGGGAATACTAGGAAACTAGGCAGAAGAAAGCCAACCAGAAGGATTGCCTAACCAAACTACAGGGTTGCTCCCTCAACACCACCTGCCACTTGAATTCCTTGACCTTAGGGAACAGTCAAACAGAATTGGCTTCACAGCTGCCTCAGGAGCATCAAATGCCTCTGTCTCGAAATCAAATATCTCTTACACAGCCAGCATCCCACATTGATCAAGTCCTCTTCTGTGACTCCAGAGGTACCTCTGGTTGGCCAACACAGGATCACACCAGCAGACTTAGCTGCTCAGAGCTTCACTATGTGTCTGGAGAATGTCATGATTCACTTTCCAGCTTCCACTAGAGGCTTAGAGGAATGAAGCAAAAGAGAAGTATAATGGGAAAAAGAGCAATCTCTCCCAACTTTCTTACACAAATACAGAGAATCTATACCCGACAGATTCTACTGTACCTCGTGTGTCTATCACCATTGGTCAATAATTTAAAAAATGGGTATCACAAAAAAGTTATTTTTTAACCAAAAATAGATATGAAAATAGATCATGAAAATGCACAAATAATTAATAATCCCTCCAAAATCTAAAAGAAACAAGAGTATTTACCATGGCTACCTTGGCATTTTTAAAATTCAAGGATCCTGAACTATACTAATTTCGGCTGTAAGACCCTAGTAAGCTTGACAGTACAGGCTGTACTACAACCCTGTCATGCTGTTTGCATTGTATTTCGATGGAGGGAAAAAAATTAAATTTAATGGTGAAGAAGAGACTACTAACTACAGTTGATGGACCTCATTTCCTTCCTTGATCTACTTTACCAAATAAATGCATTTATTTCCTGGCTATAGTCAGTGTTGCCTGCTAACAGCTCTAAGGAAAGGTGCCCCTTTCTTTAGAGTTTTGCCAGCAAGAATAGCCACAACTGGGAGATTATTTCAAGCCCACAGTACTGCAGTCTGCAGCTCATGTCTAGATGATATGGGTGCATATAAAAGTCCAACCCCTTTGGGACAGACTAACTCTATAGTGCAATTTATCCTCAGAATACTCCCTGAGTTCAGTCTGAGACTGTTCTCCTGTTAAGACACTTTCTTGTCTAGCTTTTTGTCCCCTTGCCCCATCCAGCATTCCTCCCTCATTTCCTCCAGAGAATATCTCCACAATATATACTTGAGCAAAAATCTCCTCAAGTTTGTTTCAAGAGACTATGGACTAAGAAACTAGCTAATTTCAACAGTGTCATAGTATAAAACAGTGAAGACAAAAATTACATAGGAATTCCCCTGTTTTAAAAATGGAACTTAGCTCACCACCTTTTCATTATGGAAGTACCCTGTGACTTTATTCCAGAAAGCTGAATGTGAAAAGGGAGGGGAAAAAACTAGCTTTTCAGTGGAGAATCCTGGCAAATATTATGTGGGCAAGTGATCAAGTGTTTTAGTCACCTTTTTTGTTGTTGTGACCAAAAGACCTGACAAGAACAATTTTATAGGTGGAAAAATGTACTTGATGCTAAAGGTTTCAGAGGTCTCAGGACATAGATGGCTGACTCCATCTGTGCCCGAAGTGAAGCAGAGCATTCTGGCAGAAGAAAACCTCTCAGGATATGACACCAGGAAGCAGAGAAAGACAGCTGGGCTCAAGGACGAAGTATAAACCCCCAAAGCACTCTCCCAATGACCCACCTCCTCCCAGCCACAACCTACCTGACCACAGCTACCACCCAGTTAATTCATTTAAATTCATTAATGCACTGATTAGGCTTAGGCTCTCAGAACCCAATCACTTCACCTCTAAACTTTCTTGCATTGTCTCACACATGAGCTTTTGGGGGACACCTCATATCTAAACCACAACATCAAGATTAACCTCATCTGGGATGCCATGCTCTGCTCCCTATTTTGCTGTATTCCTGTGAGCCTCCAGTGGAGACTGCAAAGTGAATCATGACATTTTCCAGGCATAGAGCAGCCTGAGCAGCTACGTCTGTAGGTGGTGATCCAGGGTCAACCAAACAGAGGTACCCCTGTAGTCACAGATGGAGGAGGTGAAAATGTGGGATGCTGGCTGTGTAAGAGATATTTAATTTTGAAAGAGAGGCATTTGACACTCCTGGGGCAGTTGGGATGCAACTTCTTGTGCAACTTTTCCCTCCTTAATTTGAAAGTATTTATTCTAATCCAAACATAATAAGATGACACTCTATTTCTGCCATCTTCCTTCCCAAAACAGTCTAGCCATGAAAAAAGAAATGTACAACAAACTAAATTTTGAGGGATACACTACAAAACATCTGAATACTACTTCTCAAAACTGTCCTATGTAAGAGAAAATATGAGAAGGCATCACAGTCCAGGGGAGCATAAAAAGTATGCTGACCAAATGTAATGTGACACGTTGGAGAGGATCCCAGAACAGCAAAGGGATCCTAGGGAAAAATTAGTGACATCTGAATAAATATCAGAGGTTAATAGTATCATAGCAATGTTGCATCCTTAGTTGGAACAAATCTAACATATATACTGTAGTAGCCTAATTAAAGTAGGAGAAAATAAACATTAGTACTTTTGGTGTTATCTTTGCAACTCTTCCATAAATCCTAAACTATTCTAAAATGAGAGCTTATTTTAAACATGCCCTAATACTTCCAATATATGGTTAATTATTTTTTTTTGTCTCTTGTAAGTTTTCTTTTTTTGTGTCTGAAGTAAGAAACTGGTTGAATGCCTGACATTTTAAGTAGAAGAGCAGAGGCTGAGGTCAACAACATTTCTGCCTAAAGACAGCCAGCCGTACCATTCCTCTGTCAGGGTGTAAGTGGCAGCTGGCTCCTCTTCTTCCCTTTCTCTAACATAGGTTTTCAATTTCATGCAATTCTTCACTCCTTGTAGGAGTTTGATCATTTCTTGTTTCAGACATCTTGGTTGCTGTATGTTCTTAGCCTTCTGATGAGTTCAAGAAAAGGTATGATTTTTGTCATTTATTATCCAGCTCTTTTTTGTGGAGAGGGAGCATTTTTTTTTCCAGTTTTCTAGGAGCAAACAGCACCCTAAGGGATCCCCACCCTCTTAACACTGTATATACAACCATCTGAAGTACATGTGGGAGAAGGAAAAATGTGGGAGAAAAGTGATTAGAATAATACATTTAGAACAAGAAATTCTGAATGTTTGAAAACTCACAGAATCTTAATGTTGAAGGGAATATTAGAAGACATCTATCTTAGTCTTAAAATCTTCAAGCCCAGTCCTCTCTGGTTAAAATTTAATATTCCCTCCAGGAGGAGATCGTTTCTAGTTAAAAATCAGTATGTCTCTGCATATCCCCACCAATCAAGAAATGTCTTTTATACTTTTACCTTTTTTTTACTCTTATTTTTTGCTGAAATCGTGGAAGACTTAGAAATATTTTTTTTCATTGAACAAATAAAAATTATACTCTGATATTCAGAATGCTTTCAAATAACACATCTATTTCCTAATCCTGGCTGAAAACATCATATGGAGCTGGGCATGGTGGTGCATACCAGTAATCCCAGCAACTGGGAGGCTGAAGCAGGAGGATTACAAGTTCAAAGCCAGCCTCAGCAACTTAGAGAGGCCCTAAGCAACTCAGTGAGATTCTATCTCAAAATAAAAAATAAAAAGGTATGAGGACGTGGCTCAGCAGTTAAGTGCCTCTGGGTTCAACAAAACAAAAACCACCATATGGAATCTTCTTCCTCCTTAGTTTTAAGGTATTCATTCTACCCCAAACATCCATGAAACTTTTTTTTTGCTTTGTATATGTGCTGATAGAAGTTTATTATACATAAAATTCTTTATAGAATTTACAGATTCTTAGATACTGCATAGTAGTCACAAAGAAGGAAATGAATAAATTCGAAGAGTGGAGGAGGTTAGACCTAAATGTTTTTTTGCAAGAAGGTTAAAAGATGGGTATTATAAAGAAGAACTGGCCCCTATAGGGACTCAGGGCACCTAAGTCAAATGTGTCAAGCAGCCAACAGCCAAAGAACTGAAGTGATGGCAAAGATTCAAGCCAAACATTTCTATTTCCTTACCAGAGGCAAAAATCTTTGTGAACAAGAAATAAGGAGCATCTACAAAATTATGCCGGAAGAGCACAGCACACCTTGCTTTTCTGTAATTTTTAAATGCCAGATTAAAAGCCTACCATTATTATCATTGCTAGTAAGATCCAACCTTGTAACAGTGTTCTCTAGACTTCCTTTAACACAAGAATCATCTGACTTTTTATTAAAAATGCAGATTCGTGGGATCTGTTCCAGCCCAGCAAATCAGAATATCCAGGAGAATTTTCTTAGAATGCACAGTTGTATTGTTTTGTTCTGTTTTGCAGTGCTGGGTATTGAACCTAGGGCCTCCTCTTTTCTAGAGAAGTACTCCATAACTGAGCAATACTCACAGCCCAGAATGCATTTTTAAGCAAGGTCTATGGGTTTCTCAGCCTGTGGGAAAGTCTTAGAACTGTCTTTTCACAATTTCTTGTCCTATGAAGCATTTTCATTTTACTAGCTAATCATTTGTGATGATCAAGTCATGATAATCCTGAGGATTAACACTAAAATATTAAATATCTAGAGCTACTTTTGTTTGTGTTAAACTGTAATTGCCTTTCTGTGGTATAAACAGAAGACACTCAATACTGAATTCATCTATAGTAAGCAAATTTTAGTAAATTTGGCCCCTATAGGGACTCAGGGCTCCTAAGTCAAATGTGTCAAGAAGCAAACAGCCAAAGAACTGAAGTGATGGCAAAGATTCAATTTTAATTTAGCAATTAAAATAAAATTGCTAAATTTTAGCAAACTAAGCAAGTATTTAATTTGGGTAGAATAGTTTCCTTTAGAAAATTATTTGAGGACAAGCGATATCTTTCAGAAATTAGTTTAGTGCCTGTAAAATTATATGAGCAGGGACAATCAAAAATTTATTCTTGAGCACATGACTGAGGCATAGTGAAATCATTGCTCCGAACCTCTTGAGATGTGGTTCAAACTGAATCTAATTTGAGAACCTCTTTGTGAAATTTTCAGGGCTATACTTCAGTGGAAATATATTTGTCTTAGATAAAATGAAGAGTTTTTAGTGAGAACTTTGTATTTTATGGGAAAGACAAAAGGCACTTTTGGTTTTAATTTGGGAGAAAGAGATGAAATACTGCATAGAGCTTTTTTTAAATTTGCTTACAAACTACCTTTTGAGCTTTTATTGATGGCTTTTATGTAGTATTTCTCAATGTGTAACTCAAGATTACCTGCGTCAGAATTCTTGAAGTATTCAAAACGATAATTTCTCAGCCACTGTTGACTTACTAAAATTAATATTTCAAGGGTGCCCCACCCTGGAAGCTGTATTTTTAAGAGTATTTCATGTTCATATGAACATTGAAGCTAGAAAATAGCATCCTAAAGCAGGAATTAGTGAACTTCTTCTGGAAAAAGCCAAATACAAATTATTGTACTCTTTCTGAATCACACAGTCTATCACAACTAGTGGAATCTACTGCTGTGACACAAAAGCAGTCACTGGCAACACAAAAACTCATAAAAATGGCTGTGTTCTACTGAAACTTCACAAAATAAAGTGAGCAACGAGATTTGGCTTAGTAATCACAGATTTTTAACCCTTACCAGAAAGCATGAATCTTGTTTGGCTCTTTCTCACACCAAGTCTAATAAAAAGGAAACAAGGACAGATACAGACCAGTTGCTGAAGCGTTGGGGAGTGGCAGTCTCCTCCTCTTCCTTTCTTAATACTCAGAATAAATTCCATCTCTGGTATGGTTATTTTATGGAAGAGATCTTGATCATGGATACAACCAGCTATAATTTAATTCTCTTTCTAATCAAAAAACAATCATTGTCAGCATTTGTATCAATATATTCCTTGTCTTCCAAGCAGCAAATAACAAAAGGAGACAACGAGACTTGATATAAACTACAATTTCCCCCTCAACAAAGAAGTCTGTAATGTAAGTAAAGGTCAAAAGAGTAACAAGCAATTAAAGTTTTTCCTGCTTATTTTATTCAGGGGAGGAAAATTTTTTAAAAATATCCATTTGTTTAGAAGACTGACTAAAACTACTACTTCCCTGCTATTAAACTATACCAGAACATCAAGAGAATGACAAGTTGACATTCAGCCTCCCCATTATTGATGAAAGCAGAATACAGCTATAACTTGAAAATATACAGTTAAATAAAGTTTATAAAGTGCAATGAGAATTCAACTAAGCTGACACTGAATATCAAGAAATAACACCTATATACCACAGAGTTCAAATTATAGTGTGCTTCAAAAATAATCCTTAAGACAATGAAATTTGAGTTCATGAGCTACTGGTAGAAGCCTCCCCAATGAATATCACTAAATATCTGATCTCTTTCAATTTAACTAAAAGAAAAGACTAAATAAGCTCATACACAGAGTCACAAAATCAATAACATGTAATTTATGCTTTTTTCTCTTTTCTTCTTTTTGGTGAATTGTAATTATACATAATAGTGGGATTCACTGTTACATTTCCATATGTGCATAAAAATAGATAAATATAATTTGCTCAGTTTCCTTCCCCAATACCTCCCTTACCCTTTACTTCTCCCTCCCCAGGTCTTCTTCCTCTATCCTATGGTAGAAGCTAGGTAGAACTTTTGCTAGATGAGAGCTACACTGGCTTTTCTCATAACCAATTCACTGTATAAATAGTTCATCCAGGTGGAACCCACCATATTCAATAATGAATAATGATTGATTTAAAATCAAAACGTAGCATATGAAAAGCACATAAAGACAGAAAAGAATGAATGCCAATAAAGATTATATTTTAGCAAATGTCTCAATGTATATTAAACTTATGACCAATGATACTTCCAAATTTCAAAGAAAACTATGAAAATATCCTCTCTATAAAACAATAAGTCAATGAAAGAAAATGCTTAATACAAACAAAAAAAAATATGGCAAACAGAATTGAGATAAGAGCAAAGTGAAATGAAAAAGAATAATTTAAACAAGGTTAGTGGGTACTTTTGGAGAAGTAGGAGACCTTTGGCATATTGGCAACATTCCATTTCTTGAAGTAGACGGTAGTTTATATGTTGATATTATTATAATACTCAAAGACGTAATTAAGAAACCAATTCTGAAATCAGAGAAATCTGAAACCACAGAATAAAAAAATACTCAGATATATGTGAAAATAAACAGAAAACTCTCAACACTGAGTCACATTTCAGCAAATTTCATGCAAAAAAGAAAGTAATTGGAAATTAGAACAATTGAATCCCCTAAAATGTAAGTCTGAAACTAAAACAACCAGACACTAATAACTAAACAATGAATACATGTTTTAAACTATGATAATATAGAAACAAGAGCATAATTAACATTTTTCCAGAGGGAATGGTGTAGCAAGAAAATTGAATTATACAGTTAGTTACAAATGTGCCGCAGTCTGTCTGGGCACAAAATAACTGAGCCACCACACAGCCTTATAGATTCAACAGCAACTCTTTATTCCCGAACTCTCACTGACACTCTGCACACACTACTTGGGAATACACTCCCTCCACTGGGCTCTGCGTACCAATTCTCTCAGAACCCCCCGCAAGAACTCAAGGGGAACTCCAAAGGAGCGGGCGCCTGAGGCAGCAGGATACGCCCTAATTCCAGCAGGATCCGCCCTAAACCCGGAGCCACCCTAATCCCTGAGCAGGGTCACCTTTCAACCCAAAATGCCATGCGTCATTCCTACTTAGCTATGGCTCACAGCACAAATGTAATCACTAGCATAACTATGTATAGATTACAAGCTTTCTGTTATGGTTTAGATATGAGGTGTCCCCGGAAGATTTATACATTAGATGATGCAAGAATTTTCAGAGGTAAAATGATTGGGTTATGACAGCCTTAACCTAATCATTGGATTAATTCACTGATTAACTGGTAGTAACTGTAGGCAGATAGGATGTGACTGGAGGAGGTGGGTTATTGGGGTATACCATTTGGGTTTATATTTTGTCCCTACTGATTGCCATGTTCTGAGCTGCTTTCCTTCGTTACCCACTTCTGCTGTGTGTTCTGCCTCAATAGGATACAGAGCTGTGGAGTCAGCTGTCTACAAATTGAGACCTTGGACATTGTGAGCCCCAAATAAGCTTCCTCTCCTCTAATTGTTCTTGTCAGGTCTTTTTGTCACAGAAGCAAAAAAGCTGACTAAAACACTTTCCCAATGACCAAACTATAAATACATTTATAAGCAAATAGAGTAATGAAAAACAAAAGAAATACTAAAATGTATTGTTTGAGCAAGACATATCAGAAATCAAGTCACATGTTAGTTACATTGATAAATTTAAATAAATACCTACTAAAAGAAAAATGTTTCTCAGATTGGACAATAAAATAATACATATTTATATGCTAAAATTAAAAAAAACGTAAATTTAACTCATAAAAGTTAAACATGTAAATTTAACTCATTAAAGTTAAAAGGAGAAGCATTTTTGCAGAAGTCTGTAATTTACGTAATTTAATGATTAATTCAATAGATTAAAAAATAGTACAGGTATAAGATGACTAGATAATATAAAATAGATCTGATCACTTTGTGTCTAAATCTGTACCCAGAAAATAAAACAAACCTTCTTTTCAAGAAGGTTTGTAAAAAAGTGACCATTAGGAAATGAAAATAAATCTTTTGCAAATTTTAAGAAAAAAATAGCATATACAGCATTCTCTTATCTAGTTAACACAAGAAACTAATATCAAAACCAGAAAAGAAAATGGCAAATTTTATTAATGTCTTCAACAATTTTTAAGTAAAAAAAGAAAACTAAAATCCCACAACAATGGAGAAAATAATAATAAAGTGATAAACAACAGAAGCCAGGTGTTTCAGTTAGCTCTTCATTACTGCAATCAAAATATCTGACAAGAACAATTTAGAGAAAAAGTTTATGTTGGCTCATGGTTTCAGACGTTCAGTCTATGGTCAAATGACTTCATTACTCTAGCATGAGGTAAGGCAGAACATCATGGCAGAAGGGCACTGTGGAAGAAAGCAGCTCAGGACATGAAAAAAAACAAGGAAACTGAGAGAGCTCCACTCACCAGGGACAAAATATAAACCCAAAAGGCACACCCCCAGTGACCTACCTCCTCAAGCTACACCCTGCCTGACTGTGGTTAGCATCCAGTTAATAAATATCAGTGAATTCCACTGCTGATTGGACCATGACCCTTATAATCTGATCAGTTCACCTCTGAACATTCTTGCATTGTCTCATACATGAGCTTTTGGGAGACATCTCAGGTCTGAACCATAACACCAGGGATATAACTGAAGTGCACAAGAAGGACTCAAAATGTAAATAGCCACATTAATAAACAATAAATAATATCAGCATATAAATTATCTAACTCATGAGATTAAAAAGAGAATGAACTCTTGAGGAAATTACAGTGGGAAGATCAATAAAATAAAAGCAAAACCCATGCATTAATAGCCTGAAATTTTTTAAAAAATTAAAATGTTTAAAAAGCTTGCATAAAAATAATTAAATAAAATACAAGCATAGTGAAGTAAGTAAATCAATAGAAATGGTAAAAGGCACACATAAATTTTCAATAAAAATTGAAAAATCATTATAGATTCAAAAAAAAAAAATTAAAATATAACCAGCCACTAGTCTTTGTAGAAGCATTTGAAATTTAATGAAAGATAATTTTGTGTGTGTGTTTTTGTGAAAATTTACATTGGTATTGGTAATGCTAATATAAGGTGTTCAACCTAGGACTGCAAGGCCCCAGCATACTGTTTTTCAATCCCAATGAAAGAACTTGTAGAACTTGATGGAGAGGGTTTGGACATATTATTACTGATGGGTTCCCTCAGTGGCAACAGGCCAGGGAAAATGGAGGGCTTCTCTGTGCCTACAGGCAGGGGAAAATATATACAAGATTGATTGCATGGCAACTGCTCATATGGGTTTCTTCAGATGTTTTATAATTACATAACTTTTCTTCATAACCAGGGTATTTCTGCTTTGATCTCCACTGAAAGACGGGACATAAGGAAAGTTTCCCTCCTCCTACCCCCACCTAACGGGAGTCCTTCTTGGTTTACCGTCAGAAACAATAAGCCTTTTAGGCACTGACTTATGTTCCAAACATGAGGAGAGAGAGAGAAAACCCACATGGATCCAACTCCATAGAAGATCTAGAAAAAATATTTGCTTTGCTATTTCTTATAACAAAACATTTATACGAGGAAATTCTACCAAAATCTGTAAGTATATAAACCAGAAATATAGACATTAGGAAAAAGGTCAAAGTCATTATTATTTGCAGATGATATTATAAATCTGGATGTCAACTAAAAATATATCATGATGATTGAATAAAGTCCAGTCAATGGGTTAAAAAAAAGCATACTAATAAATAACCTTTATACAAACTAGCAACAGTTAGAAAAATTGGAATTTAATGAAAGAAAATAACATACATATAGTAATAACAATAACATTTAATAGTTCTAGGAATAATTTGACAGGAAATGGGCAATATAAGTATGAGTAATCTTTAAAATGCTACTGAAGCACACAAAATAAGACTTGAAAAAAAAAAAAAAAACAATGGTACTTTTTAGTCTTGGACAAAGTGAGTCATACAATTCTCCTTGAATCAATAAATGTAATTGTTGTAGAGGAGCCTCCTGGATCCAAAGCAACCATGAGGCTCTGCAGTGTACAGTTCTTGCCGTCCTGTAGGAAGGATTTCAAGCAAGTTGCACAGAGTAACAAGCAGGAGATTTATTAGAGAAAGTGAGATGACTGAGAAAAGCACCCAACCCAGGCACTCGGCAAAGTTCTCACAGACTCCTTGTTTTTTAAGGGCTTTAGTTTCCTTTGTTTTTACCTTAGTTTCTCATACACCCCTATTTGGCTTTTTTTGTGTGTGTGTGTGAGGGTCACAATGGCCTGATCACAAGGGGCAGCTGTGATATGGTTTCCATGATCACCTTTTCATAAGGGGGTTTGTGATGACCTGGTCACAGGAGATAGCTTAGACATGGTCTTGAAACAATAGTTCTCTGAAAGGGGTATTATTAACCATGTCTGGCAGAGATTTGATGTATCAGTTCCCATTTTTCCAGTGCTTATCTGCTTTGATAAAGTCTTCTGCTATTCCCAGTCCTGTGACTTGGACTCTTAAATTTATATTGTCTGAAAGTTAGTGCCCTTTATTATTCTTCCTCTACCCACCTGCTCATGACTGACTCTTACCTAACAGTAATAATCTGTCCTTAAAACTGCTCTTTAATGTTTTGTTTTGTTTTTGATACCATGGATTGAACCCAAAGGTGATTAACTAATGAAGCATATCCCTTTTTCATTTTTTTTATTTTAAGACAGGGTCTCACTAAGTTGCTTAGGGCCTCACTAAGTAGCTCAAGTTGGCTTTGAACCTGTGATCCTCCTGCCTCAGACTCCCAAACTGCTGGGATTACAGGTGTGCACCACCATATCTGGCTCAACATTTTTAAACTAGAAAAATCATTTTCTAAAATTAATATGTAAATATAAGTTTAAAAAATTCTGAGATTGGGAAGATTAATAAAAGTAGCCCTCCAGATAAGGAAACTTATGACAGAGCTCAGGGAACAGCTCAGTCAACAAGCACTTGACTGGCATGGGTAAGGCCCTAGGGTCAATCCCCTGCAGTGAAGGGGGAAAATGCAACTATTATAAGTCTATAGTAAGAAAAAGTATGTGGTTTTGATGCATGAATATATGATAGGAATGATCTCCAAGATCATCTAAATGAAAAAAAATCTAGTTGAATGAGTGTTTAGAATATTTTCTCATGTGTTTAATTAAGGCTTTATAAGTTTATCATGGATTATGAAGAAACTATCTCTGGAAGAGAGCAGAGGTTGTTCTCTAAAAGAAATGAAAGGTAAAGGATTGAAGCAAGAGTGAGAAAATTTACTCCTCACTATATTTCTTGTTTCTTTTTAAGTTTGTGCTATGACCACAAATTGATTATTTTGACACTTAAGTTATAAAAAAGTAAAATTATACATGGTTATTTTAGAAAAATTATGAAAATTTAAGATAGCTTAAAAATTAAAGCCAAAAGTTAACCACTGTGAAGATTTTCATTTGTTTCTCTTTACTATTTTGACTATGTGTATTTAATAGAAATGATAGTTATTATACATGAGTGTGCCACAAAGGCAGAAGGAGAAAAGCATTGAGAACATTCATCTCCATATGGTGAACAGCTAGGAAATAGGGAGAAGGAGAGGGAGGAGGAAAAGTGGCTCTTGTTGGGGCTTGAGGAGAAATGGGAAGGTGTGGCACATGTGAGACTTCAGAGTGCCACAGGAGAAGAGGTGTCTCCTAAGAAAGGGCCCAGGAGTTCCCAGACAGAAGGGGAAATTCCACTGAGGGCCAGTAGGGTTCTTTGCATATGTGACAGAAAAGAATTTCAGTGTGCACCAGTTATAAGCCTAGGCAGAGGTTTATTTAAGGAAATAGATACATTTCAATTGAGACAGAGAACAATTTCAGAGAGAGATGACTTTGGGGGAAAAGCAAGAAATACAGACTCACGGGAGAATGTGGACCATGGTGAGAGTGAGAGACGTATTTTGGGATTCCCAGCTCCATATTTAAAGGAAATTTGGTGGTCTAGGGATGTATGTCAGTGGTAGAATACTTGCCAATCATGCATGAGGCCCTGGGTTTGATCTCCAACATAATAATAATCATTATTGTTATCATTTAAAGAAACCTTGATGAAGGGTGAGTATAGAAAGATATGAAGGAATACACAGGTAGATTTAGAGATTCCTTAGGAATTTTGGAATACCAGGCCTAGAAGAAAGACTGGCTTGGAGAATGACAAGCCTGAAAATATATGCAAAATTTTTATTAAAATTAAAATCGTACTTGCTGTCCTTCCTTTATATCTCCTTTCTACCTATTTCTTCATTCAATCCTAGTTCAAATATACAAGAAATCAGAAGGAAATGAAGGAATTTATGACTGTTGTTGGTTACCGGTTAGACCCATTTTACAACCTTCAAGAAATATGGCAAAGATTAGGGATGCGTTTTTAATAGGTTTAGTCTTCTTAAGCCACTATTCTTTGAAACTGACTTTCTGCTGGATATGGTGGCCCATGCCTGTAATCCTTACGGCTCAGGAGGCTGAGGCAGGAGGTTCATGAGTTCAAAGCCAGCCTCAGCAACTTAGCAAGGCTCTAAGTAACTCAGCCAGACCCTGTCTCTAAATGAAATATAAGAAAGGGCTGGGGATGTGGCTCAGTGGTTAAGCACCCCTAGGTTCAATCCCTATTACCACACAAAAACAAAACAGAAAATCTGACTTCCGATGGGGATTGAACCATATGGAGCCCTTGTTTTAGTCAGCTTTTTTGCTTCTGTGACTAAAAGATCTGACCAGAACAACTCTAAAGGAGGAAAGGTTTATTTGAGGGCTCATGGTTTCAGAGGTCTTAGTCCAGAGAAGGCCAGCTCCATTCCTAGGGACTCAAGGTGAGGAAGATCATGGCAGGAGAGTGTGACAGAGGGAAACAGCTCACATCACGGTGATCAGAAAGCAGAGAGAGAGAGAGAGAGAGAGAGAGAGAGAGAGGGGAGAGAGAGGAGAGAGAGAGAGAGACTCTACTCCTCAGATGCAAATATATACACCAAAGCCACACCTCAATTCCCACCTCCTCCAGCCACACCCTACCAATTCATTTACCCATCTTGTGATGAATTCACTCTTTGGGTTAAGGCTCTCCTAACCCAATCATTTCTTCTCTGAACCTTCTTACACGGAGCTTTTGGGGGACACCACATCCAAACCATAACAGAACACAAGGGCTGTTTTTCAGGTATTGTCAGCAGATGTAATTAATGTTCGACTTTAATCTTAAGAGAAATGTTTTCTCATTTCCAGGTCTGGAGTTTCTTTGTTCATGTGGGCAGTAAATGGAAGGACAGATACTTTGGCTTAGGACAAAAAAAAAAAAAAAAGGATATTCATTTTGTTTTTCACAGTTAGGAAAGGAAAGAAGGAAAAGAGTGTGAGAAACATAACTCTAAATCTAAAGAATGGACTGAGAGACAATGGTATACAGAAAGCAAGGTTTTAATGATGGTCTCACAAGTTGAGTATCTGGGTGAGCAGGCACACCCAGAGCAGTTACAATCAGCATTTTATCTGCTAGCACACAAGGTCCTCCTTCCCCATGTTCCTCCTTGGCTGAGTACTATGGGGGGCACAATATTTCCCAAATATCTCCTGGGTTTTACTGTCTCCTATTGGGTTGTTTAAAGAAACATACTTTTAGTTGTTCCCACTTCCCTTTGTTCTTTTGTGGTGGGAAAGTCTTTTTGAATTCAGTGCCTTCTGGCACATACATAGTTCTTACTTCTTTACCTAAGTTACTGTTTTCTTAATAGAGAGATTTCTATCTCTGTTGGTCAGACAGACCATTTCCTCACTTCCTGTTTTTCAAGGGCCAGTTTGGGCACATGGAGTTTGAATCTGCCACATCCACAGGCTATTGTTCTATGGTGTGAGTTAACTGCTTGTAACTTTCCACTCTGTGTTCCCTCTGTTTTTCTTACATTACAAGTAGTTTTACATCTAAGGCTAAATATTGTACCTGAAAATGGGCCACCAGACTTTCTATTTCTCACAAAGAAGAAAGAAAAGGAAAAAAAGAAAAATGTCAGTTTTAAAATAAGCCACCAGCGCTCAAGCAAGTTTTATATTCAGATCATAAAGTGGACCCCTGTTTCACAAAAAGGATTCCTGTTACATTTACACACAGCAATCTCTTACTTGGTAAATATTCATATAAAGTTTTAGTTTCTTTCTTTTTTTTAATAACTTTATTTTATTTATTTATTTATTTGTTTATTTATTTATTTTTATGTGGTGCTGAGGATCGAACCCAGGGCCTTGCATGTGCAAGGCGAGCGCTCTACTGCTGAGCCATAACCCCAGCCCTGAGTTTCTTAAATATTACCTTATGGGGCTGGAATTGTAGCTCAGCAGTAGAGAGCTCCTCTAGCATGTGTGAGGCCCTCGATTCGATCCTCAGCACCACATAAAAACAAATAAATAAAATAAAGATATTATGTCCCGTTATAACTAAAAAAATAAATATTAAAAAATTACCTGGGCTGGGGATGTGGCTCAAGCGGTAGCGCCCTCGCCTGGCATGCTTGTGGCATGGGTTCGATCCTCAGCACCACATACAAACAAAGATGTTGTGTCTGCTGAAAACTAAAAAAATAAATAAATAAATATTACAATTCTCTCTCTCTCCCTCTCTCTCACTCTCTCTTTAAAAAAAAATTACCTTATAATTATTTATACCCACAATTGAAAATAATTTATGACATCACAGTGAGATGAAACCCCGACTGGACCTATATTGACCACTAGGTAAATGTCTGTTCTCAGAGGAAGGCATAGAAGTAGCCCTTATCCTCAATGCAAAAAGAAGCAGTCAATGTGTCATTCTAAATGCTTGCTCTTCACCTCCTCCAGTCAGCAAACCACAACTCAGTTCAATCACTCTGGGCTCCTGGACATTTACAGGTCTACACATCCAGTAAAACGCCTTAGGATAAGAATGGAAGTGCAGGGCACAAATGTGGCTCAGGATCCTCTAGGATTCATCTCCTTTGCACTTCATCTCCTTTGCCTTCTCCCTCTTATTGTCATGATAACTAATTTCCCACTCCATCTACCTCAAAGGGGTCACTCAATCTCTCAGAGAATGCTGAGCACAAGTTTCCCTGTCTTAACTGTTTTGTCTCCTGGTAGCTTTGGACTCTGCATACATTGGAGAGAGCTAGTGAGAAATACTTTCAGTATTTTCTTTTTTGCTTCCTTTTACAGCTAGAAAAAAATATATACTTTTAGAATGCATTTAGCTAGAGGGATAAACAAAACAGTACTTTTATCCAGAACATTTTTTTGTTTTACATACCTTTTAAAAACTTAATTACTCTAATTACATTTTTAATAAGAAAATTCACTTAGAAACTCTAATTATAATTAAGTGCTTATTTTACTTTCAGTTTATTTAGAAAATGGCTATGACTCTTGTTGTTCTGCAGCTAAATTATAGTATTCCCCATTAAAACTTCCACCTTACCCTTTTGGGCCTAATGCTTCACTTATTCCTTTATTGTTGTTAAGTGGGAAAAGGATGAATGTACTTTTAGGTTTTAAAAAATTTATTTCATATCAAATACAAAGTTTTAGAGTTTTGTATGTGTTTTTATCTTTCATAGCATTGTAAACACTTTTCATGTCATTAAAATGCTAACAGTGATTATATTTTATGATTACTATTACACTATGTGGACTTCTTGTACCCTCCTTTGTCCTCACTGTGAACCAAGTTTCTGGACAAGTTTCACAAAATCACAGAATATGGGCAAAGAAATAGGCTACTGGTAAAGTAGAAAGTTGCATGGGCTATATGTCAGCAAGCAGAGAAAAGGAACAGGGCACTTGATCCTCCATGAGTCCTCAAAGAGTCCTGCAGAGGCCAATACCTAGAGTAGGTTTGCATTTCAATGAAATCTGTTCCTCTCTGAAGTCCTTTTCATAGCATAAGCCTGAGAAAGCAGATTTGTTAGTGTGAGTATGAACATGATGCTTACCAGCCGTTCACAGCCTTGTCTGAGGAGGATAGGGCCGGGTACCTTGTCACCTGAAGAGCATGGGAAATTGCAGTTCTGGCTGCCAGTGGAAAAAGCCACCACTGCTGGGGAAACATGCTGTTGGCTGCAGCCCCTCCTTCTAGGAGAATGGAAATCCCAGCTACACGCTGGTTAGTTTGGACAAACCAAAATAACTTTCTAAGACCATTTTCAGCAGTCTTACTCATTGTACTACAAATGCATAGTAATCTATCATAAATTTGGCATAAATATGGTATAAAGATCATATTGCCTAATTGTTGGTATTTGGGTTACCTTTTATTTTTTATTTAATTAAAAATGTTAAAAAGAAACAGATTTTTTACATAAACCTTTGTATGTATTTCTGATTAGTCAAGAAGGTAAATTATTAGAAATTATAGTTATAAAGTCAAAAGGCAACAATTTCATTAAAGTTCTTTATACCTACTACCAATTTGCCTTCCAGAATGATTATACGTATTCACAGTTTCATAAACAGTGTACACATGGCCTGTTTCACCAATTCTTCCCCAATTGAGAACTATCTTTTTTTTAATGTGTTCACTATTCTGATAGATGAAATATGATATCCTATTAATGTTTAATAAGCATTTTTTCTTGCTAAAATGAAATGAATACTGTTTTTAAAAAGTGTTCGCTTGCTAATTATACATACAGTTCAAATAGCCTTTTTATTAGTCTATTTTTTTATTTGGCTATTAGTGTTCTTTATTGATTTTGAAGAATTCTTTGTATAGTAAGAATTTTAAACATTTTTCTATCATCTCTGGTATTTATATTCCCAGTTAATTTAATTTTTAGTCAAAGATGTAATTTTTTTATTATTCCTTTAAGAACGTCACAGTTTCTCACTGATTCCCAACCAATTATTTTTAATTTGATATGTCTGATATCTTAAAGGATTTTTGGAAGGGGGTATATACCTTTGTTTGAAAGTTATCATTTTATGTATGCATATAACTAATGGAAAAATCAAACATAGTCTTGGAGGAAAAAGAATATGTGGACAAGATATCTTAACTCATTTTTATGGCATGGATTTGGAATATCACTCAAAAGCTTGTGTGTTCAAACCATAATCTCCAAAGTATCAAGGTTCAGAGGTGGGGCTTTTAGACAATGATTGGCCCATGAAGGCTCTGACCTGATTAGTGTATTAATTTATTTGCTGGATTACTCCACTGACAACTGAATGAATTAATGGGAGGTAGAGGGTAGAACCTAGTTAGAGGACGTAGGTCACTGAGGGGATGCCCTTGAAGGGTTGTCTTGTCCCTGGCTCCTCTGCCTCCTGCTCCCCTTTCACCATGATGTTTCTGCCTTGAAGCTGGCCAACCATAAACAAAGACCTCTAAACTAAAATAAACCTCTTCCTAACTCTAAGTTGTTTCTGACAGGTATTTGGGTCAGCACACACAAAAAAAAAAAAAGAAAAAAGAAAAAAAGAAAAAGAAAAAGCTAACTAACACACTCATTCACTAACTTTCCTAGAAAAATATTTTCCAATGTCAAAAATAGTCTTTCTAATTGGATTTCATTTGTATTCCAAATATGCACTATGATTGTTCAGGTTGACTGATATATAATGTGAAACTTATTTTTATTTCTTGACCATGAACTGCATATGTAGAACCAGTATTTGGAAGAAGTGTTTAGAAAGAAAGAAAACAGTGAACAGTATTAACTATCCCATAGTACCTCACAGAGCACTGGAATATACAGAGAAAATTCCAGTGACCCCACTTTTTTTGCTCCCATTCATCAGCAGTCATGCCTTGGTCCCTGCCCCTGTGCTCTGAGAATGATGTTAACTGGGCTAATCTCTAAATTTAATGCTCCTGTGTCCATGAATAACAGATTCTTTGGTCTTTCTATATGTGCTTGTCTACTATCAACTCACTTCAGAAAACAGCAGTTACTATTCAATTTGAAACAGTCATACAAGACAGAACTCTCATATGTGGCCATTTCAAAGGCCATGACTTAGCCCATACACTTGATTCCTTTAAGTCAGATGTTCATGACAATTTCAATCAAATGGAGCCAGGACAGTGGCACAAAATATGGCATTATGTTGCCTACAGTTTCCTTAGTTGATGTTACCAATATGATGGCATGATGATTCACAGAAGGGTCATTGTAATGGCTAGCACTTCACATGGCCAAGTCTATGCAGAAACCACCAGGGGAGAACAAGCATAGTGAATAAATATCTAGTATATAAGTGTAGTATTCATAAAGGAAAGAATTCTGGTTGAAATGGAATGACCTTAGTAGTCATCACTTCCTCCTGAAACCACAATAAAATAATGATAAAAGAGTAGGGATAAGGGTAAGGAGCATAAACCCATAAAAATAAAGACAAAGGGAGAGGAGATAGTAAAAACCAAGGTTTTGAAAGCTGGAAAGATGTTTAGTAACTGACACAGCATTACTGAGAAAGCTGAATTTAAACTGGCAATGTGAAAAACCAAGAAACTAACCAATTACACCAAAAGAGATTTTGCTAAAGTATGCTTAAGCAATGGAATCCACAGTCTTCCTGCCTTTGCTAAATCTGAAGGGTTTATGAAACGCGAGATGCTAACACAGCTCAGAAGGAGTATCATCTCCGCTATGCTAGATGGAGTACTAAAAACTGCCTTCTATCAGGACCCAGCATAAAGAACCCCAGCAGATAAGTTTATATCTTCTAGACAGGAGAGTAAAAAACGTTTCCCGGAGAATTTGATCATTATGCATTTCCGAAACAAATGGCCCAGCCAGATCTCCCTGCAGTGAATCCCATATTTGAGAAGCCCCAAACTGTGCACAGAGCTTCTGATCAACCTTCTAGTGTTTTATCCTTTAATACTTTCAAACATCTCTAGATATTTGAAGGAACTCCAGATATTTGAGCAAAGTTCCTAACAGGAAGAACAAAGAAATAAGAACACAGGAAATAGTAACTTTATAGAAAAAAAGACTTTAAAGAATTTCAGAGTTGACACAGTTTTTTGAGCTCACACCCTATGCAACCCTTTGCAAGAGTATATTACTAGTCTCTTGCCGGGTTTTTGTTCTCACGACTAAAAGGCTCAGGGGTCACTCTAGTTAAACTGGGCTAACTGGGCTGCACGAAATAACCACACAAGAGACACAAATACCTTTTTCTTTGGGGTTGCTGTGACGGCTCCTCTGACCTTAAGGGTCCACAGAAAGAGAGAGAGCGAGAGCACGCGCTGACCCTTTTTATTGAGGAGAAGCTATTCAAATGAGGCAAGGGGTCAGGTTTCAGGGGGCTGAGTCTATCTTCATGATGTCCACTGTCAGCAGGTTGACTGACACCTGGGTAGGCCACACCCAAGGGCACAGTAAGAGGAGGGGACACACACAAGGCACTTCCATGGAAGATTCTATCCTAAACAGGGCAAGGGGTTATATTACAAAGGAACAGGTGAGCATAGCTTCACCCATGGGGCTGTAGCAAGACACACCCATTTCTGTGACTGAGCGCCCCAGTACCCAGCTGGGGAGTGTAACTCAGTCACCCATAAGCTTGGCCTCCCACAGTCTCAAGTTTTCCTTAATTCTTGTTCTGTAAGAACCCAGAAGTTTTCCAGTCAACCATGGAATCATTAAAAATAATAAACTGAATTTTGTTTTAAACCAACAAGTTTGATATGTTCATTGTAAAATTTCACAAAAGTCATGATATTAACTCTTTTAAACCTACAGTAACAGCTAAATCTTCATCTTTCTAAGTCAAAAACTATGCCTAAAACTAAAACTTTTTAAAGTAGATGGACACAATATCTTTATTTTATTCATTCATTCATTCATTCATTTATTTTTATGTGGTGCTAAGGACCAAACCCAGTGCCTCATGCATGCAAGGCAAGCACTCCATCACTGAGCTACAATCCCAGCCCCAAACTGAAACTTTCTGAAAATACAAAATAAGCATATTACTTAGAATTATGGATATAAATGTCAAAATAATCCAATAAGCCTCAAAAGTATCATTATTTCCTAACAAACTTTGCAGAACTTTTTCTCTTATTTTACACACACACACACACACACACACGTGTGTGTGTGTGTAAATATATGGCTTGAATAAAAACTAAAAACACATTTCCAGATATAAAAGCCGAAGAAAAATGGTTAAGAAAAATTTGCACCCAAAGTTCACAGTATTATGTCATCCTAATGGTAGGCTGCAAGCAATTTTCATTTTTGTTGCTATACATATCTCTATTTTCCAATGGTCAACAATGAATACACATTGCTTACATAATCAAAAGAAATTTTTTAAAAAGACAAAAATAACAAAAGAAAGAAAGCTTCCTTGACCAGGTTTTATTCCCAGGCTCTCCTGAGCTCTGCATTCCCTTCTGCTCATCTCCAGTCCTCTGAATATTTTCATTTTTCTTCTGCTCTTATAATGAGTCAAAACAATTAGCTCCTCTACAATAGTTCAATTCATTCTGAATTCTTGATTATTCCTGAACACAAGTATTCTCTGAAAAATAAACTGGCCTGTATATTTCAGCTTTCCTTGATTTCTAAAAATCCTCTGTATATCTGATTAAGTTTTTGCCCCTTTCTTATGCTAACTCCTAAATCTGCCCAGTTCTGTCTACCTGTTGTATCCTCCCACTCCCCAACCAAGAGATACAAAGTTCAGATCCTCATTGCTCATTATTTTAAATAGTGACTCAATATATCAGTGAAATGCACTTTCCCAGGTTGTTTTTGTCACATTCTGAGCTAATGTCCTCCAGGGGAGGGACAGAAGCTTCATTGTCTTTGGTTAAGGCCAGGTGTGACATTGAATGCCATTGTTCACCCTGCAAGATCACAGCTCAGGCCCTCTACAGTGTTGCCCAGGTGACAGGTTGATTTACTTGAAACATAATCCTAGGAATCTAAGGGTCCTGCACGGCCAGTCATTAAAAAAAAAAAAAAAAACATATGAGAAGTACAAGATTTTTGTAGACTGTTAGTCCTTTCATTCTTAGAAGAAAGGGTCATTTCATGCTAAAACCTTGAAGAGACAGGGAAAGCAAGGAGGAAGGGGCAGGTAAAGATTTACTTTTCACTTAAACATAAATATTTTATATGTGAAAGCTGAGATTGGCTTCTGCTCTGGTGTTTGGATTTTATTCTCCAGCTAGAATTTGCTTTCTCAAATTGTAGCAGGAATACTATTAATACAACAGCATTTTCTAATCTTGCTCCATGCCTCACTCAACTGTCACAGTTCACCACTTTAAATTTTGCTTCAGTTACATATACAAGTCATTATTAACATTTCAGGCCTATGCTTTATAAATTATTTTTCATATTTGAATGCTTAGCAGAATAAAAGATTCCATAGTCCCCTTTCCTTATCTACATGGTGGTAGGATAGGTAGGAGGGAAGAAATAAGTATAAGCTTAGGTCAGAGTCATGAGTAAAGTGTTCATTCCCAGCTGAAAAAATATGTTTCAGTCAATTGTTTGGTTAAACTACCCTAAGAACATGAGAATTTTCTTGTACTGAAACAGAGCACAGCTTCTGTTTTTATGCAGGATAAGGTCTTCGTGTGTAAACACTAGAAGTAATGCAATCTCTCCCTCAGGAAATAACGCCTGCCTGCTTTCTTTATACTGAGAGATTGGGAAAGTCTCTATAGGGCCAAGGAAAAATTAACCCAGGATAGGAAGGGAAAGTGAAGGGGAAGGAGTGGGGAGGAGGAAGGAGGAAGGGACGGGGGACAGGCAGCTACTAATTTAAACTGGATTAGCCAATTTTGGAACACAAAGAAATTTTGAAAAACACTAACTTAAATTAAGAAAAACACTTTTAACTTACTAACACTTTACTCACTATTCAGAGGAGGGAAATGCAAATATTAGATATCTGGTTACATTAAAAAAAGAATATTAAATTCTATCTTGTAAAGCAGTGAATAATAAAAATCTGTAGTCAAGATTTATTCTTAAGGTATGAAAGCAAATAGAAAGAACAATAACAAAAAAATAGGTTTATATTACATTACCCTGGTCTGTAGACATAACTAATGGGCATGATGTAGGAGGGGGCTATGGCGTGGTGTCAGCATGGAAGATTTGCTTACAGCAAACTTGGATTTTTCAGAACATTTGGAGGAAGATGATCTGGTTTTGGTATTTGGATGTGGGTGTTTTACTTTTTTCTTTATGATTTATTTTCCTTCATATTTATTTCATGATAGTGCATTATAATTTTTCAATTTTATAAAATAAAGAAAAAAGAAATAAGGGGCTGGGGTAGCTCAGTGATAGAATGCTTAGCTAACATGTGTAACACCCTGGGTTTAATTCCCAACACTGAGGAGGGGCAGCATAGGGAGGGGAGGAGAGAGAGAAAGAGAGGAAAGGAGGGAGGGAAGGAGGAAGAAAGGAAAAAAGAAGAAAAGAAAGAAGAGGGGAGGGAAGATAGAGGAAAAGAGAGAAATCTGAACATAATAAGAAATGAACATACTAAACAAAACCTGCAAAAACCAGGGATGAGATGGAGAAGAATCATTCTGATTCTTCCACCTATATTTTATCAGAGCACATAGATCTCATTTAGAACAAAACTATTGTCCTTGTAATCCCAATCCAAATTTTCTTTCTCCGTCTTCAAACTTGTCATATTTATCCTTCTACTCTTCTTAATTCCATTCAATTCTTTTACTTTCTTTAGCTCTTATTGTATTTCCCTAATAGCAAGAGATCTACAGGACCATAGAACACAGTGGAAGAATAGTTTTTAAATAAGATGAAAAAGTTCATAGAAATAAACAGAACACTTAGGGTATTTTTTTCAATTCTGTTCCTCCCCTCCTTTGCAAAAACAGGACCAAATGGAGAGGAGAAGGAAGAAGAGGAGGAGAAAAGAGTTGGATAAGAAAAGGGGAAAAAAAGGAGAAAAGGAGGAGGAGAAGAAGGGAAAGGGAGAGGAGGAGGAGGAGGAGGAGAGGAATTTCTACAAATAATATCCAATGATCCTTGTGGGCAATCAGACCTGAGCTTGAAGCACCAAGGTTGGGGATCAATAGAGAAATATGAGATTAATCATACCATTTCAAGGTAGGTAATAGTATTTCCAGTGAATAGAAAACCAACAAAAAATGTATCAACTGGATCATTAAAATATATATTCAGTCATTTTAGTATTGATATCAGAAGTATGAGAATCCATTATAAAGATGTTTTCCCCAATATTATCAAATGGTATACCAGTTAGGAAGTGAAATCAGAGCTGAGTGCATTGTTTTAGAAATATGGTTGTAACAATTAAACTTATAACATATATAAATTCTCAAATATTGCCCACTTACAACTTTAAATAATTTAATTTTAATATGTAGCTACTAGTTCAGATAAATGGTTTCAGCATAATGATTTATTTAAATAATGAAAACTTCATTAATTATACGAGTTTTCATTATTGGAAGTGAGCCAGAAAGGCATTTATGTTGTTTTTTTTAAATATGTTCTTTATAGTGGATGTTAAAAGCTTCTAAATGTAAGGAAATATGAGATTTGCAACATTTTGGAATACCAAAAACTAAGGGTTATGATACTGCCAAACATTTATTGGAATTCAATATTATACTCTACAGCTTATTTTTTAAATTTAAGGATCATATCCCACAGATTTTGATTGTTATGTACTCCACTGTCTGAGAAATTTCTCAAGCATAAAATTTTAGGTAAGAGAGAATATATTCAAGTCTTCTCTTTATGAACTAAAACACATAAGGTATAGAATGAAGCTATCCGTAATCTTAATTTCTATTAATAGAACCAACTGTGGTAAGGTAAACTGACTCAATGTTTTGTAAAGAGTAGATTTATTTAAAAAATATATTCCCTCAGTCAAAATTGTTGAATATCTACTCTTTGTTCAAGACTCTGTATCAAGTCCTTAAAATGAATCAAATATAATAGGTGAGAAAAATGCAATTGATTACAAACTCTTGCCTTTGTGTATGCTGTGATAGTTCAACAGTGTAAAGGGAGAATAGATGTGGGGCATATCAAAATGATAATAGAAAGATCTGGAGAATTCCCTTGGGGAATGAATGCAGTGTCTTGCACAGATCTCACAGGGAAAGAAGGTCTTGAGGAGATGAAAAATATGAACAAAAATCTGTAAGCAGATCTGCTCTTAATTCTGAAGTTTCTTCACTGTATCCATATGAAATCTGTTCCCCTGTGATTTGAACCCACAATCCATGAATATTTCTTCTCTCTCTGGGATCACACATACTAAAACTATTCATTGCTTTAAAAGGGAAGTTTTAATAATTGCTGATTATAACTCTGAGCCTTCTGTAAGTATGGATCTCTAATCCTTAATTACAATTTTAAGTGTTTCTTAACTGTCAAGATTTTCAATCACTTTATCATCTTGATTGTTTTCTTCTAAATTGGTTCCAGATTTATCACACTATTCAAAAGTGTTTTTTAAAGCCTTTTTAAAGATGTCAACACAAAACTGGATCATAGGGTCTCCTGTTTCCAGATGTAATTCTAATAAAAAAATTAAAAATGATACATCTGTTGCAACCAAAGAGAAAAGCTGAAAATTCTGGTGGTTTTCTATATCACTTCAAACTCCCAAGGAGTGTTATTGAAGGAAAAAAGTAAATTGACTAAATTTTAAGAATCCTCACTGATACCCTCAATGTTGAGAGAAACATATTATAAGGTGAGTAGGCAGCAGCAAGGGAGGAGGAGAGGGAAAATCATTGAGAGTAGAAGCCCATCCGATTTTCTTAAGGCTATTAGAAGCTCAGCAGAGGCAGAAAATATTACTATATATTACCTTTATTCAGGGTTTTATTACTAAGTAGGGGAACAATCTAAAGCCTGAACTCATTGCCTCTTAAAAATGTAACATGCCTTGGACAAGATAATACAGAGCTCATGAAGGATGGAGAGAAACATTAACACAATATTAACAAGAATTTGACGTTCCATTCTATGAAGAAGGCTTCTTCTATGAAGAAGGCTACTAAAGCTCCAGTTCTCACACATACTTCAAACTTCAGAAAGGGGGATAAAACACAGTTTCTGGTCTTTGAAGTTAAACCAGTCATATATCAAATGCTAAGACTGCCAAAAAGAATTCAACTACCTAAGTATTGAGACTGTCTGATAAAGCTGCCCATTTAAACATGAGCAAGCTGGGGATGAAAGGGGACACAAAAATCAACTAAGAAAGAATAGATTAAACATATTAGAGGGAGAGAAGGAAGAAGAGAAGAAAAGAACAAAGCATGAAATGGCAAATAAAGAACTCTATGTAGAAGAAGATATTATTGAAGATAAAGAAAATTTTCCCAAAGTGCATTCAGTCATGGAAGAGTAGACTATGAATAAGAATCCAACTAAGCCATGAACTCAAGGGGAAGATGACAAGACAACTATATAAATGGTTAAAGAAATAGCATGAAATTTTGGAACTAGCCAAATTTTAGAATCAGCAGTGAACAGAATTGATATGGTTAAAAGTCTATTAATATGTAGAGAAAGAGATAATAATAATGTCAACAAATGCACAAGTCGAAAAGGGGATTAAAATAATTAACTAAAACACAATGTATATGAAGAGCAATGGCAAACCAATCTAGGTATACCGTGAGGTCTAAAAAAGAATTTCCTAAAGAAAATACCCAAATATGTAAGTCAAATGGGCACCCTGCAAAACAAGAAAAATAAATGTAGAATTATCTGTGTAAACGTATTCTAGCTAAACTTTGTTATTTCAAAGATCAAGAGAAAGTTCTTCTGTTATTCCACAGGGAAAAAGTCATTAAAAATGGGAGAAAATATTCATAGCCAGAAGTCAGTGAAATTCTAAAAAGTTCTGAACTTAAAAATATATAAACACAAGTTTTATTCCAAGCCTACTTGCCCTTCAGGTAAATAAAATTACTTTTGCACATTTATGAATTTATCCTTTTGTTTATTCATCTTTTTTCTAGTTACCTATTCATTATTTTGAATGACATGCACCTGAGGTTAAAATGATTTTTTTCTGAGTTGTGGGGGCAAGGTAATCTTTATGCTTTTTCTTTTGTTCTCTGCATTACTGAAGTAGTTTTAAATCAACATACCTCTTCAAACAAACATTGATAGCACCCAATATCTGATCTACAGAACATGATCATAATTATCCCCTACATCACTCTTGGCCCTATACTTCTCATAATGTGGAGGACCCAAGATTCTGAGGTTGCCTGGCCAAATTGTTACTGTAATTTAAGCTAACACTAGAGAGTGAGAGATGTCTACCTGCCAACCACAAGCTCTCTGACACCACAGCAGCATGAGGACTTCAGAGATGAAGGACTGCTGTATTCTGCAGCTAGAAGAGGTAAGGCGAAGAGCCTCCAGAGGGTATATGGTCCTGTTGATACACCAATTTTGCTCAAACTGATTTTGAATTTCTGACCTCCAGAATATGAAAAAAATACATTTTGAGTCATTAAGTTTGTGGAAATCTTTTTCCTGAGGAAACTGATACATAAAGAAATGCCTGCTACTTCCCTCTTGCCTTTCAAACACTGCAGAAGTTCTACTTCTGTCCAGCTTCAACCTAAAACCATACAAAAAGAGATTCTGGGAAAAGAAGTTCTAACTTAGCCAAGTTGTTATAGTTGGTAAACTAATACATTTGCAGCCTACTGAAGCAACCAGAGGAAGGAAGGATTATGGTGAGCAACTAATGAATAAAGAATTAAGTTAATTATTTAATATTATTTAATTATTATATATTATTTACTATGTCAGACAGCGTTCTAAGAGTATGTCAGTTCCCTTAATCCCCACTATAAAATTGGAATCTCAAAAAATATAATTGACATAGTAATTGCACATATTTATGGGTCATGGTGTGACATTTCAATATATGCCTACAATGTATATTCATTGTATTACACCTCAGACATAAATCATTTTTTTCTTTGTGTTGGAAACATTCCATATCAATTAATTCTTGTCAACCATAGTTATCCTATTGGGTAGATATTATTTTTATCCAAATTTTACAAGCTGGCAACTGAGACACACAATAGTTAAGAAATTTGTTTAAGATCATACAACTAATAAATGGTGGAACTAGGATTTGAAACTATGCAGCCTGACTCCTTTGCATGCTTTAACTACTACACCATACAGTAGAGAATATTTATCTGTCATACTGTGAAACAATTACACAAAACTTCGTTGCTTCATATAACCACCAGTTTTATCCTATCACATGATTTCCTGGGTCAAAGGTTCAAGCGAGGATCCACTGGAGAATTCTACCCTATGTAACTCCAACTGAGGTAAACTTGTAGCTTTCAGCTGAACTGGGGAGTCCAAAACGGCTTCAGTCAAATGTCTGGAAAGCTTGTAATGAAGGTATGATTGACTAGAGAGTCTATACAAGACCATGTCAGTTGACAGTCCCAGGGCAGACAAACTGCTTATAGAGAACCAGAGTTCCCAGACAGAGCATTCCAAAAGAAGGTAGGGACAGCTTGGAGGATTTTTAAGACCTAATCTTAGAAGTCTCCTTGGCTACAGTCTATTGGTCAAGCAACTAACAAAGGGATAACCCATTTCAAGAAGAGGCTCTTTCCTTCTCAATAGAGAAGTATTTTAGGATTTCAAACCAGTTTTAATCAACCATAGTATTCACTTGCCTATAGTCAAAAAATAGTTCCTTCAATTCTGTGACTCATAATCATCTTAATATACTTCAGAAGAGAGCTGCTTCTAATGACTGTGAACACAAATCACCTGGACCATGTGTTAGAGGATTTAGAGTCCTGATTTAGTGATTAAGTAAATAAGTGCTTTTAAGCAAATCATTTAAACTCTCTGTCTTGATTGTTTTTCATTTGTTTAATAGATTTTAGGTTCTTTTATTAAGACTTTTGCCTTTTTTCTTGAATTCTTGAGAATTTATTCTGGGGAGAATATGTTGGTCCTAAAGTGCTGAAGTAGACAATGGAGGGTACTGCTCTCTGATATTCTTTTTGTGTGCAGCAAGAAGGTGGTTATGTATTGCAGGGATTGCATGAAGATCTGTCAGGTACATGCCTGACTTAGGTAGTCTCTAGTTCTGTTTCAGCTTAAAATTATCATGCCACTGATACCTCTCATCATATCACACTGCATAGGGATAGCCTCAAAATATCAGTGGATTAGCATAATGTAAATCTAGTCAGTGGAAGAAAAGGGAAGATTTGTTCCACAAAGTTATTCTAGACAGAGACTCTACATTCTGTAGTTCTGTAATCTTCTAGTCATCAGATTGAGTTTTCTGAACCCACTTGACTGGCAGGGAAAGAAGGAAAGCAGGGAGGATCACTGAGTTGACTCTTAGGGACCAACTGAAAAAGGTGGATAACCCTCTTCTCCTACATTTCATTGGTAAGAGTTCAATGACTTGGCAACCCTTATGGATGGCCAATGAGGTATACATGTGAGTTAAGAGTAAAATAAATATATTATGATGAATATGCAGCTGTCTGGCACAGAGTCTAATCTTTAAAGAGGGAATGCATCATGGTGCTCTGCAAATCCATATGAATTTTAGAATGAAAGAGAAGAAAAGTTTTCCACCTGAACAAATTAAACTTCTTTGGAAAGCACTATGGGAAAAAGTACCAGGGTTTTTTGTGGTGGTGGTGGTGGGTTTTCTTTTGTTTTTGTTTTTTGGTGTGTGTGTGTGTGTGTGTGTGTGTGTGTGTGAGAGAGAGAGAGAGAGAGAGAGAGAGAGAGAGAGAGAGAGAGAGAATGCAGGAGTTTCAATTATAAGTAGAAACATTTATATGATGTACTATATATCTTAAACCACTCAGAGGTTTCTGTTAATGACAAATGTACACCAATAAATTATCAGCCTTTTCTTCATGACCTAGTGTATAAAAGAAGCCCTGTTGGGAAGCTCCAATAACATCTGCCCACACTATGTTCTTTTATATGGACAGCCCTCTTATGCCTTCACTTTTGTAGGCAGTGCATTTACACACCATTCAACAGAAACACATCATTTTGTTCTTACAGTTTCCAAACAGGAAATACTCAAAGGTTTGCAAAGTGTTCTGTAATCAGAAATAATTCAGATTAAAGAAATAGGGATTTGCTTGTAAAATGACCCACTCTCTTTTCATCTTGTTCTTTAATGATTCTTATTATTTGCATGTCCAAGGTTAAATGTCCATTCAAGCTTAACCAGTTTGCTCCTGATATTCATTTCAGCCTTATGCTATGATGATGTGTTTTTAACCCTCAGGATCACAAATCAGTTGGCTGAAGTTACATTTTAAAATTATTTAATATCTATTCAAAAGCAAAAACTTTAGAAATTGTAACACCTAGCAAGAACTGCTCATTGAGGTATTTGGCTCTCTTCCCATCCACTTTCAGGAAGATGGACTATATAGGAGCAGAAAAACTATACTACCTACTGGAGCTGGAATATAGCTGACACTCTACCCTACCACCAACAGTTTTTCTGACCCTTACTCTCTTATATATTGAAAAAAATCAAAGAGAAGCATTTTCTAGGCATTCCTAAATTAATTTAGGGTTCATGCAGCAGTACATGATGTTTAATCACATAGAAATATTTTTCCTCTCAACTGATTATGCCAAAAATAAAGTTTATTTCTTGCTAGTGTTGTTTTAAACAAACCTCTAATTTAACTGATCTCTTTAAATAAGTAAAGATAAGGTCTTAGGCTTGGGGTATTTTCCAGACAATAAACATTTTGTTGTGGTTTAATTTTGTGTGTGAGTGTGTGTGTGTGTGTATGTGTGTGTGTGTGTGTTTCAATGCATTTATTTTGGAAAGTACTATCTACTCCAAGTCATACCAGTGTCTATTTAAATGAGCCATATGAAGTCAATTTTAAAAAAATATTGGAAAAATAATATTAAAAGTAGACATGGATTATAGCAAGTATGAAGGTAGAATGAGACTGAGGAATTTTGGGAAACAGTATATGAGGAAATTATACACGGCAGATCTGTTTATCATATCTGTGGTTATTGTTATCAGGAATAACACACAGAAAACTTGGAAAACTGAACAAAATGAGTGAACACTCTACATTGTCATATTCATCAAACTGAGGTCCACCACGTTAAAATAGGGAAAGGAAATACCATCAGAGATCTTTTTTTTTTTTATTAAAGATATCATATTTCTATATTATATTATTCTTCTCAGGGGAACTTCTATGCTAAAGAAAAGTTATTTACATGTTTAAAGCCAGATTTAATTAGTTATGATATAAATTCAGCTGCTATTCCTTGTAATAAAATTGAAAAATGGCTCAGATATCAGTGTTAGTTTTCTATTATAGCAAGTACATAAGATAAAGAATAAAAAATAAATAATACCAATAATAAAAAACCCTGAGATATACCAAATTACAAAGAGAAAATGTTTATGTGAGCTCACAGTTTGGGGGATATAAGTCCATGGTCAATTGGCCCCATTGCCCTTGGGCCTGTGGAGAAGCAGCCTATGGTGAGGCATCCCATCATGGTAAGGAGAGTGTGACAGAACAAAACCCTTGCTCTATGGCCAAGAAGCAAAAACAACAACAACAAACAAAAAACAAACAACAACAACAAAAAAAAAAAACAGAGAGAGAGAAACAGGAGGTTCTGGAGTTCTACCATCCTCTCAAAGAGAGTGTCCCCAGTGACCTGAAGATGACCCACAAGGCTTCAACCTCAGAGATTTCACCACATTCCAATAGCACCAACCTGTGGACTAAGCCTTTAACACACAGGCCTTTGGAGGATCATTCAGATCCAAACTATAACTGTATGATAGTAGTGGTCATGTTACAAGTGGTCCAAGAAGTTCCAATTTTTCTCATTGCTCTTCTTGCATTTCTGTAGCAGTTACAGGTTCAAAGATACCTCAGCACCCTGTCTGCATCCTAGGCAACAGGATAAAGGAAGAGGCCAAAGGAAATACAACTCTTTTCTTTTAAATGATATATCTTCATAAGGACTAATTTATATGGCCACATTTAAGCATAATAGAAACTGGTCTTCATGTGGTTCATTGAAAATTCCAGTGCTATACAAGAAAAGAATGGATGTTGATGGACAAATTAGAGTCTTTTTAAAGCTCCAAGGAATTTCTCAATCCACAGAAAAGATAAAATTATCTTTCATATAATTTTATCATTACAGTACATTATGACACATTACTGTTCCATTGCCTACCAAATTAAACAAAAACCCTTTGGGTTTGTGATATTCAAGTCCCTTTACAGTTGTCCACGATATAAAAGTATGGCAAAGAACGTTTGAAGTGGCAACATATTAAAGCTTAAAAAACTTTATAATGGCACTGAATTGATCTGGGTGAGTGTGTTGAGCAAGATGGGAATTTCAGAATTTTTAAGAGCACGTGTTTAGGGTTTATTTCTTGAAAATCTGAAAGGTATTCTTATATTTTTAGCTTTGCCTAACAACCAGCAGGTCACAGAAGGTAAACTTCAGACTCCTACAGAAGAGACTGACACTGACAAATGAAAATGAGGTTAAACGGAGTCATTATAAAAATCCCTCTGGTAAAACTTCAGAAAAACAAAAGTTAAAGCCAGATGCTTCTGTTACTCAGCTCATCCAATTTAAGTCTACTCAATATTTGAGAAAGCTCTAGTCTAAGATTCCATAGCAACTGCTCAAAGTTTTGGGAGTGGCAGGAGGCTTGATTAGCATTTGTCAATCCTGGGATATTTTGTAGGAGGCCCCCAGTGTCTTATAATTCGAGTTATGATAAATCCCTGAAATCTGTCCTAGATATAAGTCTTAAGTGATATTCATCAGATTGTCGATGAGAAAACAACTTCGTGACTTTTGGTATTTAGAAATCTTGTGACATGTGACAGACGGTTTAGTGGGATCCCTTCCAGAAATTAACATAGATGCCATCCCAATATAAAAGTGAAAATAGAGAGAAAACAATGATTAACAAAATAAAGTAATATGATTACTGATTGCTCAAATGGTACCAGAATATAAAAATTCAGTTTTATTTCAGGATAGAATAAGTTTTTATCCAAACATATATGACCAAACACCATTTCTCTTTCAAATCTTAGAACATCTTTTAAATATGAATAATTCTTTCTATCTGTACCTAAACATTAGTGGACATGAGGTTGTCAGCTTAATTGTTATTAAGAACAGCTCTAAACAAAACAGAGGGAGGTGCTGAAATGTAATTCTTCTCTAGTGTAAGCTTTCCATTTAGTTTGCTTCTGATAATTAAATCTGAGGCATTGTCGGGGTTGGGGGCGGGGAGACACTAGACAGAGCATATGTCTTTGCTTCCAGACTAGTTACTTGGCAATTTTGTCTTCTTGTTGTTCTCTCTTTTCTCAATCATTTAAGCACATTGCTTCCTTATATTCTCTTCTCCCTTGTCCTTCTATCTTTTCCCTCTCTCCTAGAGTTTAGCCTACCTCATACTAGTTGTATTCTTCTCATGGAAGAATCTTATAAATAAGGATCTTATATTTAACTTTGGATCGTATATTCAACAGGGTGGCTGGATTTTTTTTTTTTTTATTCCTACCCTCTCCCATCAACACTACCTTTGTTTTCTGACAGAGTTCATTTCATACTCATACTTGGTCATGTAATTTTGATTGCGGTGAGAAAAAGGTTCACTTTTATCATCTGGAGTCAAGTGTCTATAGGAAGCCAGGTTTTTAATGGAAATCTTACTTAAAATCAATGTGGGGGCTGGTTCGTGCTTCTAAGTTCATGGACATGTAGTGGGATGACACCCTATTAAATCCATTTTCCAATAACTGGAAGATATGTTTAAGTCAAAAATGTATGTGACATACCTAACCTTACTTCATGTTTAGCTTGGCCCACCTCAACTATGCTATAACATATACACTGGTCTAGAGTTGGGCAAAGTAATCTAACACAATGCTGATTATATAACATGTTGAAAATCTTGTGTAATTTATTTGATATTACTAAAAGCAAAAATGGAATAATTACATGGATATTCTTTCGCACCATATTAAGGTTGACAAATCAAAAGTAAACTATCTTTAGACAGGGATTAGTTGTACACTATTAAACCTGAAAAAAGAAAATAATTTGAGTTTATAGCTTGAAATTCCCAGCTTAAGCCTAGGGAATGAATCCCTGCATTTCTTGGTAAAAACAAACAAACAAACAAAAATCCTTATGTCCTATAGCTGAAGGGTTCAGACTTTTTTAAAGATGCCCTAAAACCAACCCTAGCTACTCCTGCAGGTAGCTAAATTATAATTTACATAGAATTTAGAGTCACGTATTCTCTTATGTTAAGGTACAGAATTGATTTGTGGGAAAAATCGAGACCCATGTTAATCATAATGAGAGCATCTGAGCATGTTCCAGAGAAGCCAGAGGCCTTGAATCACCCAATTCTACTGTGCTGCCTTTGCCATAGAACTAAGGAGATCAGACTTCTCTTGCCTAAAGAAACCGTAATGACCTTTCCACAATAACTGCCCTGCAGGGAAATTTTACTCCTGACCTATAACTATCTAAGAATCTAGAGAATTGGGCACTAAATATGACCTGGGAGCAAGTAGTACACATGCTAATTGCAAGGTTATGCCACTACAAATCAACTAAAACCTAAGGATGTTCATTGTAATGGATTCTAAGGTTTTAGTATCAGAAGAGAAGGACAAATCAGTTAGATACAAGGACAAATCTGGTGATATGGCAAAATTAACCATAAGTTCTTTATTTAATATGGTAACTGAAGTAGCTTGAAGTGATTCTGTGGTTTTGACTGCTTGAACTGAATTTGGAACCAAAGATGGTCCATGACTCTAGAAACTCAGACAGTTACCTTGGAATTCTGTGGCAAAAGTTATCAAGTGTTTAGGAAAATGGTACTGTTGTGACTTCAGTATGTATGACCTCTTTACCCATCTTCTAATTATGCACTCAAGGAAGGTCCAGAGTACATCTCCTTTATCAAGGCTTTGAGAAGAACACTAATGAGGAACATGCCAACATCTCTGCAGACCTCTAATAACTATTCTTTAGAGGCCAGGAATAACAATGGAAAATGCTACTGTTATAATTTGTTACCTGAATTCAATGTGGATGATACAATCTCATTGTACTAAAAGCCAATTTTCAGGTCTTCTTTCCAAAGTCAAAGTTAAGTTATCATAATGTAAAACAGATTAGCGTGAACAGTATAATCTTATTGATTATGGTGATCTTAGGTCTGAAATATATGAATAGCCTATAAAAGTAGTATTTTATTTGAGTAATCAGAACAGCTCTCACAACAATGAACAGAAATTCAACTTATGCCACCTCAGTAGAGTCCTGGCTCCTCAAATTGCAAGACTTGAGCCAGTTTACAGACACAAATCCCCTGAATGCAAGAAGGGCTGGATTTTCTCGGGGAGGAATCTTCCTACATTACCAAAATACATCTCATAATACTTCTTCCTAGCTTTCCTCAGAAGGGCTATGGATATTGAGCAAAGTTAATATGCCCTGGTGTGGGGGGGGGGGACAGAAACATCCAGGCTTTGAAGGAATTGTTGGACTCTGGCTCTAAACCAAATCTAGTTTGGGGGGCAAAAATTCACACTATGGAAGGCTTACAGAAGTCAAGGGATAAAGTTTTGGTTCATGTGTATCTGATAGTGGCTCTATTATGTCTTCTACCTATCCTATAGTAATTTCTCCAGTCCAGAAAGTAGATTTGAAATAGACATATATAACAATTGGCAGAATCCTCAGTCCATGAAGTGAGGGCTATTAGATTAAGAAAGGCCAATTAGAATCTTCTAGAAGTGGAATGGCTCTGAATTATGATAAATCTAAATGGATTGTGAATCCAATTTCAGTGACTATTCTAGAGAAGCGCTACTGAGTGGGCAAACAGTTTTCCCCTTATTTTCTGGCAAAGATCACCAGGAATGGTTTACTTTCAACTCTGCATTCTTCTGTCATTACTATAATTTGGATCTAAAGTATCTCTCAAAGGTCAGTGTGGTCAAGGCTTGGTCCCCAGTGTAGCACTCTTGGAAAGTAGAAGAACCTATAAGAGGTCTACTCAGAGGTTTTCAGGTCACTGGGGGTGTGACCTTAAAGTGGATAATGGAACCCACTCCCTTACTCTTTCTCTCACTTCCCAGTCATGAGGTAAAGAATTTTGCTATATTATGTGCTTCCCCCATCAAAGACCTAAAAGCAATAAGTCCATCCAATCCTGGACCAGAACCTCAAAAACTGTGAGCCAAAATGAACCTTTTACTTTGTTAAATTGGTTACCTTAGGTTTTACACTAAAAGAAAAATGACTTATGTTATGGTTTGGATGTAAGTTGTTCCCCCAAAAGCTCACATGTGAGACAATGCAAGAAGGTTCAGAGGAGAAGTGATTGGGTCTTAGCCTTGACCTAATCAGTGAATTAATCCCTGATGGAATTAACTGTTGGTAATTGGAGGCAGGTGGGGTATGGCTGGAGGAAGTGGTTAATTGGGGGCATGGCTATGGGGTATATATTTTGTATCTGGAGAGCACAGCCTCCCTCTCTGCTTGATATTCTGCCTCATCTCAAGCCCCAAGAAATGGAGCTGGCATTTCTATGGACTAAGACCTCTGAAACCGTGAGCCCTCAAATAAACTTTTTCTCCTCTACAGTTGTTCTAGTTAGGTCTTTAAGTCACAGTGGCGAAAAAGCTGATTAAAACAACATACATGGTCATATTTTAGTTTTCAGTCACTATGATGACCTCTCCATCCCATAGATATGAGGCTCGGCTATTACAATGATGTTACACTGATCGTACCTTCCTGATGAGCTGGTAAGCAGAAATAGAAACCTTGATGATGGCACATGTGAGTCAGAAGGTGGGAAGGGACTCCCACTAAAATTCAGAGATTGGAAACCTCAGTGACATTTCTAGGCATCTAGTGTTCTGGGGTATGTTGTATAAATAGCCCTTAAAATGAAAAGCTTCTTTACTGTTGTGAGAGAGGCCCTGTGGCTTCTTTGTCATCTAGAAGCGTCACATAGTTTATCTCAAGACCATTTCCTGAGAAGCATGTAAAGCTGTCATTTCTGAGAGGACCCAAAGTAAAAGATAGCTCTGCAACAGTTCCAGGCTTCTGTGCATGCTGCTCTACCTCTTGGGTAATATGACTCAGTAAATCCAGCAGTGTTCAAAGTGCCTGTGTCAGATAAGGTTGGTGTATGGAATCTTAGGCCAGCTCTTACAGGTAAACCACAGCAGAAGTGTCCTTTTCATATTGTCAGTGAAACCCCCATATAGGTTGAATGTGTGACCATTAGCCTATACTGTCTGAGATGCTTATGATGAACTGAGAGTTGTCTAACTCCCAAGATGTGAAGTTGTGTGGGCAAAGCAATAATCCCTCATTAGGAAAAAGTACTATAAATGACATCAAGATTGAGCAGGTCCTCAGGCAGAAAAAAAAAAACAACAAATGATTCAGACTCATAACTCCTACTAGAGCTACTTCTCCTCTTTTTTCAATCTACAAATCATCTTGTGAGAAATTCACTATGACCAGTTGAATGATGAAGAAAAAAATTATGAAGATATTTCTGCACAACCTCCTGCCCCACCTGAAAATAAAGATGTGTAATACTACAACCCTACATCAGGGGTAACCATGAAGGACACTGGCAAATGAAATGCACTCAATAGGCAGGACATAAATAAACCAGGCATGGTGGCACAAGCCTGTAATCCCAGTCCTCCAGAGGCATTTTGAGTTCAAAACAAGCCTCAGCAATTTAGCCTTGAGCAACTCAGCAAGTCCCTGTCTCTACATAAAATATAATAAAAAGGCTAGGGATGTGGCTCAGTGGTTAATCACTCCTGGGTTCAATCCCTGTTTTTTTTTTTTTTTTTTTTTTAAATAGGCAGATGAGGAATAGGGCTTCTGATTTTTAATTTTGCCTGAAAAAATTTTCTAATGTTTAAACCTAAATTGATTCAAGGGCAATGGTAATGCTTTGGCTAGACGTCAAAATTTGGAAGGAACAAAAATTAGAATATTTATGCCAAGAAATTTTGGGAATAAGATATGTGGCCACTGTGAATGGACACAGATTTTAAGCATATTTATAACATATAAATACTCACTAATGGGCTAGCGTTGTAGCTCAGTGATAGAGCCCTTGCCTAATGTGTGAGGCACTGGGTTCGAATCTTAGCACCACATATAAATAAATAAATAAATAAATAAATAAATAAATAAAGATTCATCAACAACTAAAAAATATTTATAAATAAATAAACACTCACTAGTAAGTAACATCAACAAAAAAAAGAACTAAATAGGCAAATAGACCATATAACCATTCTGTGGATGCCAGTCACCCTCTGTCCACAGACACTCCATACTTGGCAGGGTGCTCATGGGTAATGAGCAATAAGGATGGAGATTTTATTTTCACCAACTTTTGTGTACTTCCACTTACGAAGGCTTCACGTTTCTGAGTTTCCAGCCTGCCTACATAAGAAACCAACATTCCTCTATGGAATGAGAAGCATTTTGTTCTAGCAAAAAAACACTATTCTGTATATGCATTTTCTTTCTACACTTCCAAGAAAAATACCATTTTTGCTTTATTTTTTAAAAAATCCTATTTGTCATTAGGTTATTCTACACAGCACTGTTTCTGCCCAAGGAACTCATTTCAGCACAAACTTTATCAATGGGCATATACCAATAAAATTCATTGACCTAACCTGACACTATGGTATAATAGCCTTCTGAAGATTCAATGACAGTGCCAACACAATGAGATGTCTAATATCCTGGGTCCAGAAGTCACTGGATAAAAATAAGAGTAGTTCCTCTCACTCTTACCCAAAATATTACTCTGTAGTAAGAGTTCTCATCATTTTGTCACTACAACTTTGGAATCAGTAGGTTAGTGGTTTTATTTCCCAAGAAGTAAATGGAGTCAGAAGGGTACACACTTGTGTCATTGAACTGTGGCAGGCCACTTTGCATTTTCAGTCACATATTTCAGTTACACAACTGAACCAGCAGGCAATAATAATAATAATAATAATAATAATAATAATAATAATAATCAGATTATGACATTAACATGGATTATTAATCCTGTTCAGGAGAATTTGAGCTTTTGTTATATAATAGAACAGGTGTAGATTTAGAAAATTTTGGGGATACTGGTCAATTTTGATCATCAAGAAAGCAGATGCCAATACAGGGTTAGAAGTACAAAAGAATGAATAAAGGTATTGCTTGAGAAAAATTAAGATTAGAGGAAAGCAAGATTAGTTAGGAAAAGCTTTCAGACCACAATGCAGACCTAACACGTCTGAAAAGAGAGACAAGGAAGGAAGATTGGTGACTACTGGGCAACTTGAAAAAGCCTAGGTTAACCCAATAAGAATCTTGAGCCAAAGATAGCCCACAGAGAAGTTTCACAGTAGGCCAAAATAGTCATTCCCTAGTATTCACAGAATGCTCAGTTGCTGAATGGGAATTCCCTGGAAGATCATGGTTCCAATATGACTGATGGATCCTGCAGGTTGTCAGTTAACTGCACTCCTTTGGGAAGGTTGTCTCTTGGAGATCAGTGGTCCACCTTATGTCCACAGTAGTCCACCCTTACACTGTGCTGATCTACTTTTTCAAATACCTTCAAGAGAAGCTCCCCCATGGTTCTCTTACCTCTCTCACCCTGACTGCATACTTACTAGTGAGATGAGCTCTGGCCTCCATTTATGAAATTGGTCTTAGTTCTGCAACTGGTACACATTGTCTTCTTCCCCACTATGTGTTATAAATTCCTTTCATCATTAGCCATCATTTTGTTAGTTCTTCCTAACTTACCTGGTAATGTGATCTATAACCTCATTCCTAAGTGATCTGATCCAATAGTCATCATATACTTTTCAGGCACAGATTGTTCTGCTGTCCATTCATGATACAATTAGTCAAGAGACATCCAAGTCCATCACCTGAGTTCCACAATTATTCCTACCTGCCTCTATTGTTTAACTGCAGTTCTAGTTCCTTCTTCTGATTGGTAAAAATTATCCCCATGAAGATGCTGACTATCCTTGTCTCCTACTTGTCCATAGATATAAGTAATCCAAATATGAGGGCAGTCAGCAAGATCACAGTTTGATGGAAAATTGGTTGTTGATTCTAGAAAGAGAAGGTATTCTTCAGAGACCAGGATCTCTAACTTTGTAGAGTTCAGAATTATAGGGACAGAAGACAAAAAGTCCCTCATCCTTCTTTGTGAGTGGTAGTAATACAGTCATCCTTCTTTCATTCCTTGGTTTCCAGACCTATATATGTTCATTAATTAATTGTAAATACTAAAAGAAAACAACAGGACCCCTAGTACAACTATTTCCACTATGGAAATAAGTAATGAGGTATCTCAAAAAGCTAGGCATGGAACCACCATATGACCCAATTATACCACTCCTCATGGACTTCTACTCAGCCATAAAGAAAAATGAAATTATTCATTTTCAGGAAAATAAACGGAACTTGAGAGCATTATGGTAAGTGAAAAAAAACAAACCTAGAAGGCAAGGATCCTGTTTTCTTTCATATGTGGAAACTGGAGAGGAAAAACAAAAAGAAAGGTTTAGGGGATCTCATGAAAATCAAAGAAAGATCAGTACAGGAAAGGATCCAGAGGGCAAGAATAGGAGAGGGAGGGGGAATTGCAATGGAGTGAAATTGGCCAAACTCTATTACTGTATTACGTTCATGTACAAATATGTAACAACAAACCCCACCGTTGTATACAACTATAATGCACCAAGAAAAAAAAAATGTGGGGAAAATATAGGCCAGATTTGCTCTTCCCCCTGATAAGTATCCCATGACATTATTACCAACTGATTTTAGTTTGCCTGAGATTTTTGTTTGTTTGTTTTAGCATTAAACATCCTACATCCTGGAAAGTCTTCAGTCCTAGGGAAACCCAAGTGGCTAGACTCTCTATGTCCTTATCTGAGAGAAAACCTAAATCAGCATCACATTAATCAAATTAATCAATCAGAGATGTTGTAATAATGTTGAGAACACAAAATATAGGCTTGATATCTTGATCTCTTTGCCCCAAGTGGTACATGAGCTTCTAATCATATTTTTACTCTTCTTGTCAAATGGCCTATTCTCTGAAATTAGGGATAATAGAAATGGTGACTACTTTCAACTGTTATTATTACTTTTTCCCTAGAGCAATGAATACCTACTTATATTACATCAGTACAACCAATACAAGTTTCTGACACCATTCTTCCCAGGGCAAATAAAAGCTGTGCCAAACAAACTTATAATCTCTCCCTAAACTGAAAAGTAGCTGGCAAGATTTTTGTTGTGGTGATTTTATCTTGTCAACTGTGTTTGTTTTTATCTTGTCAACTGTGTTTGTTTTTATTTTGTCAACTGTCTTTTTTTTTTTAATTGACACAAATAATATGGAAATCGAGCACAAAGAAAATAATACATTAAATTAAACTAGCAGGAAAACATTGTGGGGGAGGGGAGTTAGGAACTGAAAACAATCCATGGCCTGATGGGGAAACATCCCTGATTATGGTTTCTCATCTTTCTTCACTTATGGTAAGTGAAACAAACCAAACCTAGAAGGCAAGGATCCTGTTTTCTTTCATATAGAACTGGAGAAAAAGTGAGCAGCATGGACTACATGGAGAGTAGGATGAGATTTAGGTTTTTGAATTGAATTTAGGGTGGAAAATGAATTTTTACTGGAGGATATAAAGGAGAATTTCACAGGAGGTTGGGTGCTTTCAAGGTGGTATGCTCCAAACATAAATAGAAATTTCAGAAATAGAGAGATCAGATGGATGTAATATATTAGGGAGTATCTGAACATAAGATAGGAGAAACTATGACAAATCATCAGTATTCCAAGGAAACAGTCAGTCCTCCAGAAACTATCACAATTGCCTTAAAAGAATTAAAAAAAAATAAAGTCCCTTCAGGGCACACAAAGTGATAAATGGAGGAACAGGAATCATGTGGTTGTGACAAGGTGGGCAGGTGTACAGCACTACCAAACAGAGGAAGGGGGATAGGAAAAGACCCTTTGATTTAGATTACATTGGTCAATTTTGAATTTGAATTATTTCAGTAAAATGGAAATAATGGAAACCACAGTAGAGAACCATAATACTTGAAGAAGGCAGGAAAGATGGCAGATATAAATATTTTGACTGAGATGAAACATAAGAAGAAAGACATAAAGGATGGGTGCTCACAGGGCAGAGGATGTACCTCTATGTGTTTGAATACAGCAGGCCTGGAAGTAATGGAGGAAATACAGAAAAGAGCAGTGAAAAATGAGCGGAAAATACAGACATGGGGACGAGGCTGAGGGCAGGTGGATGGGTGAAGAGCAGGTTCCTCTGTGGAGAACAGATGGCTTATGATTATGGTGTTGGGAAACAGGAGGCAGTGAAGAAAGATGAGAAACCATAATCAGGGATGTTTCCCCATCAGGCCAGCACAGAGTGCCTGGAAAGAAATGATTGATGAGAATAATAGATCTTTAAAACTGTGCTTAGTGTTAAAGAAAGGCGGAATAAAAACAAAACTGAAGATTTCAGGAAAATACAGATTGCTTCACCTTGATTTGCCTTGTGAATTTCATCAGCTTTCAGTTTAATTGTATTCCAAACGCGCCCTACTGCACTTGAGCATAGTCATGCATTTTGGATTAGTGAAGATTGAACAATACATTTTTTTCATGACTTTGGCACTAAATTATTCTATGTACTCAGTAACCTCAATTATGAAACATAATTTTCAAGAATCTAGCTCAATAGCAAGGTATATGCATATTAGCAGAATCTTCAAAGGCATATACATATAAATCTCACATTTAAATATAAAAATCAGTCTTAGGTTTGGAAAAATATAGAAAGAATTAATAAGTGCTATTTTCTCTTTCTCATTGAGGACTATGAAATTAAATAAAGTTTTAGAGACTTCCAACTAAAGTGAATCATACAGTTCTTGAACATTTTCCTTCCACTCCATTATTCTTATTTGCATTCTAAACACTCAGTATAACCTTAACATACTTGGAATTTGCTTATTAATTTCCCTCATTTTGTTTATGAATTCTAAGAGAGGGGAGGAGGAGAGGAATACTCCTCAAGCTTCTTCTACATGAATATTGCATTTACTGAATCACATTCAACTAATCAGTACCCAAACCCCACACCTATGTGCATCATCCTAAAAAAAAAAAAAAACTTAAAATTTCAAACAAATATTCCACAAGAATGCTCAGTGTAAGATGGCCAAGTATTTCAAGATGTTTTTCTGCATAAATTAGTTTTCTGATTTTACAGTATTTCCTCTTTTACTATTATAAAAGATAGAAATAAACATAATTAGATAGATAGAAATAAACATAATGGTGAATTGGATATTTTTTACAAAATGAAAATTTCTTTGTTTCTATTACTGATGACCTCTAACTATTTGCTGGAACTGAATAGCAATAATTAAATGTATTTCTTGCTAACCTCTTTGCAGTTGCAAGGAAACAACAAGCCCAATGAGATGACATTAGCCTATTCTAAGGATGCCCTGGAAAGTAAAAAAGCTTGGGAACCCATCTTAGAAGCCATACTCTTATTCAGAGGTACATCACCTCCAGGGCAGGGATGGCATAAAGCTCTACAAAGAACCAAAAAGTCAGCCAGTTTTCATCTAGAATATTTCAAACTGTGGCATAGGAATCCATCTCTTATTGGGAATCTCACATTGATAAGACGATCTAATATGAAATATCTCAATTAGGTTGAATTTTGCACAAACTTATCTCAGGAGCAGATGGCATATCTTATGTTTACTTCATGCAGGGTACCTATCCACGGCCGGATCCACAGGTAGCCATATTGGTAAATTTTCTGCACCTAGAATAAGCTGTGTTATCCTAAAATATATGCTCATTTCCAAAGAAAGTTTCTGAAGGATGTGCTTGTTCACAATTCCTTCTGGTAAAATAGGTGCTGTCTAAAGAACACATCATTTCTCAAATGTGAGTAAAATTAAGCTGCAATGCTTATTTAAAATGCAGGTTTCAATCCACAGTGCATAGATAACTTTGTGTAGATCAAAAAGAAGGCCAGTACCTCTATTTTTAAAAACAACATTTTGTGTTCTAACGAAAGTGGTAGAGGATCATGCTTGAGAAATTTAGTATGGAGAAAATTAAGAAATTGTTCTTTTTATTGTGGTTTGTGTTGTCCAGAGTCTCTTGAAACTATTTACAACCTTACCTGGCCATATTTTGCTTTAGTATCAGAGTCACTTTAGAACCAAGAAAGCTACAGAATGAGAAGAGAATTAAATAGGGAGAAAAAGGCAGTTTTAGATGTTATGTATTACATCAAATTAAGAAAACATATTATCAGAGATGACATTACACAAAGCAACTGTAATTCACTACCTTCATCACTTCCACACCGTCAGATGCTAATAGAATGGAAGCCATTAAAAGGCCCAACTCAGCTGGGCTTGGGAACCTAATGAGATCATAGCCCAGTGGCAGATGGTAGCTGGAAAAATAAAGCAAGGCAGGACTAAATGACACAGGAAATGAGGATGCTTATTGGGAAGAAAAAGCATAATCTTTAACCAGTGAAAAATGAAGTTCAGTTAATTAATCCCATCTAAGCTTTCATTATTATGTGTTATTATATTTTAGAAAAATCCTCAGTGCCTCAGCTCCTCTATCTATAAAGTAAGGATAATAAAATCCGTTTTATAGGTCTATGGCAAAGAGTCAGTGAGTTAGCACAGGTAAAGGGCTTAAGACTGTGCCTGACACACAGTAACTTCTGAGCAGCTTTTAGCTCTTTTTATTAACTACAGGAGGCTCATGCTACTCTAAGACAGATGGGTTTAAATAATAAAACCTTCCCCATAGGTAAGCCAAATCCCTTCTTCTCCTTCAATTTAAACTTATATGTTGTTATTCTGTCATTCATGGCAATGGGGAATAGTCAGATACTCCTCTGTGCATGATGACCCTTCACACTCTGAATGATTTCATATAATCGGAAACATTTGTGGATGTAGAGCTCTTCAGGGAGAAGTGTGTCCCAATCTAATTTCACAAAGTAATGTCAGGAAAGAAACAATCAATGTTACTCCAAACTAACTCCAAATCAAAGCACTTTAGAGAAAGTCTTTTAATCCGTCTTTAGGCCAGCAGCATGGAGAATCACTGACGTCCAAAAGATGTGAAGAAACAGTTTCATTTATCTATACTCCTTACTATGGCTAAAATCAAAGGTTAGGGAAGGGTCTAATCTATTAAATCAGGATGATGTAGGTTCTATTTCTACATTAGGGAATTGAAATATTTTTTACATTAATGTTTATAACACATTTGGTATATCTTGCTTTAACTTTTAAAAGTAACTTGAAGGCTGGGGGCACCACACATATGTATTTTTAGATTTACCCAAAACAACAGAAATTTTACCCATTATAGGTATTCATGGAACATTAGTGCTCCCTGAATCCAAATGGTCAAATAAAAAAATCTGGAAACTAACCTCTTAATTTCTGAGTGTGTTTATTGAAAATAATGCAATTGCCACCCCTCCCTGTTCACAAGTGTGTGAAGGCTCTCCCTGCCTCCTTCCATTCCTCTCCTCTTTATCTTTCACAAAAAAAAAAGTTTATCATATGTCTAATCCAATCTCAGAAACTCAAGCTAAGATAGTATTAACTTCTCTGCTTTTTAGTTCCTTATCTATAAATGAAAATAATACTTACATAGTATATATGAAATAATAATGTTTAGCATTTAACACAGGACCTAGGACATAGTATTCAACTAATCATGCATCTATATAATTATCATTTTTTAAAAAAATAAATAAAACAACAGAAAAAAAAGAAATACAATGTAATGGATTAGGGTGATTTTTGTTTTCTCTCTGCCTGTTCATATTTTCCAAAATTTCTCTAATACATTAAAAAAAATAAAGTATGGTAAGCTCAGATATTAGATTTGGATGACTGTAAGTGCAGGAGTTGTGGTATGGTTTTTGGTAAGTGATCTTTAACAATTAAAGAAGTGACATATTAAATAATTTGCAAATTTCCTCAGCTGAAAACTTCCATTTGTACCATACCTGAAAATACTCTTTAGTTTGCAAATTTAAAAAAAATCATAAAACTATGTTTCATTACTAAAACATAAAAAATTTTAACTAAAGTCATTATGTTCAAAATTTTATACTTAAATAAAATACTAAGAAAGCTTTGAAAACATAAATGTTTTCTGCTGGCGAGGATGTGGGGAAAAGGGTACACTTGTACATTGCTGGTGGGACTGCAAATTGGTGCAGCCAATTTGGAAAGCAGTATGGAGATTTCTTGGAAAGCTGGGAATGGAGCCACCATTTGACCCAGCTATCCCCCTTCT
>NW_026000142.1:17250865-17254596 GCF_001458135.2 Marmota marmota marmota | reverse complement strand
GGAGGGGAGGGGAGGGGGGATAGTAGAGGATAGGAAAGGCAGCAGAACACAACAGACACTAGTATGGCAATATGTAAATCAATGGATGTGTAACTGATGTGATTCTGCAATATGTATTTGGGGTAAAAATGGGAGCTCATAACCCACTTGAATCAAAGTGTGAAATATGATATATCAAGAATTATGTAATGTTTTGAACAGCCAACAATAAAAATTAAAAAAAAATCTTTTATAATTCTTATGTTTACTGTATGTTTCAAAGACCCCATCTTCCTATAAATCTATCTATCATTAAAATATGTCCTTAAAATCCTGGTAATTATAGTTTTGCATTTTGAGGCTTGCATCAAATTTTTACTTTCATTTTGAGCCTATCACATATTAAAAATGGTAACTTATTGTCTTCGGAAAATAGTTTTGCTTTAAGATCATAGTATATTACAATTTTTGTAAAATTTTTGTTTCAGTAGTTATATATTTACTAGTGAAAACTAAATGGAGAAAAAATTCTCTGTTAAGCAGTCATCTGAAGACCTCCGCTGAGGACTTAATTTTTTAAAATGCCTCAGAGTATGAAATGCTATCCAACTGCTTATCCCCCCCTCCTTCTTCTTTGCCAATGAATACCTAATTATATTGATGATGCCAAGGTTTTCAAGTAGAAACCCACTTCCCATACATCCTTGAACCAAATTGTATTCACGTGACTTGGTCCTAAACAATAGATGAAAGCAGAAATCTGAGTGAAGAAGAAGAGGGGTGCCCTAGGAAGTTTATGCTTTTCTGAGAAAAGACAGATAGAACTCGTGGTGTCCATCCCTCCACTTCCTTCCAAGAAGCCAGATGAAATACCTTGAGCTGTAGTAGTGATTTGTGACATGAGGTAGGAAACCTAAGAAAGAAAACCAACACCTAATCTAAAGATAGAAAGACCTTTGGTTATTGATAACATGTTAGCCAATTGGCCACATTTCTAACTAATATAGATTCCTCCGTGAGAAATGTACTTTGTTCACTGAGTTTTATGTCTACTTGTCTCTGTTAAACCAACACATCCTCAGGAGTTCTTGGACTGGTTTTCATTCTTATTAAGTACTGAGGTTGTTTCTTTAGACTATCCCATTCCTGTAAGAAAGAAATCAGAGTCTTTGACTATACAAACCCAGAATTCTCTCTTCCAAGGAGTGTCAGAATATGTTTTATATATTAAACATTAACATGGGTGATTCTTTTGTTTTCACACGACAGAATTTGAAAATATATAATAAAAAAGAATCAGAATGTTTCAGAGTGGTATTTTCCAAAGAAGCCTACAGTATTTTCCAGTTCTTTGTATCACTTATAACATTTCAGCCATATGTCCTTGAGAAATGGGAAAAGAGTTTCAAATTATTTAAGATCACGCAATGTGATGCTAAAATTTAGAATCCAATCGCTACAATCATTTGAATTATATCTTTGCACTAATCTTCCAGTAATCAGATAGACTTAAAATGTTTCCTTGACTCTCAAAATTTTAAGTGTTTATTTTATATATTTTTTAGATTTGATTTTACTCATTTTTTTAATCCTCTAGTTTAAAAAGTTGGACAAGGTATTTACTGGATTTGCAGCTCTAGGTGAGAAGGCCAGTGACATTTAAACTGTAAAGATGTATAAGTGCCCCCAAATATTTCATACTTGCATAATCTTTCTACTCTTTAAATATTTAGTCTCTAGTAATTTCCTGTTAAAATTCAGCTGTGATGCTTTAAATAAATAGTATTTTAAGTCTATTTGTCACTAACACATCTTGCAATCAAATTAATCAATATATAGTTCATTGAGACTCACATAGATAAGCCTTATAACTAATTCAAATCCTCTGTTCACAGATTTGTTATTTTAAATGCTGTTTATCAAAGGAACTGTGTTTTAGCTTTAGATCAGAGTCACAGAAGGTTAAATAGGATTCCTGATAAGTTAATGAACACTTATTTCAGAGATAAAAGAATTTTAAAGTAAAATAGGAGATTGAGAATGAGAAAGCAATTAGCTCAAACCTCAATGGTATTTACAAAGTAAATATAATGATAACTTTAAAAGTTAATGGGCTTAAGGATCAAACAGTACAACTAAAAATTCAAATTGAATACGTTCTCTTCAGCTGTTAAAAATCCCTCAGGTAAAGAACAACTCTATAGGAATGGGCCAATTTGAAAAGGAAAAAAAATATGTCCAACAAAAATTTTAAATGCCTGACTAAATATTTAAAAATAAAATATACATTAAAATGACTTTATGATGCTGGGGTTATTTACTTCCCAAAGTGTCGTATGTTAAAATTTGATAACAACCACTGTGTAGAAACCAACCAACAAACAAAATTGTAACCCCTTATATTATTAGAGGGCATATTTATTGATATAGACTTTCTGGCAATTGAGCAATATGTATCCAATATTTTGGCAATTAAAAATATGTACCTAATAACTTGAAATAGACATTTATTTACTTAAAAATTCATCTCCTAAAAATCTTTTGAGGAAGGAACTAATGGTATGTGCAAAAATTTAGTTTCAAATTAAAAGCTAAATATGGCTGATAATTCAGAATAATTCAACAATGGTCAATAATTCAGATTTGGTTAAATATATAAATGTGTTTCATAAGCTATTGAGTAGTCTTTTAAAGTGATATTATTGAAAAGTCTGTTGGGATGTAAAGTTATTCAAAATTATTGTTAAGGGGAAAATCTGAGTTTGTAAAGAATTTTGACTATTTAAGTATAAACATACATATAACTTTGAGATATATGCCACGTGGTGGGTGTTTGTGTGACATTTATCTCATTTCTTATTTTTTATCTATAATTTTTGTGCAGTGAACATGTACTAAACAAAGTTTGTTATATAATCAATGCTTATTATGCCCAAATAAATTATGCCTAAATAGAGTCTCCAAATCATCTTCATAAGTTTTGATCCCTTTTAAATGAGAGGAAATTGGAAAATGTATTAGAAATCCTGCCATCCATATATTCAGCACAAACCTCCACATCTGACTATTGTCCTTTTTCTGAGCAGTACAGTCCCACAATAGCATGTGCAATGGCTGAAGCAGGCGTGTACAAATAAAACACGCTCTCTTTCCTCCTATTTGGAACTAGAACTCTGTTTGACTTGTGAACTTCATTTGAAATAAAAACAACCTCGGAGCTATGGGGTATTTCAATAGAAAGGCAGAGAAAATTGTTCTAGTGAAATAAAAAGGAGGTGAGGAAAGGACAGAAAAGATGTGAGACCCTGTAGTACCAGAGAGTCAAAAAGGCGTAACCTTAGTCATGGGGTGTTTTCACCACTAATAAATCCAATCTCTGTGCATCGTCCCTCAGGATTCCAGGAGAAATCCATAAGCTATGTTTTGAATGTGTCACCAAAGTTCGTGTGTTGGAAACTTTATCCACAACTTAATCTCAACACTGTTGTATTGAAAGATGGAACTTTTTTTTTAAATTCTAATTTGTTACATATGACATCAGAATGCATTATAATTAATATTACACATATAGAGCACAATTTTTCATATCTCTGGTAAAGTATATTTACATTATTTGTGTCTTCATACATGTACTTAGGGTAATGATGTCCATCTCATTCCACCATCTTTCTTACCCCAATTCCCTCTCCTTTCCCCTCCCACCCCTGTGCCCTATCTAGAGTTCATCTAATCCTCCCATGCTCCCCCCCCCC
>NW_026000142.1:17229017-17250840 GCF_001458135.2 Marmota marmota marmota | reverse complement strand
CCCCCCCCTCCCAATCCCACTATGAATCAGCATCCTTATATCAGAGAAAACATTTCACATTTGTTTTGGGAGGATTGACTAACTTCACTTAGCATTATATTCTCCAGCCCCATCCATTAACCTGATAATGCCATGATTTTATTCTCTTTTATTGCTGAGTAATATTCCATTGTGTATATATGCCACAGTTTCTTTATTCATTCATCTACTGAAGGACATCTAGGCTGTTTCCACAGTTCAGCTATTGTGAATTGTGCTGCTATAATTTGTTTATAACATCGATGTGGCTGTGTCCCTATAGTATGCTGTTTTTAAGTCCTTTGGGTATAGATTGAGGAGTGGGATAGCTGGGTCAAATGGTGATTCCATTCCCAGTTTTCCAAGGAATCTCCATACTGCTTTCCAGATTGGCTGCACCAATTTGCAGTCCCACCAGCCATGTATGACTGTGCCTTTTCCCCCACATCCTCACCAACACTTATTGTTGTTTGTATTCTTAATAGCTGCCATTCTGAGTGGAATGAGATGAAGTCTTAGAGTAGTTTTGATTTGTACTTCTCTAATAACTAGAGATGTTGAAATTTTTATCATATATTTGTTGATTGATAGTATATCATCTTCTGAGAAGTGTCTGTTCAGTTCCTTGGCCCATTAATTGATTGGGTTATTTGGTATTTTGGTGTTTAGCTTTTTGAGTTCTTTATATACCCTAGAGATTAGTGTTCTATCTGATGCACAAGTGGTAAAAATTTGCCCCCAAGATGTAGGCTCTCTGTCCACCTCACTGATTGTTTCTTTTGCTGAAAAGAAGCTTTTTGGCTTGAATCCATCCTATTTATTAATTCTTGATTTTAATTCTTGTGCTATAGGAGTCTTATTAAGGAAGTAGGGGCCTAATCTGATATGATGGAGACTGGGGCCTATTTTTTCTTCTATTAGACATGGGGTCTCTGGTTTAATTTCTAGGTCCTGGATCTACTTTGAGTTGAGATTTGTGCATGGTGAGAGATAGAGGTTTAATTTCATTTTGTTGTATGTAAATTTCCAGTTCTCCCAGCATCAATTGTTGAAGAGGCTATCTTTTCTCCAATGTACGTTTTTGGTGCCTTTGTCAAATATAAGGTAACTGTAATTATGTGTGTTAGTCTCTGTGTCCTCTATTCTGTACCATTCATCTACCCATCTATTTTGGTGCCAATACCATGCTATTTTGTTACTATTGCTCTGTAGTATAGTTTAAGGTCTGCTATAGTGATGCCACCTGCTTACTCTTCTTGCAAAGGATTGCTTTAGTTATTCTGGATCTCTCATTTTTCCAGATGAATTTCATGACTGCTTTTTCTATTTCTATGAGGAATGTCATTGGGATTTTTAAAAAATATTATTTTTTTATTATTATTGATTCTTGTGCTATAGGAGTCTTATTAAGGAAGCAGGGGCCTAATCTGATATGATGGAGACTGGGGCCTATTTTTTCTTCTATTAAACACGGGATCTCTGGTTTAATTTCTAGGTCCTAGATCTACTTTGAGTTGAGATTTGTGCATGGTGAGAGATAGAGAGATGACCTTTATTTTATTTATTTATATATGGTGCTGAGAATCAAACCCAGTGCCTCACACATGCCAGGCAAGTGCTCTACTGCTGAATCATAGCCCCAGCCCCTGTCATTGGGATTTTGATTGGACTTTCGTTAAATGTGTATAGTGCTTTGGGTAGTATGGTCATTTTGACAATATTAATTCTACCTATCCAAGAAAAAGGAAGATCTTTTTATCTTCTAAGGTCTTTTTTGACTTCTTTCTTTAGGGTTCTATAATTTTCATTGTAGGGGTTTTTCATCTCTTTTGTTAGGTTGATTCCCACGTACTCTATTTTTTTTTTTTTGAGGCTACTTTAAATGGGTTAGTTTTTCTCATTTCCCTTTCAGATGATTTGTCACTGATATACAGAAATGCCTTTGATGTATGGGTGTTGATTTTGTATCTTGCTACTTTGCTGAAATCATTAGTTCTAGAAGTTTTCTGGTGGAAATTTTTGGGTCTTCTAGGTATCGAATCATATCATCAGCAAATAGTGCTAATTTGAGTTCTTCTTTTCCTATCTGTATCACTTTAATTTCTTTCATCTAATTCCTCTGGCCAGTGTTTCAAGAACTATGCTAAACAGCAGTGGTGAAAGAGGGCATCCCTGTTTTGTTCCAGTTTTTAGAGGGAATGCTTTCAATTTTTCTCCATTTAGAATTGATGTTGACCTGGGCCTTAACATAGATAGCTTTGACAATGTTGAGATATGTTCCGTTATCCATGGTTTTTCTAGTGTTTTGAACATGAAGGGGTGCTGTAATTTGTCAAATGCTTTTTCTGCATTTATTAAGATGATCATATGGTTCTTTAAGTCTATTGATGTGATGAATTACATTTATTGATTTCTGTATGTTGAACCAACCTTGCATTCCTGGGATGAACCCCACTTGATTGTGGTGCACTGTCTTTTTGATATATTTTTGTATTCAATTTGCCAAAATTTTATTGAAAATTTTTGCATCTATATTCATTAGAGATATTGGTCTGAAGTTTTCTTTCTTTGATGTGTCTTTGCCTGGTTTTGGAATCAGGGTGACATTGGCCTTATAGAATGAGTTTGGAAGTTCTCCCTCTATTTCTATTTCCTAAAACTATATTCAAGGGTATTGGTATTAGCTCTTCTTTAAAGTTCTTGTAGAATTTGGCTGTGTATCCATCTGGTCCTGCACTTTTCTTGGTTGGTAGGCTTCTGATGGCATCTTGTATTTCTTCACTTGAAATTGATCTGTTTAAATTGTGTATATCATCCTGATTCAATTTGGGCAAATCATATGACTCTAAAAATTTGTCAATGCCTTCAATATTTTCTATTTTATTGGAGTACTAGTTTTCTAATTATCTTCTTGTATTTCTGTAGTGTCTGTTGTGATATTTCCTGTTTAAGAGAGATGGAACTTTTAAGAAGTGATTAGGACATGGGGGGATCCACCTTCATAAATAGATTGATTAATTATTACAGGAACAATTTGTCATAAAATTAAATTAAGCCTCCTGTTTTCTCCTCCTGTTATCATGCAGCAACAGGGCCCTCTCTAGATGCAGTCCCTCAATCATGGACTTCTCATGAACTGTGAGCCAAAGACATTTCTGTTAATCCTAAATTATCCAGCCTTAGGTATTCAGTTCTAGCAGCACAAAACAGTCTTAAGACACATTATTATTACTATTTTCTTAATCTACCTTAAATTTCTGTTAAGATATCTGCAAAGAATAAACATAAATTATAAAATGCTCCATTAGTCCAGAAAGCAGAAATCACATCATAGGAGGAATTTAGTTTAGTAGGTTTAATAAGTATGGAAGGATCAAAAAGTCATAGAAGGATGCTAGTTTCTAATGGTGGTAACTACAGCAAGCAACTATCACCCCAGGGCTGAGGCAATGAGGGAAGGAACATGTGAAAACTAGAAACTAGTAGTTGAAGGAAGGATTTCCTGGCTTGTGATTGGAACTCATGATCCTAGAGGAAAGGACTCAGTGTGTTAGGACTCAAGATATCTGAAGATATGATGTCACTCAACTGGTGCTGGTCCCCCTGAAAAGGCAAAATGAGGCTAGTTGTAGGAATTGGGGGAAAACAACTACAAGCTGGAACCATTTGCTATTGTTACCCACTGCCATTTCCAGGGTAAAAAAATTATTGTTCAGGTAATGTTGTCATTCACAGGAAGAAAAACAGTAAAAAGCACATACATTTTACCTCTCCTGGGCCTCCAGTCTTCCTTTAGAATGCTCCATTGTCAAAGTTTACCAGAGAGGCAGCTGGCAAAGCAGAAATGTGGTGTTCAGAATCCCATCCCCTCTGAAGGCAAAGCAGAATACAAAAGAGTATGTTTGAAACTGAAAGAAAAATGGCTTAATAATGACCAAACATGATAAAAGTAATTTTATTTTACTTCTTAATTCCATGTTCTATGTGAAATACAGTATAAAAATAGTTGCAAAAGTGAATGAATAACACTGTAGAAAAACCATGGGAACCACTCATTAGATTACTTAACTAATTTGGAGGAAATTTGCTATGTTGGCAGCCTGTGTTGCCAAAGATTTTAAAAAGTCTTTTAATGAGTTTTGTTTAGTACTAAATATAATTAAGTTTGTGAATTTAGAAGTAATTTTTTGTTTTAGTTGAACAAAAATGAAGAAATTGTTAGTGTACTTTTTATTCAAACATATTGAATTTTGGCAGTGTTTGCATGTTAACATCTTCTGTCCACTGAGACTTATATCAATTAAGAAATTTTATTTCTTTTATTAAATTTAAAAAATAAATTTACAATAACAATTAAGCAATATTTCAGATTTGCAGTTCTGCAAGCAGCTCTTGCTATAATAACAGTTCTGGCTGCTGCAGATGGCTGTGGGCCAAACAGCCACTAAAACTAAAAGAAAAGACCAAGAAAATGCCTTTAAGAACATCCTTTTAAGAATACCATGGGCATGTCACAGAACAAATGTGAATGGTCCACAAATATATGTAAAAATGTCCAACATGGGGCTGGGGATATAGCTCAGTTGATAGAGTATTTACCTTGCATGCACAAATCCTTGGGTCCAATCCCCAGCACCACAAAAAAGTAAATTAAAAAAGGTTCAACATCTCTAGCAATTAGAGAAATGTAACTTAAAACTACACTCATATTCCATTTCACTCCAGTCAGAGTGGCTATTATCAAGGATACAAGTAGCAATAACTGAGGATGTGGGGAAAACGGTTCACTCATACATTGCTGGTATAACTACAAATTGGTGCAACCACTCTGAAAAGCAGTGTGGAGATTCCTCAGAAAACTTGAAATGGAACCACCATTTGACCCAGTTATCCCACTCCTTGGTATATACCCAAAGGACTTAAAATCAACATACTACAGGGATGCAACTACATCAGTATTTATAGCAGCTCAATTCACAATAGCTAAGCTATGGAACCAACCTAGGTCCCTTCAGCAGATGAATGGGTAAATAAAAGGTAGTATATATACCTAGTAGAATATTACTCAGCCATAAAAAAGAATGAAATTATGACATTTGCCAGTAAATGCATGGAGCTGGAGACTATTATGCTAAGTTAGTCCCCCAAAACCAAAGGCTGAATGTTTTCTCTGATATGCAAATGCTAACCCATAATGTTGGGGAGGTTAGAGAATAGAAGTTCATTGGATTAGACAAAAGGGAATGAGGGAAGGTTTTCCTATGAATATAAAAGACTTTGTATAATCAATCAGACATAACTTTCCTATGTTTATATATGAATACATAACCAGTGAAATCCATATCATGTACAACCACAAGAACGGGATCCTAATTAGAATAAGTCATACTCCATTATGTATAATATGTCAAAAAACACTCTACTTTCTTGTATATCTAAAAAGATTGAATAAAAAAGTATTTATGAAAAAAGAAGTTCTCTTCCTTGGAAGACTGACACCAGACATTTTCTTCCCTGGAGGCATTTGCCAATCTGAGAAGGAGCCAAAGATTGTTTGCACAATGGCTGTGATAATTCATCCATTCATGTGTGCATGCCTTTTGCAATGTGACAGTGACACCACTTCTCATCAAGAGGTAGAGTCTATTTCCACATACCTGGATATATACTGGCTTTGTGACTTAACTCTGACCAACAAGTTGTCTCAGAACTGAAGTTGTGAATTCTGGAGCCTATGACCCAAGAAGTCTTTTCTTACAACAGTGATCTGAGACCACCATGTAAAGATGTTCAGCATAACCTACTAGATGATGATAGGACAGGTAGAGGATAATGGAGATGCTCAATTTCATAGCTAGTACCATGCACCAAACATGTGTATGAGGCCCTCTCAGATCATCCAGCCCCAGTGGAGCTGAGAGATGTTTACAGAGGCATGAGAATCCCAAGCTAAGAGATGACTACAGTGGCATGAGAATCCTAGCCAGTAAGTCAACAAACCACTGGCACAGAGAATTATGGTCAAATAAATGGTTGTTGGTTGCTTTTTGAGACACTAAATTTTGAATGGATTGTTACATATTAAGAGATAACTGATATAATTGTACATGGCCTGGGGAGTGGGACTCTACTAGAAGATAAAGCAACTGTAGCATTGTGTGTGTTGGGGGGCGGGGGTGCTGGCATTGAACTCAGGGCCTCGTGCATAACAGTCAAGTGCTTTACCATTGAACTATATCCCCAGCCCACAAGTGTAGCTTTTAATGTCTACATGGGCTGGCACGATGGATTAGAATTCAGAAGATCCCAAAATACATTTTTAATTTTCTTTATGAGAATTTTCTGAGGGCTAGTGAAAAACAAGAGGATGGGGTGTGGCTAAGCCAGAAACTTCTATGAAGCAGTAAGGAAATTCTCATCATCTTGCAGTGCTTAGGAAACAAAGTCTTGCCAACGGAAAGGAGTTTGTATCAAACACATGTCCAGTCTCAGACTTGAGAAAACGTTCATACTTTGAATCTGCATCAAGTACAAAAACAAATCTAAGATTGAACTTCTGAGGTGCCAAGTTATATCTTCATGTTCTATGTCTGAGGTCACAGAGAACTCCCAGGCTCTCAGACAAAACTCAGAAAAGGATCAAGAAAACAGGCAATTCAGAAGTTAACTGAGTTAAAATAAAGAGCAACTCAAATTAATCTTTGATTAGAATGAGGTTGTCATCCCTTCACTATTTCTCCCTAACAAAAGAACAAAACCTGACTAGGAAAAACACAACATCGAATTCAGCCTCTATACTTATTTTATATGCAATATCCAACATAAAATAAAGTATTATGAGAGATGCAAAGATTTGGAACAGCATGATGATAATAAAAAGGACACTGAAGAAAATAGAGTCAGATTCAATGTTTCAAAACATTCATATACATTGAAGTTTTGGAATAATGGACAAAGCCTTGGAAATTTTTCAAAAGACAATTAAAATCTATAAAAAGAAGTAAAATAACATTTTATGACAATAAAACATAATAGCTGTCCTGAAGAACTCACTGGACATATATTAACAGAAAATGGGTACAACAGAATATTTTATATTTTAATTATTTATATTCAAGATGTATATGTAATTATAAAAATTTCAACCTCAAAAATAAAAGCATTCTACTAGCATTTAAAATGTAAAAGAACATTAGAAACAATTTTAAATTAGTGGATTTGACTACTAAAAGCAATTGGCAAATTATTGGGGAAATACAATATACCAAAATTAATGCAAGAAAGAAAATATAAATAAATAAGACTCCTAAATCTTAAATCTGAAGAAATTCAATTAATTATTTAAAAAAAAAAGAAAACCAAAACTGCAAAATCATCAGTAGTGAAATTTTTCAAATATTTATGGAAGACAATGCCAATCTTAGGCAATTTTCAAAGAATATGAGTGGATACTTCTCTTGTTTTTGTTTTACCATCATAGATATTATACTTACAATGTAATTAATTATGTAATTTCTCTATAACTTTGCTGACAGCATGGTGGGCAAGGCAGGCAAATCTAAATTCATAATAGACATCTATCCATTGAGGACAAAGGAATTCTCCCAAAATGATGGAAAGGAACCAAAGGAAGGATCTTGCCACAAGGTGGCACCCCAAGAAGAGAATGGCTCTCGGTTGGCATTTAACAACCTTGCACTCATCCACATAGGTCATGTGAGCCAGGCATGAACCACATCTAGTCTGAATCTGGGCAGAATGCCTATAATCCTCCTGAAATAGGAGAGTTTGGGAAGCTTGTGTGGAGCTGCTAAATGAGGAGCTGCTAATTCTTTTTCTCACTTGTTTTTCTATCTACCAAGGAGACTGTCATGAGACAGTTTCTTATCACTTCTAGTTCCCAATGAAGAATATAATTTTCTATGCTGCCCCTCTGGGTTTAGCTTCTAGATATAAAACCCCTTTGCTGTAATCTATAATCATTTCCTCAGGAATAGAGTACCACACCTCATATTGAAGTCATCAATCATCCTTTTGATTATATGGAACAAGGATTATAAGTAGCTGGTACCTCTGGCTGCTCTTCCCTTTTCTGTCTATGAAAGAAACAATCTATGGAAAGCTAAAAAGGACTCATCATTACTATACTAGCCAAATCTTTCTGTCTTGGCCTGGCTTTGCCTTGTATGCATGACACAATGCAACTAACTATATGAATTGAAGGAACAATGGTGACATAAGCATGGGCACACTGGGAATGCTTGTCTTCACCAACTTTCCTTGGGCTTTGATGACTAGCTTTAGCCCAGTCATATTGCTGGATATGCTAGATGAATGACTTGATGCAAAAAATACCAAGCGATTCAAAATGGGAACTAGAGGATACGTGATATTCTGGCATTGAGAATGTCTGGGGCCCTTAGAAAATACTTTTTTTGGCAGGGGCCCCATCTATATAAACATTTTGATTAAAAAATCTATTAAAAAATTTATGGATCCATGTGCTGTGTAGTAACACAACAAAGAAGATGTTCTTAATTTCTTATTATTCAACCAGAAGTGTTCAGGTGATGTCTTGTTCCTATTGTAGCCTAGGAACCTTTCCAAAAGGGCCCTTTTCACGTTCATTGTCAAATGTCCTATTCTTGTCTGATTTCATATCTCCTGCCATGAGGTAACAGTAACAATGCTTTATTATTCACAAGGTCACAGCTCTTGAGAATTTATTACATTAAAATGATACAGATCTTCATGTTTCTGCAATGCCCTAATATCTCTTATTGTGATGTCTACATATGATATTGCATTATTTATTTTGCTATCCCTGAAGACAGGCTCCCAATAATTTTCTCAAAGATTGCTATTATTGTGTTTCATTGATAATGACCACAAAGGCAAAAATTAAACAGAGTGCGTGAGAAAAGGCAAACAACAATTTGCTTTCTGATCATGCTAAATTTACTATGCAGTATTTTAGAGCTTAAACGTAGAGCAACACATCTTAGCAACAATTTCTTCTCTTGAAGTCTGGCTATAAGCAGCATTCCTGGAATACTTTGTCTTTCAATGTTGATTCACTCCTACTTTTCTTAAACCACCCACAATGGGGAAAATAGGTGAAGAGTCCTTGGGCAGAGGGAGAAGAATATTCCTATCTTCACTATGACTGCTCATCTTTCACGTTGCATGGATTAAGACTAACCTCACAGAACATGACCCTACCACATTGGTTAGGGTCAAAAAGGACATCAACTGAAAGGGCCTCTTGGAAAAGCTCAAAGGAAACACGTGCAGTCACCTGTGGCAGATGACTTGACTTCCCAATGCATGGTACAGAACACATGGTGGGGTCAGAGTGACTGCCCAAGTGCCAGTGGCACAAGGGATTCCTACCACTGCTCTCACTGCACCTGAGGGCAGCACTACCACCACATCACAAAGAGGTGAAAGCCAGATACACAGATATACAGCTCAAGAACCATCAGACTGTCAGTAGTCCACACTCCTGTACTTGGCCTCTGTACAAAGTCAAGTTCACCTAAAATCAGCAGGTCAGCCCTAGTCTCTCCACCTAATCTAAGAGGATGCCAGGAAAGAAATATCACACCAGCAAGTTGGAACGAGTAGGTTCATAATGCCATCTTTCTCTGATCAGGGCCTGTCCAAGGACCAGACTGTGAATCTGGATCTCCTCAGAGCATCTGGTAGCAGGCAGAGGGTTGGAGCACACACCAAAACAGAGAAATAGAAAATGGAGTCCACAAAATGACCTTGTTCAGACACGGGGCTAGCTATCCACACAGCATTTATAAGCCCTAGCTAAATACTGACGCCAGAAGAACACCATGAAAATTTCAAGTAGGGCATCCCAATATGTGGCCCCTGTGTTTAGGGCCCAGAGCAGGGCTTCTATTTGTCTAGGTCTAGGGGAATTATACTCCTGGAATTTGGATTCGAATTTTACTAAGTTGAGGGAGTTCTAGAGGCTTCTATTTATTTTTTCTTATGAGAGCAATGACTTCACATCAGAAGTCTACCTTTGTTAAGTATGTCTGAATTATCCATATAAGCACTTAGGAAAATAATCACATTATTTTTTTGGAAAAACCTCTGGACTCACTGTGAGATAGACTTGCGCCAATAGTTGACAAAAAGGAAATTCTGGATCCGCATGAATTAGATATGGCTAATGATCTCTCCCCACAAAGTTTAGATATTTATTTTTCCCAATGCATAGTTTATACTCAGAAGTGGTCATTGATTCCTTTGGAAAACACAGGGAAAATTTTATGGTATATTTTCATAATGTTACTGCCTCCTCTTCAGTTGGATTGTTTCACATCTATGAAATGTGTTAAGTCTGAACTACATCAAATATAGTAATCAGCTGAGAGACCAGATCTGGTACTATGGTGGGGCAAGCGAGGTGCCTAGAGAACAAAATTTAAGAAGACATTCATAGGTTTGTGCAAATGCAGCCACATGGATACATCTAATTGAAGAATCTAGTCTAAGTCAAAACCTTTTGTGCTTTTTGTTGTTCCATGGTGCTGGAGATCAAACCCAGGACTGTGTGCACAGGAGGCAAGCACTCTACCAACTGAGCTATATCTGCAGCTCTAAGTCAAAACCTTTTGTACAGGAGTGTAAGATGATGGATTTTCTGCTTTATACTTGGAAAACACAAATGATAAGAGGTGAAATTATCAGAATGAGGAAGGGAATTATAATAAGTTGAAAAACAAGTATAACTGATACAATTTCAGGAATGAATGACTAAAGAAACAGTTTATCCCAATATTTAGCATATTTTCTACATTTCTAAATGATACTTTCTGAGTCTTTTTTGAAGCTAATGTATCTTTCTACCTATCTATCTATGCATATATCCAATGGGATTTTGTTTTGTTTTGTTTTGTTTTGCCACACTGGGGATTGAACTCAGGGATGATCTACCACTGAGCCATATCCCCGGCCCTTTTTCAGTTTTTATTTTGAGACAGGGTATCCTCCTGTCTCATCCTCCTGGGTCTTTGGGATTACTGATGTGCCTCACTGTGCCTGGCTATTTTATGTACTTTTTGAAAATAGGAAATAAGTTTTTCCTTTTGGTCTCCAATACAGCTCTACTAATAGTACCTGGCCCATGATAAGATACTAAAAACCTGTTTGTAGAAAAAATAATTAGATAAAACTGTGTTAAGTTTATCAGCATTATGACATAAAAATCATTCTAAAATATGGGGATTGTTTTTTCCTCCAAATTATGTCATTCCCTGTATTTCTACTTACCCCAATTACTATTCTCTGCATTTTTCCAGAAAATTATTTACAATTATAGGGGGTTTAATCACATAATTGCTTACAATAATAAAATATCAGAGGCAACTTATGTGTCTAATAATAGTGGGTCTGTTTTGTATGTTTTCCTGTGTTATCACATACCATTAAATACAATACCCAGCATTTATTTTTCCTTTTTTTTTTAAATAGTTGCATTCCAATTCTTCTTTGGGGTAATATCCCTGCCAACACTGGATATAATCTTGATATAATCCAGCTTTCATTGGCCAAATGATAAATATATGGGCATATGAGATCTTCAGAGCATGTAATCTGAAAGGTGAAAGTTCGTATAGTGGAATTTATTTATCCAAACTTGAAAAAATCATTTTATTATATTCTTCTCCCTCAATTCATGAAGCAAAATGTTGACTTCTTGAGTTCTTCAGACTATTCTTTGTATTTTCTTAATTTTATATGAGTTTTACTATACTGTTCACATAAATTCCTTTTTTGGTTTAGGATAACTAGAGCCAGTTTCTGTTACTTGTTAACAAAAGCCCTAAGTGATAAAATTTTATTTTAGAACATTTTTTTTAATATGGACAAAGATTTGCAACAAATTATTCAGTGAAAAAAATATCTTGCAAAACCATGTGATATGTTCAACATATTAAAACCATGTGATACATATTCTATATAATACACTTATATCAAAATTATTATATAGAAATTTTAATAAATGTAGATATTAAAACAATTACTTTACTAGGATATGGTGTTATTAATTTTCATTCTTTTCCCTTTGCTAATTCGTATTTTCCAAAAGCTTTAGAATGCCAATGCCTTTCTTGGTCAATCAGAAACAAATACACTTTGGAAGGGTAAAACTCTCAAATCAGACCTTGACTTTAAATTTCAACTATTTATTCAAAACTAATGGATACGATTAAATAAATTCAAGAACCAAGGGAAAGATTAGGTGAGTTTTACCCAAATAAGACCTAATGCTTCAACACAGAAAAAGAAGTTGATCCAGTCAGCATACTTGAGTTTTTGTGACTTATCTAGGACTGAGGTAAGAGGGTGATTTAATTTAATTCCTCACCATACCCCCCTGAATCCTTTCTATTTCTTCAAGTCTTATTTCTTCTCTCTCATTTTTTTTTTTTATATTAAGGGTCCTTTCACAAAACTTGTGATGAACCCAATTCAAATCTCCTTAAGCCAAAAAGTGGGGGGAGGTTTATAGACTCCTGCAATAGAAAAGTCCAAGGATAGGGTTGGACTTTAAGCAAATGATGTCTTTAGGACTTGATCTCCCTCTACTGCTTCATTTTCCTGTGTCAGCTCCCTAGTCACAAAGGTTCCTTAGTGATGTTCCCAAAAGCTCCAAATCTTTATCTTTTCTGATGAAGTAGAACACAAAGGATATTTTTGTTTTCAACAATTTCAAAGTCCCAAACTGAATCATACTGGACAATGGGTCACCTTTCCATTGATGAACTGATCACTGTTACAAAGTTCTTCTGATTGGCTAGGCCAGGGTCACCCACCCCTGGAGCCAGAAGGGGAGATAGTCCATCCATCCCATCATGTGAACAAAGAGTTGAAGAGAAATAAATGCCCAAAGAAATCATCAGTTCTGTTACCACAAGAAGGGCAATCCATTCTAAACAGGCAAAACTCAGGTCCTGAGTGTGAGGATGGCCTTAGGCCTGAGCCTAAGCAACTCCATTTTAAAAACTCCAGTTTGAAACCTGCAGTCTCACCAGGCAGCCTAAGGGAGCCCTCCAGTATGGCCCTCAGGCACAAAAAAGTCACTTCTCCCATCCTGATAAACTCAGAGTGAAGTCTCTGGCAGGCTGTCCTCACTCCTTAAGAGGGAAAGGCAAAAAGATCAGGGTGGGAACCACCAGACCAGATGTTTAACCCCAGGGTAAATGATATCACTGAGAGACCCCGTAGCAGCTGATAAGGATTAAAAAGTGGATCAAAAGCCCCCAAATTTGGTATAAATAATGGAGCAAATGAACATACATTCAGCCAGTTCTCAAACTCTACAGCCACATTTTGACCCTGGAGAGAGTCACAACTTCTCCCTACAACTGGCCATCAGCTCCATTCCACGAGAAGCCTGCCTCGGTTCCTGACCTGATCACTGTGGCCTGAGAGAGTGTGCATCTACTGGACTTAAGCCTAAGGCTTGAGACTTTTTATCTGACACCTGAACTTAGCATGCAAAGGGAATGTCTGTCATGAGCCTGTCATGATTAAGTGTGTTTGCAGTGCTTAGAATTGATGTAGAATTGTTTGCTGTGAATTGATTATGTCTATTGCAGTGCCTAGCATTAAGGATTGTCATTTTCTTGATTAAGAACCTATAGAGTGAAATTGTATTGAGTGATTTGAGTGAATAAAGCATTGACAAAGACAGAAGTGCATGGACATTCTTTATGTCTCCCCTTCAACTGCATAAGTCGCACCTTTTGCCATCACAACAAAGAGTCACTCCATTTAATTTTTCCAAAATCTATACAAGTCTGGGAAGATGAGAGTGAGGATTTGATCTTCTGAAACTTGCCAGTTCTTATATTTTTTCCTTGAAGTTCGGTGTACAAATAAATAATGAAGAAAATGACAACATAATATAACAGAATGCGAGCAAACCTGAGCTCCTTTCTTAGCTGTATCAAGTCAAAATTATTTAATATCTCTGAACATCAATTTTCTCATTTTAAAAATGTGAGATGGAAGGAAAGGAGTGAGAGGTCAAGTAAAATGAAAGCTTCAGGTTTCTATCAGTACTAAAATTTTATACTTCTTGATCTTTTAAGATACTTGATTAGGCAAAATATCCATTTGCTATTTCTCTTTAAGAAATTATTTTAACTGTATCATGCTTCAGGGTTATTATTCAGATATGTGCATGGAAATAATCTTGACTGGTATTAGATGTTTGAGTAAAAAGAAAGCTTTGCTATCAGAAGACAGATATGTAAGAAATATTTTTAATAGAATCAGGAATACATATTTTGATGAGATTGTTTTTCAAATTTGACTAACTCATGATTTGGATGCTTTTGCAGGAAACAATAATGTGTTAAGAACAAATTAGAGCTCATTATGAAAACATGTTGCACTAATAGCAGGTACAGAATTATGTCATCAGAGTCCAGGAGAACAGTGCCAAGCAAATTATAATTGTAATTTTTCAGTGGTCTCTAAACAGAATGCTATGGAATCTTTGATAGGAAAATTATGATAGTCACCTTTTATTGAACTCTGCTATGCATCAGCTGTTTCATGAGTTCTTATACACTCTTATAAGCTATATAACAGTGTTATATATAGTAACTATAAAGAAAAATGAGGAAATTAGAGCTCAAGGAAATCAATAATTTACCCTCACTTATAGATCTGGTAGGGAAAATAACAAATTTTGGTAAGGAAGAACTTGTTCTCAGGTGTCTCGCTAGGATCATTCTGAGTCCCTTGTCTTTCCAACTTTAAGACCATGCCTTCTTACAATCTCCACAGAGGGAGCACTTTGCATTCTTGCCTAGTGTCTGGAAAATTGTTCCCTTTGAAACACCTTTGCCATGTTTGAGTCTTAGGCACATTTATAGCAAATGAGGACAAGTCTGTAGACATGCAGGAATAATATTAAGGGGTCGTGACTTTTATAAGCTGTTACGTACTATCTGGTGGAGAGTAAAAATTCTTGACATCAAAAAAGAACAAACTGGTTCCAATTCTAGATTTATCAATGCAGGTGGGAGAGGTCTTGTAAAAACTGTGTTCCTAGAATGTCTTGCATAAACATATTTGTTTACTAATTTTGGAACTCTTTTAAAATATTAATTTATCTTGTTTTTTTTTTCATGTTAATTCCAACAAACTTATCTGGAGGCAGATACACAAAAAAAATTTAAGAACTGAAAGTTTGTTACTCCTGAGAATGTGATTGTTGATTGTTCTTTAAGTCAGTGGACATAGATCAGCAGAGCTGCCTCTAAAGGAAATTTTGGATGAATTAAGCCCTCAGGGAATCAAGGCAAAGGTTTCCTATGGGCATGTTAATTTGACTGTCTCACAGTGCCAAACACAGTAACAGAACCCACAGCAATGAGCATGCCAATAAAGTAGTTGGATGTAGAAACGGGGAAGATAAGCTGAATAGGTCACTAGCCTGTGTTCAACCACCAAATTTCTTTCTATTCTAAATTTTCACAGTAAAGTGATTATATAAGCTCAAGGAAATCTCAAGGGGTTGAATAATGATTCACAAGCCAATTGGAATGTTTCCATTTTAGATGTAGTCATTATTTTGGTAATGTCATTGATTGTTTAATTCTGCTAGTTTCTTTAACAGCAAAGGGAAATGGAAACCATTCCTCTAATTGCCAATATGCAGCTTTACACAGAAACCAGTTGAACTGGAATGAAGGCTATGCCCAGCTTTCTTAAAGTTAATGAGGTTTCTCAATCAATCAGCAGTAGTTGCTGAGTGCCTGGCTGAGGGATGTGCTACTTCAGGTAAACTCTGTTGTTAGATTCTTTTATGTTGAACTATAAGAAGTGCTTCTCAAGAACTCAGAAAATGGGGAAATGAGTTTGCCTTAAGTGACAAACTTTGAAATCAATGCATAAAGCAGCAGTAAGCAACTTTGCCTCAAAGAGATTGAATGGCTCCCCTGGCTAATTGAACCTGATTGAATGTGTTAATGAATGGAGAAATGAGTATGGGGGTGTTTTGGGGCTACTGAAAAACTAAGGTAGGAAGTGAACAAGCATCTAGAGAGGAATCCAGCCAAGGCAAGCCTCATGCAAATTAAACACTGGAATATCTCAACCCTAAGAGCAAATACAAATTTTAAAAAGAGACTTAATTCTCCTGGTTGAAAATAAGAGACTTATACCCTTCCCTTTTCTTAGAGCACTCACTTTAGAAAGCTGTAAATTTTTAATCTTCTTTTTGAAATGTAAATCTTTTAAAAGTTAAATAAGGCTCTTGAGAGTTTAGTGGCTCAAGAATGACTTTCTCAAGAATCTAGCAACCATTTCTTTGGAAAGAAACTAACACGGAAGATGGTGCCATTGTCTCCTAGTTTTCATGGGAGGATAGAGCCTGACTTCATTGGAAGCTCCTTGCAAGTAAGAGAACAACCTCTTGTCATACAACTGTAAAGCTAATTAGCTAACACATACCCCAATTAGCAAGTGAAGATGAAATAGGTGAAAAATGGTGTTAAGTTCTCTTACTTGAATAGTAGGTTTTCACCTTGAGAACAGGTATGAAGTAGATTGTATCTACTTGTCTTTTAAAAGGGTAAAATCTTTTTGTAGTCTCTTCAGTGGATTGCCTTTGATGCACTGTTCATCATCTAATGCTTTTTCAATAACAAAATTGCTTTCTGTCCTTTCTACCTTAATAGTGAAGTTTTCTGGGTTGAAAGGAGATTTTGGTTCTGTTTCCCAATGAACTTCCTTTGCCCTCATTTTATGCCCATTCCAATTCCTGATAAAAAATGATTTTTTCTAAAAAGGCTGTGTCCAATGCATTAATTACATAAAAAATTTTGATTTGCATGATTATTCCTTTTGGGAAATAATAAACATTTCATTGTATTTTCTATGAGTTTGGTTATCTGGTTATTGTTAGAACATTCCAAAAGAAGAGTTCATTCTCAATATGACATTGATATTATTAATATCAATATGAACTTGATATTCTTCTTTTTAGTTTTTTTCTAATTATAGGTGGATACAATATCTTTATTTTATATTTATGTGGTGCTGAGGATGGAACCCAGTGCCTCACATGTGCTAGGCAAGCCACTACCCCCCAACCAGCCACAACCCCAGCCCCTGAACTTGATATTCTTAATATCAAATTTCTAAGTTTGTAAATCTGAGAACTAATTCTTAGTCTCTGAAGAACTTCCAAAATTAATGCTATTCTGTGAGAAGTCTTAATAAAGAGGTGACATACCTTCTCTAGTAAATTCCTATAAGTATGCACATTTTCATGCAAGATTTCTTCAACAAGAAGAAGATATTAGACCAAAAAAACTGTCTTCCTATCAAGAATTGTTCATTGTTAAAACAAGTGTTGTCTGCTCAGATGATATTCTTGGTTTTTGACTGAAGAATGGTATTAGGGAGTCTTCAAATTTGATCTGGAATATCCAACTAATTTATCAAGGTAGAAAGAAGCTATATTCTATTAAGAAACAATGAAAACCATTTATTGTGGTTTCCCCTTGCTAACATCTCTAAAACAAAGGCTAGTTAGACAGCAGGTGGATGATATCACTTTATTTTGACCTTCACATTAGTCTTCCCTGTTCCCCAGTTACAACAGTATAGTGTTTTTGTTCTTTTTCTTTAAATAAATGATCACACCATTGGCAGAATGCAGTACTTTATCATTTATAAGGTTATATTGTACATATCTCTGGAAATTTTAATTCCTGAAAATTATTATTGGGGATCCAGATTCTTAGGTAGCTTTGAAAGAGAAAGGGACTCAATATTCTGTGAAATTTCAAGATATCATTGATTATCTGGAGCTGAACTTTTGACTCTGTAACATTCTTTGATCACTGTTTCTTCACTTGAAGCTCTAAGAAAAAGAAAAATCTCACTTCAGATTAATCTGTGTACATTTCTCATCCATCCTTTTAATATTCCAGCATGGCTTTTTCCAGAGCGGTTCATCTTCAGTACATTAGTTTGTCTCCATGTAAAATCATGCCATGGATATAACCTTACCAGCTACCTCACCTATATATTACTTAAGATACAAAGCCACTGAGATTTATATTCATTTGAACTTTAGGGTACTTGATTTAGATTCAAGAGTATCTTTTTCTCCTGCTTTTAAATTATTATTTCTTTACTAACAATATTTTAGTTTGTGACTTCCTGGTTTTGATATTAGGTTGAAATTTGGTTATCAAACATCTTTGTAATATGTCCTGGACTAAATTTTACTTTTCAAAATTAGTATTCATTTAAGAATAAACCAGAAACTGAACATATTTATGAATATGTAGCAATCTTTTTTGTTTATGAATATTTATGAATATAGTGATTTCTAAGTTTCATTTTAGTCTCACTCCTAGTTTTTATACTTTGTAAGAAAAAAAACGTAATAGGTGAATAGACTAATAATCTCAAAGGCTCACCCTAACCTCAGTCCCCAAATACAAAAAATATATAATCATTGTTCATCATACTCATCAATTTTTTTAAAAAAAATGAACATTTGACAATAGGAAGAATATTCTATAGACTTTCTTCAAATCTTTCATATGTTTTTAAAATAGAAATTAGGCAGGTTGAGGAGAGAATGTAAATATTTAAAAAATCAACATACATTTCAAGATCCAACTTAATCAGTACTATATCACATATATATCCACTATACACACACACACACACACACACACACACACACCCCATACACATAAATAAGTTTTATTTTCTCTTCCCTGAATTCCATATAGTAATTTGTACATTTCTTATGATTGAGATACATATTTGAAATTTCCTTCCCATAGTTTTTTTCTGAATACCAATCTTTTTTTGTTAACTTGGTAAAAAAAAATGGTCCATTTTATCATATGTTGTACAGAATTGGTTACTGAGGTGGCCTTTTGCTTCACGATAAGAGGTCATAGATTTCATTTAGCATTAAAAAAATGTGTATGCCTGTCTCCATGTCCAAACAAACCCACCTAATTTCTAGTTACAGTTCAATTGTAATAACTTTCAAGAATATACTTGATCATCTATTTTGTCTTGCCCTTTTCAGTACTAATCAAGAATGTGGCTCTTATAATTAAAATAGTATCTTCACATTATTATATCATATAATGTGATTTCTCCAAAAAAAAACTAATAAAATATTGTGATTTGAAGAAATTCTGTTTTTCTATTAATATGTCATTTCATCTCATATTGTTCTAGGAAGTGTTGGAATGTTACATTCAATCATTAAGATAGTAGGGAAAACTTGGGAATAGATTAAATTTCACTATATACTAAAATGCAGTGGCATTGAGTGGTAATGAAGTTGGCATAAAAACCTAAAAGACCAAATTATTATTTTATCTTAGTAAACCTGGGACTCAATTGCAAGAATTCAAATATTCAGGTCTGATTACTGCAGTTTATTTCTGTGCTGGCTGAGTAAATTTAGAAAAAGTTCATGGAAATAAAGTGAAGGGGTCTTTCTCAGAGCCTGGATATATGTAAGTTACAGTCAGCTCCAGGGGATGTAATTCATATCCAGTCACCCTGGACTTGTATATGTATTATATCTTTGTCATAGGTACAAAGGTACCTGTGTACACATAGGTACACAGCTATACCTTTATTGAAGAAAAGAAGGCTCTCTCCTCACAAAAGCACCATCAGAATACAACAGGGCTGGGTTCTTACTCTAGATACATGCTGAAATCTAGTAATACAAAAAGCCAGAATCTCCATTTTATTAAATTACAGCTTCACCTAAACTTATATCCCTTATAAAATATGTGGAAATTCAAATGTAATATTTCCTCCAGAAAACTGGTGACTTCAATGAGGATACTATATTTTGAAATTAAATAATAAAAATTATGTGTAGCTTTCACAGTAAAAATTTAAATATAAATCAAATGAACTGATTTGTTTTTTTCCTTGTAGGGTCTGCAATTCTTGTTTCTTCATTCAAATTATGACCAGGAACTTTTAAACATCATGATATTAAATGGGATATGGTTAGAGAAAATACAATAATGTAAGAAAGTGAAAACAAAACTAACAATAAAAGCCAGGCATGGTGGTACACACCTGTAATCTCAGTGGCTCAAGAGGCAGAGGCAGGAGGATTGTGAGTTCAAAGCCAGCCTCAGCAACTTAGTGAGGCCCTAAGCAACTCAGTGAGACCCTGTCTCTAAATAAAATGCTAAAAAGAATTGGGGGAGTGGCTCAGTGGTTAAGTGCCCCTTGGTTGAATGCCCAGTACCAAAACAAAACAAACATAAACCCAACAACAACAACGAAAAAAAAAAAAAAAAAACTTATTCTCTGACTCAAAAGATCTAGGAAAGGTAGTTTGCTTTTTGTAAACTCCCCAAAACAGGAGAAGGATAGTTCTAGGTGAAAGGACAGTTATACATGCTTAAAATAGGCAGAATAATATAGGTATGGAAAAAAACTTGAATAACAGAAAACCAGTAGAAAATTGTTCTGTTGTCAAGATATTTTGGGGGAACTCATTACAATGATGAAGAATAATGAAGATGGAACTAAGAAGAAAAAAGAAAGTGGGCAGAAAGCAGAAAACAATAGCTCCTAAAATGAGGAGAAAAATAGTTCATGAGTCAGTAAGGTATAGATTAGAATAAAAGCACAGCTTTCAAAGCCTGATGGCATGAGTTTGCATCCTAGCTCTGATACGTACATAATTAACTGTTTGGGAGCCAGAATGAGGGCCTCCTAATGATATCTGCATCCCAATCCTTGAAATGTTATGTTACATGGCAAAGAGGCATAAAGTTAAGGTAGCAGAAGGAAATTAAGATTGCTAATCAGACAACCTTAAAATGGGGAGATTAAACAAGATTGTCTGGGTAGGCTCAGTGCAATCAAAACAGTCTTGAAACATGGAAGGAGGAAGTAGAACAGTGAACATCAGAGTGATGTGATGAGTGAAAGACATGCATGAAAGGGTAGAATCCCATACACCAATGTTTCTTTATTACTATCAGGGAGAACATATACAATATTGGTTAATCAATATACCTTATTTATTTATAATAAAGAATTAGAGATAAAAATTACATTAGTTTAACACGTCTAAATTAAAATATCCTTTAAAATCTAATTTTTGTTTGATATCCACATGTGTCAGGGAAATTTCTGCTTTGTAGTTCATTTCTAATGTAGGTTTTAGTATGAACAAGAAAAAACACTGATTGAGATTTGCTTTCTGCCGGCTGTCTTGATGGCTATGGCTACACTGTCCGGCAACCGCACCTAGAGGTTGGAGCTGGGCTGCGTACCGAGCCCTGTCCTCCAAAGGCTGGACCGCAGCCTTGAGCGCCTGGGTCGCCTGTTCGCCGCTGCACCCTCGGGCAGAGCCTGCTCTGGGGTCATTCTGCATGCCCCTGCGAGGGGACCTGTGCTTCAGAGGAGGGAGCCGGAGAGCTGCGGCGGCAGCCGCTTGGGCCCTGGGGGCTGGGCACCGGTTCTTTGGCACAGCTACGGTCGTGGACGAGCACGGCGCCCCTGAGCGTGGCCCCGGGGAAGAGGCGACGGCGGCAGGGTTTAATTTCTAGAAATCTGGACTGGAAACAGAAGCAGCAGTTTGTATAATCCCAAGAACTTGCTTATGCCAGGAAGCTGTAAGGGCAACATGAATATCATTGAGGAGATCTAACATGGCAGCGGGCGGGGAGAGATCAAGTCTCTGACCTCTTCAACTGCGCGGGCATAGGGAGCTGTAAACTGTATAAATGCTGTTTGC
>NW_026000142.1:17203447-17225836 GCF_001458135.2 Marmota marmota marmota | reverse complement strand
CAGAGGAGGACATACAATCAATCAACAAGTACATGAAAAAATGCTCACCATCTCTAGCAGTCAGAGAAATGCAAATCAAAACCACCCTAAGATACCATCTCACTCCAGTAAGATTGGCAGCCATTATGAAGTCAAACAACAACAAGTGCTGGAGAGGATGTGGGGAAAAGGGTACTCTTGTACATTGCTGGTGGGACTGCAAACTGGTGCGGCCAATTTGGAAAGCAGTATGGAGATTCCTGGGAAAGCTGGGAATGGAACCACCATTTGACCCAGCTATTGCCCTTCTTGGACTATTCCCTAAAGACCTTAAAAGAGCGTACTACGGGGATACTGCTACATCGATGTTCATAGCAGCACAATTCACAATCGCTAGACTGTGGAACCAACCCAGATGCCCTTCAATAGATGAATGGATAAAAAAATGTGGCATTTATACACAATGGAGTATTATACAGCACTAAAAAATGACAAAATCATGGAATTTGCAGGGAAATGGATGGCACTAGAGCAGATTATGCTTAGTGAAGCTAGCCAATCCCTAAAAAACAAATACCAAATGTCTTCTTCGATATAATGAGAGCAACTAAGAACAAAGCAGGGAGGAAGAGCAGGAAGAAAAGATTAACATTAAACAGATACATGAGGTGGGAGGGAAAGGGAGAGAAAAGGGAAATTGCATGGTAATGGAGGGAGATCCTCATTGTTATGCAAAATTTCATATTAGAGGTTGTGAGGGGAATGGGAAAATAAACAAAGAGAGAAATGAATTACAGTAGATGGGGTAGAGAGAGAAGATGGGAGGGGAGGGGAGGGGGGATAGTAGAGGATAGGAAAGGTAGCAGAATACAACAGTTACTAATAGGGCATTATGTAAAAATGTAGATGTGTAACCGACGTGATTCTGCAATCTGTATTTGGGGTAAAATTGGGAGTTCAAAACCCACCTGAATCAAATGTATGAAATATGATATGTCAAGAGCTTTGTAATGTTTTGAACAACCAATAAAAAAAAAAAACACTGATTGGTCATCTCCTAGTTAAATTTCTCCAGATCAATTCTATGTACTATCAACTAGTCTACAGCATTAAATCAATCTGTCTGGTCTGGAATACTTATTTGTTACACATCTGCCTTTTGACAATCTCTCTCTTGTCTGACAAAATAGTTCTTGAAAATATGAAAGTGTTTAATAAAAGTACATTAATTCTTGAGGATCAGCTTTTCATTAGGGATCAGAATGGATGGACCTAGTGCATGTCATTATGGCAAACTCCAGTGAAAGAGAAAAAAAAATTGTGAAAACCAGACCCTGAAGATTTGAAGATAAAGAAGAAACAGGATGATAGATACTGGTGTGGACATTGGTGATGTGCAATAGCATTTCGACTGCCATGAAGGAGGAATCCAACACACAGGAAGACACAAGCTAGCATACTGAAGAAATATCCAAAATGACTGAATTCAATGCAAAGTCTGGCTTCTGGACTTCAGCCACAAAAGCCAATAAATGTTTTTACTGATTAAGTCCATTTGAATTGTAGAGGTACTCCTATGTTATTTGGATTTACATATTTACAACAACAGCTTTGGTTCCTTCTCTGATGGGAAGGCCATTGATCCATTTTGGTTGACCTCATAAGAGTGCACTTTCTCCAGAGGCCTTATTGGTCATCAAATATTCAGGGAACTCTCAGTTCAGTCACTTTATAATAATGGTAGATTAAAGAATAGGCCAAAGGATTAAAAACATGTTTAGAAGCCATTCTTTCAGAAAAATCTTTCACTAGTCTCTGCTTATGTGTCCTTTTGTTCCAAATTAACAAAATTATGTATTTATTTCTCATGTTTTCTTTTGCTAATGTAAGCACAGCTTGAATGCAGTACACAAAAGATTTGGCTTTACTTTCCTCCAGTTCTTTGTCTTGTAGATTCATATATGACTTATACATAGGGTCTCTAGATTCAGAACATGCATATACTTTCTAGTTCAGAACAATAGTTCATAGAAAGCAAGCTTCTGGGAGAGAAAAAGAAAAACGATAATAACCTACAACTTTGTCTAAATTAAGTAAAACAAATGGAACAATAAATGTTAATCATTTTAAATATTATTTAAATTTAATTAATTTGATATCATTATTAGATTATGAATTTTTTAGTGTGTCTTATAGTAAATAGAAAAGTATGCTTTGTATGTTGTATTAAGTATTTTGGAATTATTGCCACATTAATAATTCAGAATATTTTGAATTAAAGAAATCTACAATAGAGGTAAAATAATTGAGAATTTGTATCTCTCTTTTCAAGAGTTGGTTTTTTTTACTTTGATCTTAAATCACTATCATTTCAAAATACTTTTGATTTCCAATCCATGTAAATGATATTTCAGTGGTTTTTTTCTCTTATAATTGTTTCACCAATACTAAGATCAGTTACTCTCCTGAAATAAGCTTCAGGGGAAATTATTGACAACTTTCAGGATACTAAAAAATTATTCAGTTATTTTAACACTGGTCCATGGGCTTGATAGTATCACAGGTCTTGCTGCTAGTAATCTTTTGTATTTTATTTCTTGCTTCACAGATGCCTCCTCATATTTTAAAAGTCACTTTCTAAGAAAATAATTAATTTATGAATTCAGATAATGCCTTTTCTGAGTAGGCTGTATGGATTCTGTAAATCCTCTCAATTCTCTCCCCCTCTGCTTCCCTAGTAGTCTCTTTGGATCTCTACAGGCAGCATTTACCTCATTTTCTTTTATATCTTTATGTAACTGTCTTCTTCAGAGTCTATGATAATCTCAATAGTAGGTCCCAGTGTTATAGAGTGGAGGCATTAGTGCCTAGCACAAAACCGAACAAAGGGGCCATTAACGCAAGTTTCTTATAACCCTAATTAAGTCAAGGTCGAAGGATGTGCTTAGTTTCTACCATTATTTTAACTAAAACTTAGAAAAAGTAACCTTCCATCTCCTCTTTATATTGCAAATATTTAATTTGTAGAGGTTAAGAGACTGCACTCTAGAATTATAGACGATCTGCAAATTTCGTATCTACTGCTTATTGGATGAACAAGTTTGAAGAAATTACTTATCATCTCCTCAAGTTTCAGTTTCTTCAGCTGTAAAATGGGTTCATTGATAAAAACCTATTTTATGGGAGGTTTGTGAGACTCAAGTGAAAAAAAAATTATGTAAATCTCTAGAAGAGTGCCTGGCATGTTTAGAGGTTTTCATCCTGTTGTTGAAGCAATGGTTTTTGGATTGAACAGCAGCTGTTACTCTTACTTTTATTCCTACTAGCTACTGAAATATTTACTCTCAGTGTGATTAGATGTTAAATTTCAAATAATAATGAAATCATACTATGGGAATGAAGGCTGCAAACTTAGGGTAGCTTTGGGAAAATTACAGGTAATTTTACTGATGAAAATTAATAGCATCAACAAGAGGCAGTCATGCCAGGATTGTACTTTTATTGTTCATTGGTTACTGTCTTATAGGAAAGCAAGTTTTAAATTTTCAGGTAGTCATCTACTCATTATTTGAATTCATTGGTGTCTGTCTTCAGGGTGTTAGCTTATCTTATTACGCAAACTCTGGAATTCGAATAAACTATTGAGAGTGATAGGAAAGAATATTAATAATGTTTTGCTGTATATTCAAAATGCTGCAAACTTCCCCACATTCCCTGCATGATAAATCACTGTGGATACAAATGGATTTTGAAAGATTTGAATAATGGACCATTAAAATCATCTACTAAAATGCTGATTTTTTAATTCTATTCACCAAAATCATTCTTTTTTTTTTTCTTCCCAATTTCAGCTATGGTGGGTTTGGTAGGCATACATGTAGGTATATGTGTACCAAAGAAAATTTTATTTACATAATATGCCAATGCTTCTAAAACTCTCCAAATATGCAGATTCGATTATAGTTCTAAAGAATCTCATGTAACTTTTGTCACGGTTTGGATGTGAGTTGTCCCCCAAAAGCTCACGTGTGAGACAATGCAAGAAGGTTCCAAGGAGAAATGATTGGGTTGTGAGAGTCTTAACCTAATCAGTGACTTGATCCTCTGATGAGGATTAACTGAGTGGTGACTGAACTTGGATAGTTATGCTGGAGGGGGTGGGTATTGGGGGTATGCCTTTGGGGTATATATTTTGTTTCTGGCAAGTGGACTGTCTCTGCTTTCTGATCATCATGTAAGCTGCTTCCCCTCTGACACAGTCTTCTGCCATAAAGTTATGCCTCACCTCAAGCCCCAAGGAATGGAGCTGGTCTATGGACTGAGACCTCTGAAACCATGAGCCCCCAAATAAACTTTTCCTCCTCTACTTTTGTGCTGGTCGGGTCTTTTAGTTACACAGTGAAAAAACCTGACTAAAACAACTGTATTTACAGTAATTCTTTAATAGTAGTCCTTTGAACTATTGAAGTTGAAAACATTAAATTAGCTGAAACTAATAGAGGCTGTTCTGTTAAAGGCTTTACAGTGACTTTGACTGGACTAAAGAAAAAAATGAGCTTATTTTGGAAATGGGACCTATAAACGCCACTTTATTCTCTGTAAACTTTCTAAGTTAGAAAGAAAGAAAAACAAATGTAAGATCAACTTGCAGATTCAAGTATGCCAATTGTGAGAGAAAGCAGCTACAAACCAACAAGGGTCTTCTCAGAGATGCACTAAGTTAGGCCTGAATTTCATGAGCTGTGGGAAGCACTAATATCATAACCTTGGGAGTACTTTCTCTGAATTCTGGAGATTATGTGTAAAATGTTTAATTTTTTTCTTTGTAAGTATTTCCAATTGCTTTAATGGAAGCACATATACTACCTCTAGTATTTTTATTTCATACATGAAATTTCTTTCTCAAATTAAAAAGAAAACATCAACCCTTTTGTGTAATGGATCTTTTTCCAATGTGGGCTGTTGTGGGAATAAGGACAGAGGTAAAAGAATAAAGAGAAAGCAATGATTATCTGTCCACCCAAGGAAGGCAGAAGGGAGAGGTGAGACAGGAGTAAGAATTTCATAGAACCTGAGAGTAAAAATTAGTCGAGAGGCTTGTGGGAAGCCGGTGGTGGCAGTTGGGCTCTGAAGGTTTTTCCTGAGGAGCTGTGTGGTGCGGTGTGTGGTTCTAAAAATAAAGTTCGTTTCTTTTGACAAGTGGCTCCTGAATTGTGCCCAGCCAGACTGCGGCATTTAGTGGCTTGCATGGAACGGAACGACTGAGGGTAAGTGATAAGGTAAACTGCTTGCCCCTGAGGGCAGGGCGAGAGGATGGGTAGCCATTTTAAGATTCTTCTTTTGTTTTGCTTCACTTTTGTTTTAAGTTGCCTGTCCCTGGAGATGAGTGAGACAGAAGAAAAACCACTCACATCTGAGGAAAAACTATTTGCGTCTGAGGAACAGATAGGGAGAAAGGACGGATGCACATTTCAGGAGGATAGAAAGGCTATAATGATTTTTTGTTGTTCCATTTTTATTTCATTCTGTCTCGGTTTTGTTTGGTGTTATCTTGTTGGGTTGTATTATAGTAGAAATATGGGATCAGAAATTAGTAAAAAACAAACCGAAAGAGTGTTAAGTAAATTGTTAGAGGAAGGAGGCATCTCAGTAAAATCAAGAGCAGTCAGGGCATACGTTGATATAATACAAAAATGTAGCCCATGGCTTTTTAAGGAGGAGTTGTTAAATATATCACAATGGAACCATCATGGTGAAGCTTTAAAAAGAATAGAAAAGAAAAGCCCAGGAACTCTGCCAGTTGGCACATTGACATTGTGGGCGTTGGTATCTGGTTTGCTTAGTCCAAAGCCTTCAGTTCGGACAAAGATAGAGGAAGAAAGCTTAGAGCAGGAAAAGCCATCAGGGGGAAAGTTACAAAAGGAGACTGCTACTAACAACTTTCTATCACCAGAGGGCGTAAGTGTCCAACCAACAGCGCCACCTCTACAGGAGACTGCTACTAACACCTTTCTATCACCAGAGGACGTAAATGTCCAACTAACAAGGCCACCTCCATATGCTGGGAGGCCCCCAACCCCCGCAGTTGATAGTTGGGATCCTGAGACAGGATCTCAAGTATTATCATGCCCTGTATTTGAGGCAGGAGGGCAGCAAATTCACCATGCTTTAAATTTCAAAACAGTGAAGCAGCTAAAAGAGGCTGTAACAACCTATGGTCCTCAAGCACCCTTCACTGTAAGCTTGGTCGAATCCATTAACAACTTGAACATGACGCCAGCAGATTGGGCTAATATGTGTAAAGCTGTGCTAAATGGAGGACAATACCTGTTATGGAAGGTTGCCAATGAGGAATTTTGCAAGGAGACGGCTAGGCGAAATGCAGCAGCTGGTTAAAAGCCGGTGGTGGCAGTTGGGCTCTGAAGGTTTTTCCTGAGGAGCTGTTTTGTTTGGCGTGAGTGGTTCTAAAAATAAAGTTTGTTTCTTTTGACAAGTGGCTCCTGCATTGTGCCCAGCCAGACTGCGGCAAAAATTAATGAAAAATTTATATTTGATTATAATGCTCTCTATCTTCTTCTGTACAATGTTGATTTTTAAAAAAGTAAATTTTTACGAGTATTTGGCAATATTATTGTTCTTCTATTTTGTTTTAAATATTAGCTGCCAATAAAATGTTAATTCTCCATAGGCTATTTCCTTCATTCAATGTGTTTTTGAAATCTTTTAATTTTTATAATCATCTTTATTGTTGTATAATTTGCAAGTGGTAAACTGCATCCATATAAGTTATATAATTGGTTGAGCTTTGCCAAATGTATGCTCAGAATACTTCTTGTGGCCTCTTGCAATCCGTCTCTTCCTCTGTTTCTAACCCAGGTAAACATTTTCACATTTTGAAAGAAGTGCTTGCATGCAATGTCATTTCTAATTTCCAACAAATTGGATATTTCAAAGGATTTTTAAAGATTGCTATTTACCTTTGAAGCAAATCCCAATGGAATGTTAGCCAATATGACGCAAACAGAGGATTAAAAATATGCATGCAGAGGTGGGTTCTCTTCTTTTGCCTCTGCATCACCATGAGATGAGTATTCCTTAAATAGCTACAAAGAAGATGAAAGGTCAGTAGAGCAGATCTGGAACCAACCTTTTACTTAGAGCACTGGCTGGCATGGATCAGGTAACCTACAGGCAAGAGAGATTGGTACACAGTTATTCCACCAAGTTTTAAGAGATTTGTTATTCACCCACCCAAGTGGAAAAAACATTTGAACCCTTAAAAGGATAGGCACAGGGTCCATACCACACTGTCCTTCTTTGAGGAAATAAATAGCTATTTTCAGATATGCAGGTAAACCCAAACAGTTGACAGATTAACTAAAGATCTATAACTCAGGAGAGAGTATGGGTCTGGAATTCAGAGATCTAAAACTTGTTATATCTTGTAATCTGTGATTTCCTTATAGGTCTTGTGTAATTAATAAAATAATAGTCACCAAAGTTCTTTGAAAATTTTAAAGTGTGATAGAAACGCAGGTTTTTAAAAAATCTGTTTTGCTTCTTGTTCGATCCTCAGTGTCTAGAACAGTGCCCAGTGTGTAGTACATGCTCAGTAAATACTTGTTAAATTGAATTGAATAAATTATTTAAAAAAAAATACACAAAATAAGTTTTTAATTAGAATGCAATTAATTTCTATTCTTGACAAGAATAGGGGAAAAAGCCAAAGAGGTCACCATTCTTATAACAGTTGATTTGTATTCAATATACAGAAGGTGTTCATTTTATTTCCTACCCCCAGATCCCACAAATGGTACCCAAACTAATGTTCTATAAATCCTGATATTAATGTGAAAGTGTTATTGCAGTCTTACATAAGGTTGCTCTTTCTTCCTAAGAGTGTTTTATTAGTAGGCAGCTATTTTAATTAGTATTTATTCTGCAGTTTTAATACGAGATTTATTTATAAAATATGAATAGTTCAGAAAACAACAAAATGAATTCTATTTTAAAAATTAGTTCACTGCGTTAGGAAGAAAACGTCCATTCATTCTTTTCTTTCACTATTTGCCATAAATCAAGATAGCCTGATGATATTCCTCATTTTTAAGACATTTGCATTTAGTTGATTTAGGATTCAGGTCAAGGCTATGGTAAGAGTTTGCATGTAGACAGTTGGTTCCTCACATCAAATCATAGAGAAATTCAAACTAGAGATGCTATTTAACTTGTTCTACTTTCTATTATAACCTAGTCTGCCTTTTTCTCTCAAAACTTCTCTGATGATTTACTGAGAAAGTTTTAGATAGTATAATTAAAGGGTTACTTCAGATCCAACCCTTTCCTGTTAAAATATTAAACTGGATTTTTTGAACAATTTTACATCAGCAATGTGAAACCTACTAACAATCTGGAAGCAATAAATTTTACTTAAATATCCTTCATTGTAGTGAGTGCCTCATCTTGTGACAGATAGTCTCATGAGAGTTTTGAGTGAAACTCCTTCTGTCTCAGTTAAGATCTTTTAATAGCTGTTCCTAATCCTGAACCATTTCTCGCACCTAATTAATATGTGCTAGCAATGTGATTTAATACATCAGGGTCCTTAATGTGTTACAAGTTATAGACCAAACATAGTATTGAAAGAAAGGAAGGAAAAGATCAATCTTCTAATTACTTTTGCTGTATGTGGAGTTTCATCATGATTTATTCATTTTAATTCTTGAATATCTATTGTATCTGTCCAAAGACCATATGCTTAAAGTTCTTGATATGCAAAATTATAGGACTGCAGAAGGAATTAAATAGCAAGAATACAAGTATAATTTTTACCCTGTATTCCTTAGCAGGATACAGCATCTTACCATACTTATCAAAAATTACCTAATTTTATGGTCCTCAGACACCAGAGGAAACCAAAGCTAAATGGGAAGAAGTTAGCACTATAGTAGGGACTTAACGTCTTTTGAAAGAGAATAAGTGGTAAAAAAAAATGCTCAAATATCCATAGTATGAAAAAGAAACTAAGACTAAAGTGTTATTGTTGAAATGTTGTTGAAGAAAAGAAACAACAATAACTAAAACAATTTTTTAAGCTCAAACTTGCATAAACAAAAATTTGGTAGATGTGGTTCTTCATATTTGTTCATTTTATATCTTTCTGTGTCAGTTATAATAATTTTATTTATATAAAATGCCACTGAAAGGAATGATTGACTTGAAATTTGGGTGGTGAAATATGTTATATTTTAGTCACAATTATCACATGTATGTGTAAAGTAGAAGAGAATTAAATTTTAAAAATTATGGGGAGACTATCTTAACATTGTTCTCTAATTTTTTACTAATATTAACTTCCTCATCAAGGTGTTTCAATTATATATCTTTTATTCCTTTCCAATCATTTCATTTCCTTTATTTTCATTACCTTCATCCATTCTTGCCTTCTTTTAACCTCTACTGTACAACTGGGGCGCTTTCTTTATCATAAAAAACATGAATATTACTCTCATGCCTAACAGCAATCATTGCTCTTAGAATAAAGACCAAAACTTTTCCTATAGTCCTCAAGGGCCTGGGCTGTCTGCCTCTAGTTCTTTACGCTCCATCTACTCTGTTTTTCTTTGGAGACCTGAGAACAAACCTAGTCCTTCTTGCCTCAGGGCCTTCATGCATGTCCTACCTTCTGTCTAAACACACACACACACACACACACACACACACACAGTTTTTATTATTGAAATTATCAAACATTCATATTAACAATGTGTCTAATCTTATTTCATCCAAAGAACCCACCCAACCCCATCCCATAATTTTGAAGCAAATCCCAGAAATACCATGAAGCATTCTCTAGTTCACACTTACCTTGAAGATGTCAGCTCAGGGGCTGCTTTGCTTCCCTCATTCTTCTGCCATACTAGGTAACGTTATACAAACTCCTTGCCCCTGGCAAGTTTGACATTTTAACAGTTATTTCAGCATGCAATACATTTTTGTGCAATTTTTGAAATAATATGTATCTTTGCCCATAAACGGTTTCATAAGGAGAAATTATATTGATATTGCTCATCATTCTATTTCCTCCATTCACCAGAGTGCCTGGCTCAAAGTGAATTATTAATAAATATCCATTGGATTAATTAAGTTCTAGGGATTTCCATAATAAAACCCCCTGTCTGTGGCTTCTTGCCTGGCATTTCTCATGGTCTTCTGATTGACATCAGAAGGTTTCCTGTAGATAGCCTTTTCCCTGGACTCCTTTAGTCTTTTATATGGAGATATTTATCTTCTTTTTGATCTCTTCTGAAGTATCTCAAGAGGTATTATATATTTTTTAGCATATCCTGTTGGTTTATTTTTTAAATGAATGCACAAACAAAAATTGTGAGTAATGTATATCTTGTTAATCCTTTTAATGCTCATAGGACATGATTTTATACATCATAAAACTATTTCCCCTAATGAACAGAACAACTGTGTGGTGAAAAATGGTCTATGGGAAGGTTCCATTGATGTAAATGTCTATTTTTTTTATTGTGGTATAACAGACATTCTGATAAAGGGAGTGGAAAGATTACTAGTCAAAATGTTGGTGGGCTATCTTAATATGAAAATGGTTGTTGAGAATATTAGTTGATTTTAGATTCTTAATTTTAACTTTTATTCTAAATCAAAGTAATCTCAATTTTGCTGTTGTCATTTTATTTATATAAACCCCAATATTATTTGAAAAGTTTGAACAGGAAAAATATATATGAAGAAAAAATTTTAAAGTTCTGGGAAATTTTTGAAAAAGTAACAATGCTCTCACAAATGTGGTATCTAGTGTTTCTTAGAATGATTTTATAATTTTTTAGAAGATCAGTATATTGAACTCAGGGTCACTCGACCACTGAGCCATACCCCTGCACCTATTTTGTATTTTATTTAGAGACAGGGTCTCCCTTAGTTGCTTAGCGCCTCACTTTAGATAAGGCTGGCTTTGAACTCATGATGCTCCTGCCTCAGCCTCCCAAGCTGTCTGGATTCAGGCATGTACCACTGTACCTGGCCAACAGAAAAGTTAGCTTGTTATATATAAAAGTTCTTAATAATACATATTCATTAGGTTTTTAAATTTTGCAATATAATGCTATATAGGAATCTGTTTACCATCACTTTATCATGCCTATGAATCTATTCAAAATTTTTGTGCAAAATTATAACATAATTTTGAATTAAGAGGTATATTAATGCTTCATTCAGTGGAACTGTTCAAAGAGAGAAGATTTTCAGAGCAACTGAAAGAGAAGCAAATTTATGAAATTGAATATATTCCCAAATCATAGTGATAAATATTTCATCTGAGAATTCCATGTGGTTATGTGAGGGTGATTTGTTGTCTGCCTTGGATGTACTTAAATAGATATTATTGCCCTCATGTCTCCTAATATTTTCTTTCATAAACATGCTTTCCTTTGTCCCTTGTCACCTAGTCACCTTCACCACAAATGCTTTCTGTCACTTTGACATGAGATAATTCATCTTAAAAATAAAGCTCTATATAACCAGTTTCTAAGCCTTCTACTTATTAATTCTGTTTACAAGTAATAATTAAATGGGGAATGAAATATTACTTTTTGAGGGCTACATTTTCCTAAGTCAGAAATAGATTACACAGTTAGCATATTTTAAATTACCTTGCCCTCACTGAGTAAATAATCTTACTAGGAATTGAAAATTTCTTAGATAATTCCTCCATAGTTCTTCAACATGTGAAAGGAAGTGCTTTCTTGCTAAGTCATTTCTAATTTCCATCAAATTAGGTATATCAAAACAATTTTGAAGACTACTGCTGACCTTGGTAGACACTGATACTGAATATAATTTAAGTACTTCATTTGTCTAATATGGTATGTGCAAAGTGGCTATTCTTCAGAAAACGTTGGCTGAAATGAGAATTTCATTTTTCTAAATCTATAGCTGGCAACTAGATCTCTAACAAAGACACTTTAGCAATTAATTGTATGATTTGGGAAAATACAGTTATTTTAAAAATTCTGCTTACAATTGCCTCTCAGCCACACAGCATAAGACTTATTAACTATGAAACTCCAACTCAGTCTCCTATCTATATTTATAATAGATGCATTTTAGCATTCAAGAATCTGATCAAATTAAATTAAAGATACAGCACCATCTTATGGATATCTCTATATTTGTAAAATTAGGAAATGCAAAAAACTCTTCTTGAGTTTTGGAATGGAAAAGCTAGATACAAACTTGAGGCATTATGTGGTTATGAGAAGAAAATGTTGTTATGTGGCTGAAAAAAGCGATGCAATAGTGAGGAATTCCTGTGTGTACACATGCATGCAAGGGGACGTGTGTGGACATGTGTGATTGTGATGGTGTTGAATAAAAAGGCACAACAGAGATTTTTTTTTTCCCTTTTGAAATTAAGAATTCTACTAAGAAGCAAAATAAGCAATTGTTATTACAATACAGATTTATAGGTGGTAAAAACATTTGGCCCCAAATACTGTTCAATCTCTAAAGGATACTAGAACATCACTGAGTATTATCTTGCAATGATGCCATGCAACTACAGAACTATAGAGAAATAGAATTGTTCTCACCAGCTGTTAGCCCTACTTCCTGAAGAGTGCAGAGAAATTTAGAGATGTTCAGAAACGCATTTGTTTGCTAAAGCCGTACAGATAGCAAAAAAAAAGTCTCCTTATGTTTATTTAGCTTTTAATTATTTTCAGAGGTGACTTATGCCCATTATCATTGTTCAGATTCAGACACAAATTTTTAAGTAAAATCTTCCTGGGTGCTGGTGTTGTGGCTCAGAGGTATTGCACTTGTCTAGCACATTCGAAGCGCTGGGTTCGATCTTCAGGACCACAATTAAATAAATAAATAAATAAATGCATTGTGTCCAACCNGTGAAGCTGTTTAGTCTTCATTTATCTCACTTAATAGTATACCTTCTTTAAGTTCTCTAATGAAATTGTATGGTGCTGTCTAGAACTAACCAAGAAGGTTACTCAATATAAGGTATATATATATATATATATATATATATATATATATATAAAATTTGTCTAACAATTTTACTTATTGTTTTAATGTACAGTATATAGCCAGTATAAGAACATTGGAGAAAAATTTATTGATATGACTCCCTAATGAGTTATTAAGCTCAGTTACTTACATATGGCTCACATACTCAATCTTTTCTTCACCTTAGTTACTAGATACAAACTTGAGGCATTATGTGATTTAGGCACCCCAACCAAAACACAGACCTATTGGTTCTTAGTTTGGGGGAAGTTTATTACCTATGATAAAAATTTAGGGTCCTCTCGTTAAAAAAATTCCAAGGGTACAATTCATTCTGTGTATAATTTTAAGAGTTTCTAGTTTCCCTAGAGCTCATTTGTTCTCTATTATTTTTAAATAGTATTCTCTTTATTTTAACATGCATTTCTTTTTGTTCATAGTTTTGATAAGTGAAATAAGAGATAATTATAAAGATATGAACAGTCTTCTTGTAATGGAGAGAATCTAATTTTCCGCATATGGTCTCTCTCTTTCTCAACCCTTTTTTTCTCCTTCTCTCACACACATATCACACACACACACTCCCTCAGGAACACACACACACACCCATACACAACATACACACACACATCTGCTTCTATTTGGGTTTGAGTCATTTCCCCCTCAAAGAAATTATATAAAAAGAACAGTATGAATAAAATTATTCTTACAGGTTTATTGTTTTATGTAGATTATTATTATGTTATTTACTTTAGAGTAAGATGTAAAAATATGATGTTGGCTACAAACAATACAGACATTTTGTCTTTATCCCTACAGAACAGTACATATTCTAATAATGCCTAATTAGAAATTATGCTTTATATAATGCAAACTCTCAATTATAAATTTCTAAATTTTGTTTTAAACATAAATTCACTTTAGTAAAATTAAGTTATTCCTAGATGTCCACATTAACAGAAAAACAACATCAAGTTAAAAATTCTAACTATACCATAAAAATATTTTTATAGTCAGTTATCATATGGGGACAGTATTTTTTAGCTTAATAAGAAATTCAGGGAAATTTCAGATTTTTATAATAGTGATTTATAATGTTTAAATTCAGATCCAAGACATAAGTTTAATGAAGGTTTTCAGATTTCCAAATGTAAAATTATCTTTGTCAAAATAAATGTTGTTTATTAATATTATAGAACAATCAAGTTAATTTAGTACAATGCATTTTTTGAGAGAGAGAGAGAGAGAGAATTTTTTAATATTTATTTTTTTTAGTTTTCGGTGGACACAACATCTTTGTTTGTATATGGTGCTGAGGATTGAACCCGGGCCGCACACATGCCAGGCGTGCTTGCTACTGCTTGAGCCACATCCCCAGCCCAGTGCAATGCATTTTGAAGGGAAGATTGCATAAAAGTTCATGAAAAATTAGATATCTGATCATCTGAAGTAGGAAAGAAAACATTTTTGGGATCTATATATATATATATAAGTGTATCAGGATTCACTGGATTAATTTGTTCAACATAGTTGAATATCTACCTTTACTTTAAATCAGGCTGAGAGAATAGTATTTGAGGTGAATAGTTGGTGAGTAATTTCAGTGTGTTTGTTGTTGTGCAATAGTAAAATTGAAGCCACAACCTTGAAGATATGGGGTTCTCAAAAATGGTCCTTCAAACCCTTGGGAACGCTGAGACCCTTTCTGGAAAGCTTATTTTCCTAAGAATGCTAAGATTTTGCTAGTCATTTTCACTGTCATGGTCTGGCCCTGATATCACAGAAGCTGTGATGGTAAAATTGCTGTGGCCTTATCAAGAGGGAAGGCAGTAGACCCAAAGGTGCTAGTAATCATGAGTTCTTTACTCGTGCACACTCACTAGAGAGAGAGAGAGAGAGAGAGAGAGAGAGAGAGAGAGAGAGAGAGACAGCAGGAGGAAGGAGGGGAAAGGGAGAGATAAATTATCCTGGTTAAGCAGTAAAATTTGTTAATTTTGCTACATCTTGACCCTTGGGTTATTTTAAAAAATATTCTGTGGGCAAAATGAAAAGTATTACATAAAGTGCTTCTGCATAATGAAGCATAATGGGTCTCTCAAGGAGAAGCAACTGTTTGAGTTGCAGGTTGAACTAGCTGTGGTTTCATGGGACCCCATTTTTACTTGAGGGAAGATCTGACAGACAAATTGTAATTATTCAGGCCTGGATATTCTGCAGACATTTTCTCAAAACCGAATAAAGCAAGCTTGTCATTTGAATGAAAACAACTGACAGCACTGTTGCCGGTGATAAAATTCAAGTTTTCAAGTGAAAATTATAGTTTTGTAAAACTTGCATTTGCAACTGTGAGCTCGATAGTTTCCCAGTACTAAAAGACTTTTCTCATGAGATTGGTGACTATTGATAAAAGTGGTTTTTTTTTATACTGTGTAATACAATGTGTCCACATTTTGAAAATACATAATTTAGAGAACCAATGTTTTCCAAATGACCAATAACTGATATTACAAAACCATGCATAGGAAAAGATCGATTCAAAGCACAACATACAATAATGGGTTTTAAAATACTACCTAACAAGAAAAGTTTACTGATATGGTTTCCATTTTACATTGTACCTAACCTTTCAGAAGCTACCACTGTTGAATTTTTGTGTAATATATAAAAAAGAATATGTGTAATTATATAAAAAGTCTATTAAAATATTCCTTTTCCAGCTACATATCTATGTGAAGTCTAGTTTTTTTCATCTACTTGAACTAATTTAAATGTGGAAGCTGATATGACATTTCAGATAAATCTATTAAGTCAGACATTAAATAGATTTAGAGAGTGTAAAATAGTACCACTCTTATCACTCAACATTTTATTTTGGAAATACAGTATGTTTAATATAAAAATATATAATATATGGCATGTAACAGGTTTGCTTATTTTAAGATGAATAAATAGCTATTTCTAAATTTTCTTAGAAGTTTTATGTTTCTAATATGAGAAATATTTAAAAATATAAATATAATTCACACCAAAAGAAAGTTCTTTGGGGTCAGAACTAATTTTCAAGGGTCCAAATGGGTCTTGAGAACAAAAAGTTTGATAACAACTGATGTAGACCAGAATAATAGTAAATAATAAAAACAAAAATAATTTTTCTCCTTAAAATTATGCTTCACTTTAGTTTTATTTTCTTTAGTATTATCCTTGAAGTAGTATAAGTTTTATTTTAAACTGTAGTAGAATTCTCATCTCTTGAGTGAGACTTTGTTTGAATTCCTAGTCAATCAATGCAATTTTCTATGTACAATGCCGTAGTGCAGTTCTTAATATAAAATAGGCACTCAATATATATTATTGACTGGCAAAAATAAATGTGTTTAACAACAAATTCAATATAAGTACAGAAAACTATAAAAGCGGGAGAGAAAAAGACTCTAGTTGTTTTTTGCTTTATTCATTTATGTGCATAATTCTTATTTTATCCAGTGTCACAAAAATCCCATAGAGTTTGTGCCTCTACTAACATTTGAAACACAAACATCCTATCCTGTGCTAAATATCCATTTCTGTATAGACTATAATAGTCACATACATACACATATCTTGAATCATAGCAAGACTTCCCTCCTGACACTTGGAACACATGGGTTACAATATGCTTCTACCTTTATTCTACCTTTTGCTGTGCAATCCAATTCACATTTACTTCCTTCAAATTCTAATGATATGGAAAATTAAAAACAGCAGAACTGTAATCAATAACTAACAAATGAACAACGATTTAATAGGAACAGAAGTATGGCAGCTTCTTATCTGAAGTCAAACATTCTTATAAAAATTAGGAAATTTCTGAAATCTTAATAAAATATTACAGCACATATTTGTTCATTGCTGTGACAAACACCTAACACAAACAAACAAACAGAGGAGGATTTTTTTTTATTATTTTGGTTTATCGTTCCAGAGGTTTCAGTCTATGGTCAACTAGGTTCATTACTTTGAGACTGAGGGGAGGCAGAACAACATGGCAGAAGGGTGTGGAAGAGGAAAGCTGCTCAGCTTATGGCAGACAGGAAGCAGAGAAAGACAAAGGAATGGACCAGGAAAAAGAAATATCCTTCAAGGATGCTCTCCCTGTGACCTACTTCCTCCAATTAGACCCAAACTCATAAAGGTTCCACTACCTCCCCATGATGCCATCAAATCATTAACCATCAGTGGACTAATCCACTCATGATCAGAGCCCTTAGGATTTAACCAACTTTTTCCTTAAAGCCCTAACTCTGAACAATACTGCAGTGGGGGAATAAGCCTTCAACACAGGAGACTCAGGGGCACACTTCTTATGGAAACCATAACAAGGCGTTAGTTTAGTCTGATGGTTTAATGCTAATAATATAGAACTACAAAATCTGAACTGTGTAAAACCCAACAAACAAAGGAATAGAATCATTTGCAACTTTATCTACACTATGTTTCCATAGTTCTATGACTAAAAGTGAGTTCAATGATAACACAATTATAATAAAAGTAAAATTCTTGGCATTAGCTATCTATAATCAGTCTTTTAAGTGTTTGCATTATCTTCTCAACATTTCTTTGATGTATTTGTGTGTGTGTGTGTGTGTGTGTGTGTGTGTGTATACTGCTCATTTACTGGTCAATTTGTACAAATTTTCTGCATAAATTTTCACCCATTACTTGTAAAATGTTCTAACTGGTGGAGAAAAGGAAAAAGTAAAGGGAAAAAAGGGGGTTTAAAAGAGGCTTTCAAGATGATTATAAAATGAAAATATTTCCTCATAAGATATAAATACTCACCTTTGCATTTCAAAATCTTTATCTTATATCTGTAAACACATATTCCTGTTTTTAGTTTTAAGCACCACATATGTATTGCAAAACTGATCCCTGATCCTCTCACTTGATGTGAAAACATTTCTCTCTGTTGTAAAATAGTTTTAGTTATAATTATACTATAAAAGAGACTGGCCATTTCCAAAACACTTAAGGGGTATTTTGAGATTTTTTTTTTCTCTAACACCACAGACCATATATTGTTCTACTACAGCACAATTATTAGTTTGTGTTTATTTTCTTAGGAGCTATATTTTATTGTTTTTAATCTTTAGAGTAGTGCATAGCTTATAGCAGATGCACCAAAATGTCTTAGTGAAAGAATTAGTACTTCCCTTTAAGGTCAAATGTGCAAATCAATTCTCAACCAGAAGATAGCCCACATAAGGTATTCAGGTCCCACACCTGTTTCCTTAAAAACCATTGCTAAAACACATTTTATATTTTATTTTAGTACTGTGCCTTCATCTTTCCTTAGCATTCAAGGTGTTTCATTAAAATCAGTATAACCTCAATTTGTTTTTATACTCACCTTTACAAAAGTAAAAATGAATCACTGAATAAGTTCAAGTATATTGTGTGTGTTTTTGAAATGGTACAAATCAAAATCTTATGTTAGGCATTATTTAATCAATTACTCCAGAGCACCAATCAATTAATATTGTTGGAAATAATGATGTGAAAAGTAACTATATAAGGTATACCTTTTGCAAGAACATAGCACAAAATTGAAAACTTTATTTAAAATTATTAGGACAGAACTGATTTCTATTAATAGGTCTTCATTTCAGGTTCCTTTGCTTCAAACCATTCCTTAATTGGAAGAAAGGAAAGAATAATTCCCCAGAGTTCCATCTTTGGCCCCCATTCTCATTCTGAACACATAATTTCTGTACTTATCATTCACACCTGTAACTTTATCCACCAGCAGTAGTTGATTTTTTTTTTAAATATTTATTTTTTAGTTGTAGCTGGACACAATATCTTTATTTATTTTTATGTGGTGCTGAGGATTGAACCCAGGACCTCGCACATGCTAGGGCGAGCACTTCACTACAGAGCCACAACCCCAGGCCTGGTGATGATTTTTTTTTTTTTTAATACAGATTTGCATGACAGGTTTGCATTTCCAACTATGTGTAGAATTTCTCTGACATGGTGCATTAGCTCCTCAAAGATTTGATGCTTCTCCAAACCTACTTATCTTCTAAAAGTCCATATTTTATCTAATATTAATCAAGTTACTATATCCTAGGGAGTATATTCTATGTAATCTTCAGTATTTCCCAGCTCCTCATAAATAAACTGTTAATTTCTCTTTCCATCTCTTAAGCATTCCTCCTTCTCTTGTTCCCTGTTCTGAATAAAAGCCCTCATTACTTTCCCCCCAGATTTCTTTACTAATCTTCTCTTGGTAAATTGCCCCTGGCTTCACTGCCCTCAAATTGCTTCAGACTGAGTCTTTAACATTTACACAGGATGGTAGTCTTACTTTACTTAGATCCCTTATATAGACTCCCATTTTCTTCAGGATATGGTTTAAATTCCAAGGGTTGACTTACAAAGTCCATTCTTGCCTGTTCACTGGTCTCATCTCCCACATTTTTATGTGGATCCATCACTTCAGGCCAGTGTACTTGTAGTTCTCAAAATGTGGCAAATAATTTCCTCCCTTGCAAATGCTGTCTCCTGTCTATAATGCCTTCACCTCAACAGTTTGGAATTGCTCCTTAAGACATGTCAAGAATCCTGGAAGTTTTCCCTTACTGTCTCCTGAAGGAGCTATTTCTTCAAAGTATTACCATTATCTCCCCAGTTATTAAAACAAGCATTGCATTGCAATCTACTGATTATTTAAAATAAATATTTTTCTCATTTGTCATTCCTCTTTAAAATATTTTTAGTTGTATATGGACATACTATTTTTAATTATTTTTTATGTTGTGCTAAGGATCAAACCCAGTGCTTCACAAGCATTAGGCAAGCACTCTACCGCTGAGCCACAACACCAGCCATCATTTGTCATTCCTTAACCTGTAAAGTTCTCAAGAACTGTATCTTGTTCTGCAAGCTATATTAGTATGGCTTCAATGTATGTTAGTTTCTTAAGCAATATGTTTAATTAATGAAAACCCTTAAACATTCTCTTTATTATCTTTTGAGTATTTAAATTATACCTCTTTTTAATTTTGTTTTTAGTTATAAATGGACATAATACTTTTTATTTATTTATTTATTATATGGTGCTGAGGATAGAACCTAGTGCTGCGCACATTGGGTTCTATCTTCCACTGAACCACAACCCCAACCCCTCAAATTATACTACTTAAACTATTTTCATCTTCCTGGAGAAAACTCTCTATATTTAATTAATTAATTAATTAATTAATTTTTGCAGGGGGAAGAGTTACCAGGGATTGAACCCAGGGGAACTCGGCCACTGAACCACATCCCTGGCCCTGTTTTGTATTTTGTTTAGAGACAGGGTCTCACTGAGTTGCTTAGCACCTTGCCATTGCTGAGGCTGACTTTGAACTCATGATCCTCCTGTTTCCGTCTCCCGAGCCACTGGGATTATAGGTGTGCATCACTGTGCCCAGCTCTATATGTTATTTTAAAAATTATTATATGATTTCCCATGGTGTTCTCAAGGCTTTGAAGATTTTTGATTTGTAATCTTTTTTTTTTAAAAAAATATGCTCTTATCTTTTTTATTTTAAAATTTGTTTGAGTTATAGATGGACACAATATCTTTATTTTTATTTATTTGTTTTTTTATGTGGTGCTGAGGATCAAACCCAGGGCCTCCCACATGTGAAGAAAGTGCTCTACAACCCCCATCCCTGTAACCATTTTTGATAGGAAGAAAAAAATAAGCTAACAATCAAGTAGTAGTGATTATTTAATAAGATACTGAAAATATACTTTCAAATGGAAAGAAAAGGAAGGGCAATGAAGTAAATAAAGTATATTTAAGTTGTAGTCTTATGTCCCTAGAAATTGAATTCTTATTTTAATTATCACTCTAATAAACATATTTAATACACTGACTGTTACCAAGGCAGTAGAAAAGGCTACTATTTGAACTAAGGAACTGTGCTGAATCCCTGTTCCACTAGTTCAGGGTTCATAACCTCAGGTTCCTTATCTGTACAATGGAACTAAAAATAAATAACAGATAATGTATGTAAAGAGCTTAGTGCAAAATCTGGCACAAAGGGCACTCATAATAATAGTATCACCTGATTTGGACGATTACTTTGGTGACATTATTAGATAAATAATTTTATAGAGTTTTGTGAACTAATAAGTATTAGATATTTGGACTTAAATGAGTAAGATTGCTATTTATTGTTTACCTTGCCATAAATAAAACACTCGTCATTAAATACATGGGTTTTTAAGATTTCCCTTCCTTGGCAGGTGGCCATCAGCTTGGTGCCAGGCCTTAGTGAAGACCTTTTGTCACTATGGGACCAGTTAAGCACTGACATGTAAGTAAGGCTCTCCAAGAGTAAATTTCTCATCTTTCCCCATCTAGGGAGAATGTTAGCAAAAGTGGAAGAAAAGCCTTTCTTTGTGTACCTAACTACTGAAGTGGTCTGAAAAAGCTAAAACTGCTATTTGGCCATGTGTCAGAGCAGCTCAGAGCTGTCCTGTGTTACTTTCACTGAGCTTCATCACCTCTCTTCTAGTCTGGCCCTCTGCACACTCGCTCTGCTGCGTGGTGAATGCGCTTTGCTTATTTCCCCCTCTTGTCAGGACTAAGGACACAAGTAACAGAATCTCAAAAAGAAACTGCTAGGTGGTTCTGGCACTGAGAAATCTGCGCAGAAAAGGCAGGCTTCAGGTGCAGCTACAAGACGCCCACTTGAGGCCAGAAATGACAGCGACTGTATATTGTGTGCCCCAATCCACCTCCAGCTTGGCCAAAGGCTAACAGCGCTGAACAGCCGGCAGGCGCTCAAATATTTGTTGAATGTCCACACTATACAAACTGTATTGAGTCAATCGTATCCCAACCCAGAAAATAATCGAGCTGTGTTTGAGCTGAATCGGTGTCATTTCGCAACTATAAAATCTGTCTTGTCTGCAGAAATTAAACACTTCAAAAAGCCTCTTTCTCCTCTCTTCTTTTTATGTACGTGCCCCTGACTTTTATAATTGGCACTTCAACTGAGCATCGAACAGCAACAGAGAACGGAGAGAGACTTTTCAATCTCGTCGAAACTATATTTTGAAGTGAACGGTCCTGGTCTCACTTTTTTTGCGCTCAGGTTCAACTCTGGGCATTATGTTCAGGTCGGAGAGTTGCCCTCCCCGCCCCCAACCCCACTCCAATCTCCTCAGAAAGCGTGTAGCAGTGCGTATAGAGAGGTGAAGGGTGGTGGGGTCACCGCAGTCCTAGCAGCCGCAGGTGGGCGCTCACCTAGCCCCGCCACGCAGCCACTCCCTGCCTTTGCAAACTGTGCTCCCTGGCGCCCAGGCACAGTTTGCAAAGGCAGG
>NW_026000142.1:17169295-17203422 GCF_001458135.2 Marmota marmota marmota | reverse complement strand
TCCCTCGAACCGCGGGTGCAGCTGCCGCGGGTGAGACGCCTGGGGGAGACGATCCAAGCGGCGGGGCTCCCCTAGAACCATGCTGGACCCGTCTTCCAGCGAAGAGGAGTCGGACGAGGGGGCTGGAAGAGGAGAGCCGCGATGTGCTGGTGGCGGCCGGCGGCTCCCGCGAGCGCCACCCGCCCGGCTCGGGAAGGCGGCGGGACGCGCCGGGCGCTCGGGCAGCGGCGGCGCAGCCAGACCCGTAAGCCCGAGCCCCTCTGTGCTCAGCGAGGGGCGAGACGAGCCCGAAAGACAGTTGGACGAAGAGCAGGAGCGCAGGATCCGCCTGCAGCTCTATGTCTTCGTGGTGAGGTGCATCGCTTACCCCTTCAACGCCAAGCAGCCCACTGACATGGCCCGGAGGCAGCAGAAGGTGAGTTGCGGGACCGGGTGCCTCCTACTGCCACTTCTTCCCGGGGTTTCTCTTGGGAGAGCTCCAGGGCACCTGCCTCCGTCCTCTGCAAACGGCAGGATATACTATATTTTTGTTAGTCTTTGGGGACAAGGGAATCTTTGGGGCAAGACAGTGCTTTCGTCTGCCGGGTATGAGGCTGCAACGGATACATATCCCTGTGACCCGCGCTGACAGCTTCACCACCCTTGTAACCCAGACAGACGGACCTACAGTGGCCACCCTGCAGTAGTTGCATCTGAGCTGGCTGGGCTATGGTCGGATTAGAATGCAACTCCCATCAACTTCAATTTCTACCTGCAGTGGTGCATCCTGTTCACCTAGCCTGGTGTGGTGTTGCTGGAACTGGGCTTTGCTGTGGGTCAGAATGAGTGCTTAGCTAAGTGAAACAGGTGGAGTCTGAGCACTCTTCTGTTAGGTAGAGAGATCTTCACTAGGAAAGGGTAGAATTTTCCTTGGTAAATAAAAAAAAAAAAAGTTAAATTTATAAGTTATCTGTGTTGTCATATAGCCAGGACATCAAATGCAAACACTGTAGAAGGTACAGCTTTGTAGAGTGGCTGTAGGTAAGTAATTCCTGGCCTGGACAGGCCTGCTGAAACCCACTATTGATGAAAAATAATGGATTGGTGCAATTGCTTTGTTTTGGGCTCTTTCCACACAAAGAGAAGGAGTTTGTATCAGGAGAAATGTTTGCCAACTTGAGTTTTGAAACAAGACCCCAGGGGTCTGATGCTCTATGTAGACAAAGGTAATGACTCCAATTGCCATAATTGGATAAATGTTTACAATAGAAACTGTCTAGGAAATCTTTTTAATAGAATGCTGAACCTGGAAGGTTTTGTAAAATTCGGTAACAGTCCCTTTAGTTTGTGGCAAGAGCAGGAGAACCAGAGAGATTGTAGTTTGCTCAAGGCATACCTAGATGCACAGTCCTTTATTAAAAATTTTCTGTAGTAGTAAATTCAGAATGTGAAGCATTTCTCTGAGGTTTTGGATATCCTTTGAATTGACTTTGGAAATATAACTGTAGGTGGGAGTAAATGTAGTCTCCCCACCCCTTTCTAACAGTCCCCCACCTCCTCCCAAAACCTTCTGAACTCCATTTACCCAGCATGTTTTTTATTGAGGTATGATAAATGGAAAATGCTGTATATGTTTAGTGAATACAACTCATTGAGTTTGGTGTAATTAACAACACTGTACTACATAGAATTTTCTAAGATGATAGATTTTATATTAACTGTTCTTTGAAACTTTTACAAACAGGCACAGACTGCGGGGTACACACCTGCAATCTCAGCAACTCAGGAGTCTAAGGCAGGAAGATTGCAAGTTCAAGGCCAACCTGAGAAATTTAGTGAGACTATGTCAAAATAAAGAAATATAAAAAAGGCCTGGGGACATAGTATAGTGGTCAAGTACCCTGGGTTCATTCCCCAGTACCAAGTGGGGAAGGCACAAAGTGAACAGCTCTTTTGGATTTCTTTATTCTCTTGAAGTGTTTTATGGGTGCTTCTCAACAGAAGAAGGCTAATCACATAGATCCTTCAGGTAACCCAACCCTTTAGGGAGTTCACAGACAGAGCTTTAGAGATCTTGAAATCCTCTAGGCCTACATCTCATGTTGGAGCAGAGAAATAATTCAGAGTAGCATTTCCCAGACCAAACCATTTGGCACAACAGGAGCCACCATTCCTCAGGTCAGTGTTGAATGCCTATTTTTTTTTTTCTTTTTCTTTTTCTTTTTTTTTTGTAAGCCTGCTACTCCACTCCTAGATGAGACCGTATGTCCTTATTTGTTGCTTGAGCTTAGTCTGTTCCCAGGTACTCACCCATTGCATCTTCTCAACTCTAGGTCAAACAGCTACCTACTTTAGTAGTTATTCTTAAGTATAGTTTTCACATTTATGTTGTAGTATCAGCCCATGCATAGTATTGGAGAGTCAACCAGTCTTCACTTTTACCCTTTGTATTATACTTAAGATTGTTTTTAGTGTGTTTAAGTCCAAAACCAATGTTCAGTAGAATCGAATCTGTTTCTATTTGGAACATTATGCTTGAATATGCTTTTGCAAAAAGTTGCTTACTAGTAGTTGACTTGTACTGTGAGTACTTGTTGCTTTTTTGTTATTGGAGAGTCTCCCTTAGTTGTTCAAATAGTATAGATCTCTCTGACTTCTGTTCAAATAGAATGTTTGTTTCTCCAGAAATTATTTGAATTGGTAACCAGGTGCATTCACAGTACTACTGAGGAGACTATTGATATAACCTTATCTAGAGATTACCAAAAATAACTCCAAACTTCAAAAAAGAAACAAGGCTCCACATATATTCTGTGCAAAAATATTTTAATGCTTAAAAATGTTTGTTTTCTAAATGTTGAGACTATCAAGCATAATCAGATGAATTTTAATGAATTTTTAAATTTTTATTAAGGGGAAGGCCATATAGCAATGCAAGGATTGTATTCAAGACTTATTCAAAAGGCCCCTCCACTTTCTTTTTTCTTTTTACAAAGCATGCTGCTTGCTAAAGGGAGCTGTAGCAATTCTTGGCAGTCAAGTTTCCTCCTAGGACAAAATGAAATGGGAATTTAACTATGTTCATGTGAATTTGACGCACAAGCCAATAATTAATGCCCAAAACTTACTTTAAATCTTGAATTATACAGTTGGGTTACATAAAAGACATAACAGGATAATTGCAAAATCACTAATCCATTGTATATTTTTATTCTGTATCTAGAAGTCATCAGACATCCAGTAAAAAGATTTAATAGCTTATATTGTTGTCATTGAAATGTGTATTGCTGCTTACTCACTTCTCCCAACTTTGAGAATTTGGAGACTCAGAAACTGAGATCTGAAAGGGTCCTCATTTTGTAAGTGAAGGAAATTAATCACAGAGAAGAAGAGTTTTACCCTGGAGACCAGGACTCAGGATTCTCATCAAAGCCCTTTTATTGTAGGGCTGGATGGCTTTATGAACAAGAGCTGAGCCACAGTTTTATTTTATTTTTTCGCTTGTCTAAAATGGCCCACAAAACTAATAAGAATTGTGTCCAGAAACTGTTTGAGAGATTAATATCATTAAACACAAAATTAACTAAAAATATGTATTTCTTTGCTTTTGGCCAGGCTATTTCAACTTGGAAGAGTAAGAAATGTCAGCTTATGCTGGTCATGCCCTCTGATTCTCTCCATCCCGGGGTGAATATGGGCTAGATAATGTGAGAGCACCATACTGTGGTGACACTGTCCAAGTGAACATATCCAGGGCTGCATGCATGATAGGAGTATGAAGTCACAGCCATCACAAACTGTTTTCAATGGTGAATAGTGCTTATAAGCCCCAATGCTTACTTATTTTCCTTGATTAACTTTATGCCATCAGAGTGCTAACAGTTATGAAGTTTGCAAGACTTTAGATCATTGGAAAAGGTGGGATTAGTGTTGAATCAAGAACAACAATATCATAGTGAAGCGTACCATGTATACTTAATAAAGGCAGTTATTGAAATCATTAAGAACCTGGGGAAAAATTATAAAAGGGTCCTTGGAGGTTAAAAGGTAGGGACACTATGATAAGCAAAATGGTCAACACAGAAGGGGTTAAGAATATTCTCTTACGGAGGTATATTTGCCAGTTGCCAGTCTGAATTCAAAACCACATTTATGGTGCATGTTACTTAAAGTGATCATAATTTGGGTTAACCAGGTCTATAAGTTTGTAGTCAATGATTTCTCTTTTCATTATTTTTGTTTATATTAGTATAAGTAAAGTTGGAAAAGAGCCAACTATTAATTTTTTAACTAGAAAAAAATGAAGAGGGCATTAAAAAGATTAACATGTCTCCTAATAACTTTCCATATGGTCCACATGCTCATGTTCTTTACATTTCTATGTGTATTGCAATTGTGTCTTATTATTATTTCCTGCGCCGCCTTATTAAGGCACAGGAAATGTGCCTTATTAAGTAAACCATTTTATATAATGACTCCTACCGCTTTGCATAATTTTCCTTGATAATTTTGAGTTTGAGAAGTATATACAAATAATACTGTGAAGCTGCAGAAAATTTTCCTAGGTAAAATTGATCTGCAGGAGAGCATTAGGAAAAATAGTATTGAGTAAAATAATATGCAGTGATTTTCTTTTTGCCTCCAATTCTCTCATCCGAATATTATAAAGGTTGAGCATCAATAATCTGAAAATCCAAAATCTTTCAAAGTCTGAAACTATCTGAATGTTGACAAATGGAAAATTTCAGGCCTGATGTCATCTGACCAGTCACAGTCAAAACACAGGCACACTAAAAATATTGTATAAAATTACCTTTTGTCTACGTGTATAAAGTATATAAAAAACAAATGAATTTTATATCTAGACTTGGGTCCCATCTCCAAGATACTTTTCTTTTGGTACCAGAGTTGAACCCAGGGGCCCTTAAACCCTAAGCCATATTCCCCAGCCATTTTTATCTTATTTTTAGTTTGAGACAGTGTTTTGCCAACTTTCTTAGGGCCTGGCTAAGTTGCTGAGGTTGGCTTTGTTGCGATCCTCCTGTATCAGCTGCCCGAACTGCTGGGATTATTGGCATATGCCACTATACCTGACTCTTGAGTATATCTTGATACACACACACACACACACACACACACACACACACACACACACACACTACCAAAACAAAACAAAACAAAAAAACCTTGAAACATGTCTGGTCCCATCAAGCATTTCAGATAAGAGTTATTCAACCTGTTCAGTAAAGTCACCCCTTTCTCTCACTTTGGAAATAGTAGTCCCCCCTCCCCCCACTCCCAAGTCTTCTGACTGCTTAGGTTATTCCCACACTCAGGAGCTCAGGGAAAGAGCCAATTTATAATAAATGAACTATAGATTTGCAAAGGCTGGGATCACTTTTCTTACAGCCATTGTACTGGGTGGTATGTTGCCTTACCTTTGAAGCTTAAAACACATCTGTGGCCTGGTGCTGAATGTTCTTAGCATAGTGCATGTCATATAAGAACTTACTACATGTTAGGATACACACAAGCCTAGATTTAGTTAATGTCTCAAAGAATTAGTGTAGAGGAAAGATAATATAAAGGCAAAATAAAAATGTCTCTCACTCTTTGGAAACCAGTGTTCCTAAAACATATTCTGAGAACTCCAGGGCTCACACTATCCTTCTAAAGAAAACCATAAAAAAGGACATACCTATTGGTATGGAACTGATGACTTCAAATACATCTTCCTACTGTCAGTACCAGACCTCAGAGGCAAGAAAATAGCATTGAAACCCCACAGTATGCCTTTTTTGCCTGCAGGTTTCCAACCAACTTGGTAGTAGTCTAAAAAGCCACACTCTGAGGGAGATAGGATCATTTATTCTCTGATAAGGGAATACCTTGTCCTTTGGGGAATGAGTCTGAATCGAGGCATTAAAGAAAGTCCTCAGGCAGGACTTAAATTCATGTATGAAGATGTGAATTTGGTGTCAACATACCTTATATATAATCAGAGATATGATGAATTATTGTATAATGGTGTTTTCAGAATTGTAATGCAAAATAAATAAATAATATCTCAGAGAGAGGACACTTGTGGAGGGTTAGACGAATCAGGTGAAGCAACAAGCAACTAAGACCACAGCACCTAGTTTGGTGAAATGAGTTGTGCTAATGAGAACTCAAATGGATTAATTGATATTGCTGTCTGCTTCTTTAGTTCAAAAATGAAGTTAGCTGTTGTTTTGATATATGATGACTACTTTTAAAGTGAAATAAAATATTAAAATTGTATGTTCTCTTTCTTTTTGTTTTGTTTCAAATGGAAACAGCTTCATTTGTAGTCTCCTGAGATAAACAACATAGTTTGTAGGTCATTAAAGACATTCAAAACAAAAGTGATTAAACTGATGGCCAGGTGATAAAGTATGGGAATTTGGAGTGGAAAAATCCTACCAGATATTGTAACCTATGAAGCAGGCTACTTTTGAATTGTGGTGCTACTTAAATGCATTTCAAATTAATTAGACCTTATTTGATTAGGAAGTAAGAGGTGGATTGCATACTCATGATGCTATTTCAGTTTTTAGGCAGGAAAAGAACTAATGATGGTAAAAAGTAGACATATCCTTGGGACAAAGGACATATTCCCTAGAATTTGAAGAGTAGGTAAGCATTACATTGTGGAATTATTGTCCCAAATCTCTAACATTTTATGATCACTGTATTCAGACTGCCTAAAGGTTTTTATATGATTTCCTTTCTTAAGAAAAATTATGATTCTTATCTTTGGCTGCATGTTAGAACCACCTGGAGAGCTTTTAAAAATCCCATTATCCAGGTTATACCACCAACTAATTAAATCAGCCTCTGGGGGTATAATCTTAGTTTCCCAGGTGATTTCAATGTACAGCTAAGGTTGAAAACCACTGTCTTAAAGAGAAGCTACAGGAAAAATGGCTTATTTTCATCTAGGAAAGGGGAAAGTGTTTGCAATAATGAGTGTGGCTACTGAGCAATTAAATGGTTGTTCCATACTAAGGAAAAGGCAATAGTGATATTCTAAGCAAGGAACAAAAAAGGACATCTAAGTAATAATCTAGAGTTCCTTGAGTTAGGACAGAGGGAAGCCCGTGCATATGTGTTTGGACTTTTAAAAGGTCCCTTAATTAGGTGATAAGCTGGAGGCTGTTAAATTACATTAGCACTTGTAATTTATTCATTATAAGACCATGGATAGATTACTACATTAGCAACGACAGAAAGTAAATATTAGATGCTGAGCATGAATGGTGCTTTCCATTCCAAACTGAACTGGGAGGGAGGACCCAGTGAAATCTTAAAGTTGGCAATGACACTAATACCCAACTGAAGAGTCACTTTCACAGAGGTCTTACAAGAGCTTTAGTGGGCAGAGTGTTTCCTCTGTGTATGCATTAGTAATGCATACAGGTTTTTCAAAAAGTAAACTTTAAACTGGACACGATGGTGCACATGGCTTGGGAGGCTAATGTCAGGAGGATCGCAAGTTTGAGGCAGCCTCAGGAACATCATAGCAAGAATCTGTCTCACGATAAACATAAAAATAAACAAGGGCTCTTTTGTAGCTTGGTGATAAAGCACCCCTAGATTCAATCCCCAGTGCCTGAAAACAAAAAATGAACATTGGAAGGCATTCCCAAGTAATTGTCTTATTCAGTAAAGTTCTTAGAATTATTTAAAGAAAGATTTATTTATGAACATTTTTACATTTTTCTGCCATCTTCAAAATCCTAGCACTCATCAAGTGGACAGTACAGGAGAAGTACAGGACAGTCTTTGATTTCCTCAAATTGTGTTATTGGATTAATCACTGATTTACGATTGGGAGCTTTCTACTTTGGAAAGCATCATTGTTCTCTGCTTTTCTCCTAGAAACTTTATGACTTCAGTTTGTAAGTGTTATGGCTTGAATATCTTCATTTTTATAACCTTGAAGTTGGTGATGATTTTTACAATAGAAATGTTACTGGGCAAAGGGTCTGGGTGATTTAAACTGTCTAATAGCTGAGATGATATGTAATTTGATCCTTTGTGATTGCTTGTGAGGATGAATGTGTGTGTCTGTGTGTGTTCAAATGTCCTTTTCTCATATTTCTATTGACATTTTGGTTTTGCTTATTAATCACTAATATAGAAAGGATCGTGTTCCTTTGTGGAGGTTATTTCGGTAATCTGCCTTTCATTTGGTTTTTAGATACACTTTAATTGGTCTTTCCTTAATAACTTCTTATTTCTCATTTATGCTCTTAGACAATAATCAGTTACCCATCTGGAATGAAAGTTTGAGGTGAGGTGTTGAATTTACTTTTTCTCACAAATAGCTATGCAGTTGTTGCAGTCTAATTTTTATTAAGCTTTAAGACCAAATTAATTATGTTGTTTCCTTCATAAATTCCCTTGTCAACTATTTATTGAGCCAATAATATGTGAGTTTTACACTAACCACATATCTGAGGATATAGCATAGGGAGTAAAAACAAATTCTTTCATGGGCTCACGTTCAGTAATTTATATGTAGTTTGTATGTGAATGTTTTTCCTTACATGCCTTTCTGAGTTACCTAATTGAATACATTAATTTATTTTTTTTTCCTTTGGACCATATCATGTATTTTGCTCTATAATTTTGACTTATGACAACTATATTATACTATTTTCTGATGGGATTAATTTACTCTTCTTTATAAAAAAATCCCTTCCTTTCATTATGATTCTCTTTCTTATCCCTCTTTAAAAAATAGCACACCAGGACAAAATATTTGCTCAGCCTCTTTCTTCTCTTGCACTCTTTCATTGTATGAACACATTTCATCTCTCTGGGCCCTGGTACTTCATTTGTTAAGTGGGGATAGTCACACCACAGAATTCCTATTATGATTGCAGGAGATGATGTGTATAATTTTCTTGGTGTTGTGCCCACTGCATGCATATACTTCACTTTAAATGCTCTCACTTTTAGTTGCCAATTTAAATGCCTGTTTGGAAAACAATGGCATTTTTACTATAGCCAATCTTCTAGCTAGTAGCATAGCATATCTCTTTATTTAGTCAAGCCTCTTATTTTTGGGTAATGTTTTGTAGTTTTCATTATGTTGACCCCTTGCATTTATAATGTAGGTTATTTAAAAGTATATTTTGTTCCTATTGTGACCTATGATTTCCTGTTTTGTTTATTCAATTTTGGATAAGTGGGAAACTTTTTTGTTGCATTATAATTATACATCATAGTGGGTTTTATTATGCCATTTTTGTACATGGACATAATTTGATCAGTCCCATTCCCTAGTACATTCCTTTACCTTCCATTCCGCCTCAATCTACTTGTTCTACTCTAGTGATCTCTTTCCTATTATTATTATTTTAATTGGCTCATTATGTATAAAAATATACATATTGGTTATTTTAATTGGTACATTATATATTTTATGTAATTTGCAGGATTCATTGTGTATATTCATACTATATGTAGCAGAATTTTGTAGATTTCATTCCCTAGTACTTCCCTATGCCCTCCCTTCCTTACCTACATCCCTTTATTCTTTATTGGTCTTTTATTTTCATGAGGTCCTCCTCCCCCCTCTTTTTTATGGGTGTTTTTTTTCTTTCTTGTCTCCCCCACTCCCAACTTCCACATATGAGAGAAAACATTTGGTCCTTGATTTTCTGAATCTGACTTATTTCACTTAGCATGATGTTAAAATTCTGTTGTTTTTTTTTTTTTTGTTGTTGTTGTTATAACTGTTCATTTTGATTGTACACAGTTAACTGTTTTGTTTAGCATTGATCCTTCCAAGTTTTCTGATAGGGAGTTGAATCATGTGCTGATAGGGGTGACTTTATCTGGTCCTCTCCTGTGGACTGCGGCACTCTCCAGTATCCTTACCTTCCTTGTGTTTTATGTCACTACTTGTTAGAATGTCCAGAACAATATTTGTACTTGTTACCAACACCCTTGTCTAATCTTTATTGGGGAATTTTTTTGGTACTTTACCATATTATGTATGTATTTTGGTACATTTGGTACATTTCCAGATTACATATTGTTGGTTAGGATTTAGGATGGGTATTTTCATTATTAAATAGTTATATTTTTATTTTTATTGCATTAATAGGATAAAAATCAGGAGTTGATGTTGAATATTATCAAATTTCCTTTCTTCATCAATTGAGGTGATTGATTGCTTAGTTTGTTAGTGTTTCCATATTGGATTATTGGGTTTCCTGTTATTAAGCCATATTTGCATTTTCAAGATAATTTCTGATTATGAGTTTTTTAACACACCTTTGATATTTTAGTTCCCCATGGTTTTATTTCTTCTTTTTTACACTGATAGTCCTAAGAGAAAGATTTATTATTTTCTGTTTTGAAAGTAATAAATCACAGGTTTGGTTTTATGGAACAATGGTGTGAAGTGAGAAACAGTTTACTTTTATCTTTGCTCTTGAAGAGTGTATAACTACTTGTATTTTGGGAAGAATTTATTTATTAAATTATCTACATCTAGAACTTAGTTTAGATTTTTTTCTTTTATTTTTTCTTTGTCTATTAGAATTCCTTCTTATTTCAGGTAAAAAAAAGTGATAATTGAATGCTTTCAGAAGATCAGTCATATTTTCAAGTTTATTAACAAAGAATTGAATTTATTTTCTCTATCTTTTACATTGATTAAAAGTCTTTAGAGTATATTTTCCCTTTTGAAAATCTTCATTAGATTTGTCAGATCATCTTGTCTGTAGAAATATACCTGTTTATGAAATCTGTTGTTTCAATAATCAGTAGTCTCGGACTGAATTCTTTTTCCTTTTTAAGGAGGCTTAGGGAAGGGAAATCATAAGAGTATATTTCTTTCATCTGACTTCTTGGTTAGGATTATTATATTCTGCTTTGTTGTAAGATAATGAAAATAGACAAAGCTATAAATTTATCTCAATACAGTTTGGCATCAGCTCATATGTTTTATTATGAAACTTATTTTTAATGAAATATTCAATCCTCTTTCAGTTTTTTTTTCTTTTTCCTTGAACAAGATAGTTAATCAAAAGAGTACTTTAAAAATTTCAAGTATTTGAGGATTTTTGTTTTCTTTTTTATTAATAGATTTTAAATTTTGTGTTGGCAGAGAATGTGGTTTACTGACTATTCTTAGTGTTGTAGTATATAATTAGTTTTAAGTTTTCTAGCACATTCGGTGTGTATTCTGTCATAGGGATTAAAGTTTGCCATATGTTCAATAAATAGCATTATTAACAGTAATCATTCCTATATTTTTGTCTTTTTCTGTCACAAACTGTTCTATATAGTGTATTAATTTATTTTGCATTTCTGGTCATATCTAACTCATGAATTTTGATGCCAGCCTGAGCAGTGCCTAGATTCATAAGTACAAACTTACTAAAAAGTAACTCCCTTTGATTCATTTTATGTCTATATTAGACAAGGACTCTATTTGGTTGAGATTTAAGACTGAAACTTCTTTTGTTTGGGCATGTTTATCAGAGACATAAATATCCATATTACATACACACCCATATTCACCTACATATGCACATTTAAGCATGTATATATACGTATCTACATATGCATCTACATGTGTGTATATATAGATGCATTTTTGGATATTCTATGTTGCATAAGATTATTTTATACATTTTTTGCCTGATCTTTGCGTAGTAAAGGGATTTGAAACATTTTCTTAGTCATCACTAATGTCTAATTTTATTGCTTTCCCTTTTGTTTACTATTTTCTGTTTCTTTTGGATTTTGTTTTCTTTCATTTGCCACATGGACACTCTTTGTTACCTTTTTAATATATAGGGTGTGCCAGGAACAGTGTGTGTGTGTGTGTGTGTGTGTGTGTGTGTGTGTGTATTACCTTCTCCTAAGATCACTCTCAGGGGCTCTGGCTGCCTGTGTTTCAGGGCACTTGGCTGTCTCTTCCTGGACCTAGGGACCTGAGGAATGACACTGTACTAGCCTTCGCCTGCTGGACTCTGGGGTATGCTTACTGTTATGACTTAAAGGGCAAAGCACATGTGTTTTAAGAGGCTACATTTCCAATTTTATTCCTGGTTTACAAAGTTAGTAGACATTACTTTGGAAACTGGGTTATAGTTTTATCTTTAGTCTACAGTGTTGTTGCCCTTTTGAAAAATATATAAATTTCTGGATCTACATGAATTTTCTTTATTGGAAAGTGGGAAAAAAGAAATTCTGCTACCATGAAACTTGCATTCTTACTACTTCAAATTAAGGGAAATATATTCCAAATTCTATTTAAGGAGATGAGTCTTAATTTGGTTCTCTACCAAAAAAAAAATATCTAAAACTCAAAATACTGTTTTAGCTAAGTGTTTAAGAAGTGCTGAATATCATCAAAGAATTCTGAAATGTAACAAGACAACTCAAGCCTCCAAGCATGAAGCTTTCATTTTTTTTTTTTAAATTAGAAGGGTTGTCTGTATTTCTAATCAGTAGTAAGCAGGAGATTGAGAAGAAGACCATTCTTATCCTTATATCCATGCTTCAACTAGGCCCAGTCTATTTTTACGAATTTTATATAATGAACTTCTATTTAAGGCTCTCTCCAAAGAGCTAAAACTTCCTATTTATTTATAATGAAGTTCATTGTTTCAGAAAAATATACCTGTGACAGAGGAGAAGTCTAAAATGTCACAGTAATTTTGAAAAATTAGTCATGTGACTTAGGTATATCATACCATAAGAAATGTCCATGGAGTTTTATTACCAGATCTTGAATCCTATACTTTGAACTTGACTTTTCCCCCTTCATTTTTATCTCCTTAAAACTATTTAAGAGATAAGTGATTTGGGGGAAATACAGTTTAATCCCCCATAGATCTTACTATAAGAGCCTGAAAGGTAATAGGTGGGTTGAATTTATGATCCTTCAAATAAGTAGAGGTGAAAAAGCCAATTGTTTGGTGCTGAGGGGATGAGTGGGCACCAGAATTAAAATTGAGGATTGTCTTATGTTATGGATAGTAATTATCAGCCATGACCTTGGATGAGGTGACCTAAGAGAAGAGAAATGTCCCAAGAAGATTTGAACAACTGCCCATGAAGAACTTCAGGATGTAAGACAGGGAAGAAGGTTGAAATGACAAAGGAATGGAGAAGGAACAACTAGACAGACATAAGAGAACTGGGATGGTCTGGGTCACAGAAACTGTGGAAAGAGCCTCTTAGCAGAGGGAGTAGGAAATGATGCCAGGTGCCCCAGAGAGGCTAGCTAAGGTGGATTTAACAGGATGGAGTTGACCCCAACGTAGAGACGCTAGGAACCCATTTTAGGTTTGATTTCACACAACCCACTTTTCCACATATTGACATTCTTAAACTATGTATTTTGTGTGCTGAATTCAGCCTTTCTTAGTTTAGCTGGTGAACAGCTTGAGTTTTTACTTCATAGCTTTCCCACCCAGCAATTAAGCTTCAGCAGTGTTGCTCTTTGTATAGACTTTTTTTTTTGGGGGGGGGGACTATATGTATTCACATAACTATGTTATATATACATACATACACACACACATATACACGTATGTGTGTGTGTATATATAAAACCTCCATGTGTATTTGTTATGCTTTTGTTTTTTATAAAAGTGAATTGAAAATGATAAGCATACCTTTCAAATGTGGTGTAGAGACAAAGACCATGAAGTATGCTGCCCACAGTGAGTCTTCAACATCAATGGGGTATTTACTAAGTTTGGTTATTTTCATTTTAATTGCGAATGGAAAAAAAAGCAAACTTAAAGTACTTATGCAAATGATGGCATACATAACTTAAAAGAGAAATGAAACCAGGTTGTAATATATATTTTAGCTCAGTAGTTATGTATCTCTCCCCTCCTGCATCGTTTCCTTTCTGACTTTCCCATTTTCAATCTTGTATGTTGTTGCGGGAACCCTATCTATTAGACAGTAGGGCTGTGCCATTTCTTGTCCTTTCTGAATTGCTGCTCCTCATCTATGGAATGCAATACTTGTGAAAGCAGTACTTTCTTTAGCAAATGCTGTACATTTTTACATAATCTATTATGTAACAAATTCCTGAAAAGCACCTGGTACAGTGCCTGGATGATATAGAAGCTCACAGAATTTCCTGTTTAAATCTTCTAATAATTCACAGGAAAAAAAAATCACTCTATAAGGCATTTTTGATTTAGTCAACAAATACTGAGCAACATTTGAACAGCTGTTTGAACAGCATTATTTTATATATTGAAGTATAGGTGTGGACTGGAAGCCCCTTTGAAGCTGATCCTCCAATAGAGGAGATGAGTGATCAACAGATACATGTGTATACATTCTTATTAAGGAAGATGGAGGGAGGACCTGCTATCAGTAGCTATTTCAGATAGGGTGCCTGGGTACACAGAGGAGCAAATAGCTGTTGAGCAGGGCTTAAGAGAAGGGTTGAGCTACTTAGAGATGGGAGTGGGTGAGGAAAGTATTCAAGCTGACTTTAACAGAAGGTATAAAATGCTTTGAGGTGGAATAAATATGGTTTTCTTATAAAGAATAGCAAAGAGGTCCAGGATGACTAGAATAGAGTGCACAGGGGGAGGTGGACAAAAATGTCTGGCAGGATGACAATGGCTAGCTTATGGAAGTTCTTCAGGGTACAGTAAAATGCTCAGAATTTAAGTGTGGTGATAAGCTGTTGGAAATTTTGAACAGGTGAGGGAAATGATCTGATTAAGATTTTAAAAGACCTTTTAAGTCTGATCTGAGAGTATATAGTGCCACTACGTAGAGTTACTTTGGGGGATGCTGTTTACTTGGAATTTAAGTCACCCCCTCTAGTGGACAAGAGTGGAAGCAGGAGGACCTGTTGGGCTTCACTAGTACAGGTTTGAATAGGGTGATAGCTGCAGGGGGTATAGAATATAGGCAGAGTATTCACTCAGTATTATTTAGTAAGTTCATAAGTACCTTGTAGTGAACCTTAGGACAAAAAAAATGTGCTATTTTGAGATGATAGAATAGCTGAATATATTTAAGTGTTTTTTTAAAAAATAATAAATGTATCTGTGTGGTGAAAAGTCTGGGCCATATAGAATTTACATCAAAAAGCAACAGTTCCCAGCCCCATTCCTACCCATTTAAACTCTTAACTGTTAGTTTCACTCCATTTTAAATATTATTGTTTTTCATTGTTCTAGCTAATAATTCAGAAATTGAAATAAGAGGCCTATGCTACCTTTCTTCATTTTTTAGATTTTAACCATCATTCCTACAAGGTGTGTCTGAAGGAGGAGGTTGGCTCACTCCCACAAGTATCTGGATCTCCTTTCTTCTACTTGGAGTATGGTTATTTTCGCTTTCCCCTTTTTACAAGCAGCAGAATTTTCAGTTGGTACATGATAATTGACATTTCTCACCTTCCCCGTCTCTCCTCTTCACCAACATAATTGTCCATGGAGTAATGTGGTTCAGTCCAGCTTTGTTATTTCTTTGTTATTTCTCCATACCAGGTCCCTTGAGATCATCAGTCTTAAGAAATTTGTAGAGGCATTGTCTTTGTTCTTACAGAATTCAGAAGATGGGCCAGAGACTGCTGAGATGTGTCTTAGAGTGAAAGTGAGTCTTTCCAGAATAGAATCAAGTATGTGGCTTACATGATTGTCCCAAAGACTCGTCAGTAGCTGACTTGAGGTCAGAAGGATCCTGATTTGTCCCAGCTTTTCTTGCAGCTAGATGTATCCAGGAGACTAAATTCAGCCCAGTGGGTATGAATGAAAGTGATGTGTGCAAACCTACGAGCCATCCCTGAAGGAGGTGAGGGAACATATCCTCCCTGCTCTCTTTTTCTCTTTCCACTGGCTGGAGTATCAGTGTGGCAGGAGTTAGAATAGCCATTTAGATAGGGCAAGGGTTGCTATTTGTTGAGGATGGCAGAGCAACAAGTTGGAAGGAGCCTGGGATCCTGACAGCTTTGCAGAGGAGTACTGCCACCCATTTCAGACTTCTGTGTGAGAGAAAGTGAATGTCTATCATGTTTTTCATGTCTATCATATATATCATGTTTAAGCTAATTTATTTAAGTTAGTTTTCCTCCCTCTGTAGACATGGGGTCCATACTTTTTCTGCTGAGTGATAATTGCCGGAGTGTTAATTGCCTGTTGTCTTTTCCCCTCCTTTCTTCTTGCTCCATTTCCAGTCCTAGGTAAGGTACTTGATGTTCCTAGCTTCCCTTGCAGCTGCCGGTGACCTTGTGGTATACGTTTGGTGTACGGACAGGAGACAGACATTGTTAGCTTTGCTTTTTCCATCATCCTTTGATGTTCAGAGCCAGCACAGTCTTGTTGGAGCTGTAGCAACCATCTTGTGACTATGAGGAAAATACTCAGGGAATTTCTGAGACAATAGCTCAGACACACGAGTCAAACTATTGCCAACAGAACCTGCATGCAGACATTTTTTCTGGGAGGAAAATAATCTTCCAAGGTTGATGATTCATTGTCTGTAACCATTATTATGATGTCTTCACTTTAAGCAGTTGATTCTACAAATTGAAAACTACTTAATGGAGTTTCCATGATCCAGACTGACCACTTTTCTCTGCACAATCACATGGCATGCTTTGATTGAGTTTCTTTTCATGTATTCTTTTTTTTCCCTTACCTACCTATGTTCCTTCATTGCCAGATTATAAATCAGCAGTTCTCAGTGGGGATGGTAATACTCCCTTGTAGACATTGAAGAAAAAATTTTGAGGGTGTTTTTGGTCTTTCCCAGTGATTGGAGCTTGCTATTGGTATTTAGTGGGTAGAGTCAGGATTCTAGAAATCTCCTAAGGAGATTTCTAGAAGAATGGTGCTTCATCCTATATGATACTCAAAGAAGAATGGTGTTTCATCCTATATGATACTCAATATCCTGCTAATCTTTTATATAGATAAATACCTTATGATTATTTGAGCCTAATGTATAATGCTTTCTGAAATACAGAGCATCTTTTGTGTTGTTTAATAAACAGATTTTTTTTTGACAACTGGGCAAATTGAGGGAATACTCAACTTTATTTTGTTAGGAACTCTCTTGAATTGCTCACCATTTTGGAAAATAATGTCACCAACAGCAAGAATGCTTGTGATATTTGTTTTCCCAGTACAGGATGCTGTGTCAAGACTTCATTTTCAGTTGTCACATACTCCTTGATTTTATGGATATATACAAAAACTATTTAGCCCTTGTTTCAAAATGTCAGAAATAAAGAATGGTGTTGACAGTATTCAGTAAAATATTGCCTGACTTCCCTAAACCCAGATGTATTCATTATATTGTGGGTATGCACACCTAGTTTGTCTTCTAGACTGGTTATGTCTAAGCATTTACATACTGCAACATGCTTTTTCAATTATTTCATTTTATTGCTTTCTATTCCAGTTATGAATATTTCTTTTGTTCTTGAGAATATCTGTGCAGATAATAAAGCCTTGCTATACAGTTCATTTCTGGTTGGCTAAAAGGGTTATTATTTATCTATTTTTAAAGGGGTAGTTAACTGTTAGAATTCAGCAGGAAATAACTGTCCCATTCCAAGTGACAATACATTACAGAATTGGACAGGACTTGGGGAACCTGTGAAGGATGGGGAAGCAGACAGAGATTAAACATGGAGGTAAACCCTTACCTGCAGCCTAAATGGGAACAAGGAAGGACCTGCAGCCAGAACTGGGTGGGAGTTTCCACTGTGGAAGCCGCTGAGTGACAGAGCTCTGGTACATGAGGAATCTAGTTATTGTCAAACCCTGTGTGTCAGGGAAGGAGCCAAAGGAATAGATCTTCCATCTTTCTTTTCTCTGCCTCTGATTTTGTGCTGGTACCTCACCAAAAGGGAAAGTCAAAAAGAACCTGACAAGCAAAGACTGTTATTCACTGGTCTCCCAAGCCACAGAGCAGGGCAGAGGGGATCTGAAGGGCAGAGAGAATCCTCAGGACATGGGATGTCATGTTTTAGTGGGTTTGAGGATCACTGTTCCAGAGGACAGCATTAATCTCTCTGCTTTTGTCTTTTTTCCCCAGATATGACCTTCCTGTGGCTGCCTTTTGTCTTGCTCTAATCTGAACCCGTGTTTGGACAGATGCTAAGAGTCATCATTCTCTCTCCACAATTCTTTTGAATTGGAGTCACTGCTTTCTGATTCTCTCATTCTGTTTGAACCTTTTCCCATGTACCTTTGTAAGAAAGAGTATGTGATAAATTTTCTGATTCCATGCAGGTCTGAACTTTTCTTTGTCTTGCTAGGGAAATTGGCAAGGCATAGAATTCTGAGTTGGACTTATCCTCCTCTGAAGCTTGAAGGCATGGTACAGCCCCGTCTTCCAGCATCCAGTGTTGCTGATGAAAAGTTTGAAGTCTGGGTTCATTCATTTTTAAATGACCCATTTCTTCTTTTCTCAAGCACTTTTAATATTTTTGTCTTTCTCCTTGGGTATTCTAAAATGTAAAATAATTATTTAGCTTTTTTTTTTTTTTAATATGTAGAAGGTTTTGTTGGTTATATCTGAAGATGGGACCATGTCCTTCAACTCTGGGATGTCCTTTTATTCTTTGGGAGCTTGGGATGAGGGGCAGTTTGAAGGGAAAGGATCTCTTTATTGTTCTTTAGGGTGAGACACCTCCTTGAAATCATCATACTATTTTTATTGGAACACATTATAAATCCTGCAATGATCTGCTTGGATGAATTTTTCAATGACACTGTTAAGATTGTTGTTAACAAACAAGTATTTTCACTTTTTCTTGATTTGACTTTAGGCACGTGGACTAATATAGTTGGCATTGGAGAATCAACGATCATTGCAACAGTATATTCATATTATCTAGGTAATTAAAATATTCTTTATTTAATGTTTTGGCTTTCTTTTTGACTTAGTAGTTTTATTTTTTATTCCCCTGTGTAATAATGAAACCATTGACTGGAATAAGACCCATAGATTCTAAAATGACTTTGATGTGATCAGAATGTAAACAGCTGGCTGGAGAAAGGAATTAAAACAAACAAACAAAAAACAACAACAAAACAAAACTTGTTGCTCATTCTAGCAATATGCTTTTGTCTAGAGGCATTAATCAGATATTGCATACATTAGGATAAGAAGAAAAGTGGAAAGATTTTCGTATAATTATCCAGTTTTTTTTTTATAAATATATGAATCCCATGTTTAATCAATCATTTAAAAATCTTTGTAAGAATTCTTTGGTGTATTATTCTTTAAAGTAGTAAAACATTTAGTTAAGCCCAGTCAAACTGAAAATCTTAAGCAGTTTTAAGAACAAAACAATAATGGAGGAGTAAGGGAATTGGGAGTATATTGTGAAAAACAACTTTTGAGGTGTGTGCTAAGGTCAGAGAGAAGCCTGAATTCCATGAGAAACTTGTGGGCAGAAGTTGTCCAGTTCTTTTTATGTGCACGGCCCTCAGGCCCTGCTCCCTGACCATATCAATTTGTAATGGCCTTAGTAGGTAGTACCATCTGTGTTTTTTCCCACAAGAGCCAAATGCATGACAATGAGAACATTTTAACTTTTTATGAAGCGGCTTCTTTTATTCTCATTAAAACAGTTCTCTTTAGCATATTTTTTTTAAAATACTATGCTTTTTACTTTTTTTTTTTTTCCTTACCAGGGACCTTACTGGGCCCTGACTATTTTCGTTCATTTCAGAATTACATATTGCTATCCAGAGATTTCATAGAGGAATAGTCTCAGTATCATCAGGAAAATATATAGTTGAAAATGTCAAGCATACATAATGTGCCTGAAATATTAATGCTTATCAGTTTCTAAGATGTCGTTCTTCAGAGAAGGAAGGTTGAAAAGTAAGTGATAAAGCACATGTGGCTTTTGAAAGAAATGAGTAGGATACAGTGGCGCTTTTAGGTTGTAGGAGTTCAGTCCCATCTTATTTCCATTTCTGCATTTTCTCAGAGACTCTTCGCAGCCTGAACAAGGTCAAACAGTTTGCTCATGATGGTGTCTGAATTTGAACTCTGGCTCCTGTCACCATGGTCTTTGCCTCAAGGGTTTTCTTTTTTGCTAATTAAGAACTAGTTTGTCTTGGGGGGAAAGAGCTCTTGCTTAAATTTTTTTATTAGAGTACACTAATTTGGTAGTGTGTGGGCATATCATGGGACAAATCTTGTAACCCCCACAGCAGTACTGCTTACAGTCTAAATCTGATGTAGGCGACTTGGATATTTTCTATCTTGAGTGTCATCTTCAACAATGGTTTTATGAAGGGGGCTATTTACGATTGTTTGAAAAGCTGTTTGAATAGGAAATCTTAAAATGTGATTGGACTTATGAATTCTCATAAACTATACTACAGCCGGTCTCAAAGCTAAGGAGATTATTGATCTTGTTGTAAGCTCCTGTCCTGGACTCTGTTTTGGGAGAGTTATCTCTATTTAACAAATAACTCAGCCTGAAAGTATTTTACTTTTTCAGTTTTTACTCTCTTTTGTTTCTTTATTCATTGTATATCTCCAGAGTTGTCTTTTATGTTTGTGAACAAAGAAATAACATATGCCTGCAGTAAAGTACTAGGAAAGCTCAGAAACAGAGAAAGATAGAGGGGGAGACAGTTGTAATCTGACCAGTGGTAACGGTGAGTGCCAAGCAGTCGGGTCTTTATCACTGTTGTTTCCAAGGTTTTTCTTCATTGATCATGCCATGAACACAGTTTCCTGCCTTGCTTTCTTTTCTACCATTTAGTGTAATACACCAAATATTTTACCACTCAGAAAACTCTTGCAATGCTTTCTTTTTTAAATGGTTCTATATTCTTCTATATCAATCAATCATAATGTACTTAACATTTGTACTGTGATGACCATCTTCATGTGTCTTATGGGGAGATGAGGGTCAGATTTCACATTTTTAGATTGGTATTAGCCAGTTAAAGAGTGCACACACTCTGAGAGTTCTAGCACATATTGAATCATCATTAGATGAACAATAACACACACACACACACACACACACACACACACACATATATATATATAAATCCTGTAAATAGTTGTAAGAATACTCATCTCACTGTAGCCTTGTAAATCTTTGGTAGTCTTAAAAATATTTCTTTTATAAAGTCAGTTTCATTTATTTATTTTAACAAATCTTATGTAGTGCCTCCTGTGCCCTATAAAGAAATTGTTTGACATCTTTCTATATTTGACTAATACAAGTGATATCTTATTTTACTTTACTTTTACTTTTTTATGTTAAAATGCAGGACAAATGCCTGCTTTTCACATTTTTAAGCTTATAAGTGAGACCCATTATCGTGAGGGCTCTTATGTGGCCTGTGGGAGTCTAGATTTCATGGTTGGGGTGTGTGAGAAGCCTGGAAGTAGAGATTAGTGGGTCCAGGAAAACTGGCAGATGGCTGGCTGAGTTCGGTGATAATTCAGTAGTGAAGGGAATGAGAGAATAAAGGGGCTAAGAGAGAGAAGAAAGAAGGCCCATTAAGGAGGTTTAAGAAACAGATGGAGAAGCAAATGCATAGGGACGGAATAAGGAGAATGTAGAGATTATTCTTAGGATCTTGCTAGTGCCACCATAGGAAGGGGAGACCATCGCCAAGATGGTAAATAGAGGGGAAGAAAAGGTTGGGGGTGGATATCCCAGAGAGGGTTATGTGGGCTCTGAACAAAAGCAGGGTTGGTAGTAGTTTAAGCCTCTGGACTTTGTTTCCAAGACTGGGTTGGTGGCCCATTGTACCATCATGCAGCAGCCCCTGTGTTTTCCTGGTCTTCATCCCTGGCAGGAGGTGTTCACCTTCCTGGTTGCAACTCCCTGCAGGTGAGGTGTCTGTACCAGGCTGAAGGACAGGGGAAGAGGCCAAGGACTGTCCTGGGGATGCTTTATTCTGGAAAGGAGCACCTCTCCACATCCAGTTGTGTCTGTATCTTACAGTTGAACCACAGCTATTAGGGAAGGTTGGGCTGTTAGTATTTTTCCTACCTGGCTCTGTCCTGGAGGGAAAGAGAGAAAGGCTTTGAAATGGCAGTTAAGCCACCAAGTGTGCCCACAAGGACAAAGATAATTTAATTTTGGCCATGTTTGTGAAGGAGACTGTTATGCAATGAAAAATCATGCCTTCAATTCAGAAGTTGTCAGGGCTTGAGAGAGAGAGAGAGAGAGAGAGAGAGAGGGAGGGAGGGAGGAAGTCCAGATTTACTTCATATTCAGTCTTATATTTAAAGAATTTCAAGATCGTAGGGTTTTCCTCTTATTTCCATGATTTCTCTTGTTCTCTAAATTTCACTCATTGGCTCTCATGCCACTTTCTTGTATCAGGACCACAGCCTCCACCTCCGGCCACAAGGGCAGACTTCCCATGGCATGCCATCATTCAGGTCCAATTTGGCACTTTAAAAAAAAATAAATTCTTGGATGCATTCTTTTGTATGTGATTACAGTATGAAGGGAGGGTCCTTGATCTGCGTTTTGAAATTGGATTCCAATCTGCCATTCATTGGAGGTAAATAGCCCAAATTTTCAATCCTTTTCTCTAACATATATTTTTACCTATGAAGGAATGGATTGGCCAGGACTGAATAAATTAATGTGTGGTTATTATCTCTCACTTTCAATGGCTGCTCCCCTCCCTTCTTCTTCATGATATTGACATAGGAAAGCACTGACTTTCAGGCAAACTATTGCCAAGGAGTACTACCACCACCACTGAGGAAATGATCCCTCCTGGAAATTGGCAGCCTCTTTCTCTAGGGTCTTGCTTTCTTTTCCATCAGTGTCCCCCTCCTGCCCTGCCCACAGCAGATGGGGATCAAAGTCACACCTAAAAAGCTTTCAAACTTTACTACAAACTGCTTCCTCCCCAAGCAGAAAGGCTTTTAAGTAATTTGAAGCCTTTTATAGGTTATATTTGTATGGGTTATATTTTCATATATATCAAGTCAGTAAATATTATCTAATTCTTTTGAGCCCTACACAGATATAATGGTGTCCCTTTGTTCTGGGAGTTTCAAGGACATGAGTCCTTTTTGAATTAGACTAAGTGGTGTCTGACAGCTGCAGTGTTGAAGCAGTATTTTCCTGTCGGAGAGCAAGAGAGTATCCATGTTCCCCAGGGTCACTTCACCGTTCGTGTGCACCAAACACTTAGGCAGCACAATATAACCTTAAGTGTTTTTCTATAGAACCTTTTGCTCTGTGCACATACTTGAGGCTGGACATCTGTCACTGTTTATGCACACTATTTATCTGCAGCAGTAATAAGCATTAGCCTTGAGGATGCTCATGGTTGTCTCTCTTGTCCTTGCATGTGCATGGCACACTGTTCTAGCATAGCTGGGTTTGCGCTGCTTGCTGTGCCAATAGGTGGTGTTCTATGGAAAGCACAAAGCATGGATGGTGTTTTCATTTTGACACCTTAATACCTTGAATAGTCTGAACAGATAGTGTTTACTGTGTCTTGGCTATGATTAGTGTTGGTTTATGCTACAACAACCAGTGTAATGCACCCTTGGGTCTCTTACTGTCATAAGCATCATTTGCTGATAGTTCAGCTTCTATTCCTCTGTCCACCTTCATTCTGAGGTGATGCCTGTGGGGTGATGCTGTCTGTGGGGACCTCATAGCTGATGAGTGGGCACAGAAGGGACACTAAGGCAGGCCCATCTCTATGTGATATGGCACTCCTCTGTTGGGCGGCTTTAGCTCCTAGACTCCCTGTTGGCCTGTCTGTACCTCTCTTGGGACTGTGCTGTTGTCCAGTTCCTCCTCCTTCCCTCTTTCCTTTCAGAGGCATCAGACCTTCATATGATTCTGAGGGAGCTATCCCTCTTTCTCCTGCTTCCTACTCCAGTATGTTTTTTGCAGTCTGATCTTAGTTTTGCTTCCTGGTGATCCAATCTAATGCATAGAATGTGAGATAATTGCAATGAATGATTGCAATTATCATCAATTGTGGGTGAAATGGGCATGAATGAGTTGAGAAAGAGACAACTGTCTCAGCGTACGTGTATAATTTAACTGGTCCAGGTGAGAGCACAAGTGTTTGGCTGGCCCATGAAGAGCTCATAGAGAACATTTATTAAGATTGTGAGTATCTTCACTGGCCATTGTTGGCTCCATATCTCCTGAGAGAGATTGTTGGCTTTGTGAAATGGAAGGCAGACTCGATCAAGTGTTGTTTCTCTGTTATCCACAGACAACCTACTATGGTTTATAAAACTTAAAAATCTGTGAAATTAAAATTTTCTAAATGATGGACTGTATTTTCACTTCACTTGGGAAGTGCAAATGAATGATAAAGACATTGCTGGCCACTGGGAAGGGCAAGGACCGACAAAGTCAGAATTCATGCACTTTGCAACTTTGTTAGGGAAGCATCCCCAGAAATCTATTGCAATGGTATTTCTGATGTCCTGAGTTTAAGCCTTCAGAATTCTTGTATGATATGAGTATATTTTACAAGCCTTGGTACAATGTAAGCAAAAATATCTTATTGATGATTTTTGATGAAGTAGATTAAATATAGTGAAAAAAATGTGTTTCCTCAGATATTTTATAGAATACTCTAATACTATTTGTAAAGAAAGCTTTAAAAATTTGATAAACATGAATCAATTAGATTTGTGCTTATGAAAAATAGTGGGTGACTATCATGCTTATTAAGTTAATCACTGATAGAAATGCAAATTTTGAATCATCTCTAGATAGCTTAGTCAGGAGACTAAGTTTAGCCTGAATGTCTGTCTTAGCCTTCAAATGAAAACTGTTGATGCAGAAGATTAAAATATTTAATAATTATTTGTTAACCTGCCTGGGACTTTAGAAAATATGTTCCATGCTCACACATCAAAATTCTTAGTACAACATGAAAAGCTGTTGCAAGACATTTCAGAAGCATTTTTCTCCCTTTGTGAAGTCTTCAAAAAGATAACTTTTGTGTGTAAATCTCCAGGTTTCCTTTTTTTACTAAGGTTATCTCCTGGAAGTTGCTTGAAGCTCCTAGCTGCTTTGGTGTGTGAAACTCTGGGAGGGAAAAGTCAGAGCATTGCATTTTACATACAGCTGTAAAATATTAATATAGTCTACGAACTTGGAAGTATTTATTTTAACCTCTGGTGGCCTCTAAATAAGAAAATGAAGTAGCGTAGTGGGGAGCAAAGTGTGGGTGTCTCAGGCTGTGGCTCTGGGCAGTGGCCTTCAGGGGCTCTCTGTGTCTCTGAGGAAAGGCTGGTCTTCCCAGAATACTGCCTCATGGGTCCTTTTCTCTTGATCACAATGGTTACTGGACTTGAGGAAGGGCAGTGCTACTGTCTGGGACATTTATAAACTGCAAGACGTTGGCTATGAACAAAGTGTGAAGTATTCTAATGCAACTTAGCTATAGGCAAAGTATTCTAATGAGATTGCATGGAAGCTTCTGTTCAGAAAAATGACCCTGTAGTTGCTCCAGAATAACAGTTTACTTCTGTGTCACCCACTGCAGCTGCCTGCACCTGGCCATGATGTTTTCTTTATCGGCTTTGCTCAAGTGCCTTAAGTCATTACTGAGACCTTTACTACCTTTCTCTGCTCTAACCCTACACCTGTTTGGTGCCAAGCACATTTTTTTTCTTTCCATATTGCAAAATAAAATTTGCTTCAGAGAGATCAAAGTTTAAATAAGTAAAAGTAATGAAGGTATCTGGATTTGCATTGTAACTTTATCTTTTTCTAGTAGTGTGAGCTAAAGCAAACTTCCTTTTGAAAACTGGGTTTTCCCACATGTTAAGTGTGTATAAAAATCATATCTTTTCCATAGGGTTGTTGCTTATGATCAAATGAAAAAAAAGTATTGGAAGTAGGTATAATAGAGGCTTAGTTTATTTTGGCCATTTTAATTCAACAATGAGTGATAGAAGAACAATAATGCTAATGAAATGGAAAGCATGCAGAACTAGACACATAATTATTGAAGAATGTAAAAGCTCCACTGAAGTTGAGAGGAGTTTATCTTACAAGTCTTCTGATAGGATTTGAGGATGGAACTAGGAGTGTTGAGAAGAGCGACTTCATTGAGGTTATAAGAGAAGTGGCCATCCAACTCTAGCATGTGTTACAGTCACCTGAGGAGTCCTTTATAGTACACACTGCTTCGCCAGCTACCAGGCAGACTGGGTCAGCAAAGGTCACATGAGCATCTGCATTTTATTAGCACTGCATCTTTGATGGTGCACAAGCCTGTTCCCTCTGACTTGTTCTTATCAAGATGTTAATAACTGGTCTACCTCTTTCTTAAAACAATTGGCCCCTATATTTGGAGATGTGCCAATGTAGTCTTCAATTTCATAGCTTATATCACAATTCCTTTATTTTTATGTTTTTATGCTGAGTGTGGATATATATTGTTCATTTATATATTCCAAGGTGGCATTTTAAACACGTCATTCTTGGTTTCAGATTTCTGGCCTTTGACCACTCTTGCATCTAATCAAACTCAACCTAAAGTTTAGTTTTGAGGTTTACAAAGCACACCCATTGAGATTCTCAACATTTGTAAAACAGTTACAGTTTCTTGGTATTTTAGAGATTTATACCTTTTGCTTTAGGCTACAATTTAGTATACAATCTTTCCAGCATATGAAGCAATTTTTCTAGCACAGGGTTGTTAAATCAGTTTTATGTCTTTCTATTCCTTGGAGTAAAGATGAATAACTTTGCTTGCTAGATTTGATAGTACCTTTATCACTTAATATTTGAACAGCCTCAGTACTACTTTAATTTTAATATGGTTAAATGGAATTTGCAAGATGCAACACTTTCTGTTTAGCACCTTGCATTACAATAAATGTTTCAAAAATTTAACTGTGAAAAATTTAACTGAAATTTATAAACAGCTGGAACCCATCTTATTTCCTTACTCCTGAACTTTTGGAATTATTCCAGTTTTTTACTTGGATGCTGTGTAGCCACTGCATTGAAGGAGGGAATGTATAATCTTGATGCAATAATAATGTAATTTTGTGTGTTGTTCTTTACCTTTTAAATACTTTTTAATAGTATTTCAGCCTTTGTTCTTGGATGCAATACAGGTAGGTATCATAACTTTCCTGGATGATAACATGGATAATATATCAAGTTCTCCTGTTGCAATAATTCTGTAAAGTCTTCACTCAGTAATTAATTGCAATCCTGTATCATACTCAGAACCTCAAATTGCATTTAAAGTTGAGGATTCTCGCTCCCCAGGTGAGCCTGCTCTAGGCTGAAGCCGGTGGTGGGAGAGCTGGTGCAGAGGTTTGCTGTTTGGTCCAGCTTGTTGGCATGGTGTCCCTCCCAGTGGGGGATGTGGCAAGAGTGGGGAGGTACAGTGATAGGAAAGACTGCTACTGTGTGGCATTGGCATACTCTGCAAGAGTTTACAGTTAACTTCCTAGTGGATGTGCTCCCGATTTTCATTACCATTGTTTTTTGAAGATTTCCTCTTGGGTGTATGACATCATATATTTTATTTTTGAGATCATCTTGTCCCAGACATGAGGATGCCTTGTGTGAAGTCACACAAGACAAAATGGGTCCCAGGACCATTCCCCACTTCAGGGGCCATAGCTGTACTTAGCACAGGTGCACTTTGGCCCAGCAGTGGCCTGGGGAAGCAATCTGCATGTCTCTGTGCTGCACCACAAGGCAGGCACCTACTGAGTCACTTCTTCACCTTGCAGTTTCTTAGAGTGGACCTAACTGCTGTGCTTGATGATGTTCCCTGTGACCCAGGGGGAACTGTCAGGCTTTCCTTTAAAGACTTTCCTCTTAAGTCTCTCCTAACTTTCCTGGAGAATTGAGGGTGGGAAGAGGGGGAACAGCCATTGCATTTCAACTCTCTCAGATGGAATTCTCAGAGGATTTCTTGGCTTCTTCAGCTCAGCCCATTTTATACCTTCAAGCTGGGGATTTGACTAAGGCCCTCAAATTTTTTTTTTGTTTGTTTTTTGTTTTTTTTTTTTTTTTTTTACAAAAATGCTTGTTACTTCCTTTAAATCCTGAAGTACTTCACCTGTAGTTTTCAGTCCCTCTCTTCCCTCCATTCTGGATCAAAGAATAACTACCAGAGGTTTGACCTGGCTCCCTTTTTCCTGGGCCAGAACCCCCAGATAGACCATGCCCTTGGGTAGCCACACCTGTGCTAGAGTTCACCTGCTTCTGCTCCTTCTCTTGAATACAGGGTGCAAGACACAATCTTTGTAGCACTGTTTGGTGGCTTAGGTTGTTTGCTGTTGGTCTTTTAATGCCTTGACTAAAGTTAGTATCATAAAAGCACTGTTTTTGTGTCCTCTTGTGTTACATTGTATTAAAACTAGCAAAATTAAAACTGCAAAAAGCAAGTGAGTACCTACTGTGTAATAGCTATCAGTAAATCTGACTTTGGTTGGCATTTTCTGAACCTTGAGGACATGGTAGGCAACCACCTTTGGTTGATTTGAATTAGCTGAATTTATAATATCATGGTGGAGCCTATATATTTATGTCATTTATAAACAATTTATAATTCAAATATTGTATAAAAATTGAAGGAGAAAGATGTGACATCTCTGCAAGAGGGTTTTCATTGGGGTGGTTAATAAAAAGCATCAACAGGGTTGGGTATATGGCTTAGTGGAAGAGTACTTGCCTACCGTACACAAGACCCTAGATTCAATCCCCAGTACTGTTAAGAAAGAAAGTATGAAAGAAAGAAAAAGGAAGAAAGAAAGAGAAAGAAAGAAAGAAAGAAAGAAAGAAAGAAAGAAAGCAAGCAAGCAAGCAGGCAGGCACAAAGGAGATGGTGGCATTTTAACACAACCTTGAGTAAGAAAGATATTATCAAAAGAGCTGGGTTCAATGGAGACAAGTGAAATGACATCAAGAGCCATGACGTGGGTGTAGGAGAGTGGTAGGTAGGTCGGGAGGGCTTTATGTAATCTTGTGAGATTTGAAGTAACATGTGCATTGTTGGGGGTATAAATTGAAATTGGAAAGGTCATATTGTGAATGACCCCAAGTGGTGTGGCCTTTACGAAAGCAACACTTGAGTCCTGGGGCAGCACACTATCTAGGGGGCTGAGCTCCAGTGCACTGGTCTTTGAAGGTGATATGGGGTCCATTGTGATGTTGCAAGGACTGATCCAAGGACGTGTGAGAAAAATATTTATTACTTCAAGCCTTTTTTGTTGTTGTTGTTATCCTGATTTTAACCTCTAGTGATAATCCCTCTTCTTCATTCCTGGGATTTGTGGTAGAGAATATAGGATATTTATCTAGTTCAGATTTTATCAGTGGAAAACAGTAACTGGGAAGCCTCATTTGACATTTTTACACTCTCAGAAGCACTTTGATCTTGCCCCTACCATGAGTTATGGGCTGGTAAGAAAAACCAGAGAAAAAAATGTAATATAAAAGCCTTAGAATAAAATGATTGTTTTTAAACAATTTTCATTTTGATGTTGTTGCGTTCTACCTCACATCTGTCTTTACCTCTGAGATTTGCTCAGTCTCTTAAGCCCTAGGTGAATCCCTCTCCTCATTTTGTCTTTTAAACTTAAATATCTTTCTGACCTTTGTAATCACATCAGGCTTCCTGGATATCTGTTCCTTTAGCTAATGTGACTTTAGTTAAACTCTTGATTGCATGCATGGTACTTGCATCCTTGACCTCAAACTGTTTTACTTAGGATATTTTAAATTGAAAAAAAAAAAATCTCTTTCATATCTGTAGTATCTTGTTAATATTTACTTTCTACACTCTATTTGAGTTCCACTTTTCCTAAAATATATCCAGTGCATCAATGTGATAATGTAGAATATCCAGTGTTGTTTTTAATCCCTCCTACAATGTTGAACATGACTTTGGCCATATCTGCATTATTGTAGATGTTGTTTGAGAAAGAAACTCTTAGAAATAAAGTGATTGAAATTGGATGCTGTTTCAATAATTCATCTATTGGAAAGAAGGAGTTTGTTATAAAGAATCCTGATTTTTAGCATGTTATCATTGAGTATCCTGTTGGGAGTAAATAGCATGCAGGGTATTTATTTTAATGCTATGAAAGGAAATGTTTACCACAAATTTTAAGAGATGAATTTTCACTTGAATGTGAAATATAGCCCAGCTGCACCTGGGTTTTGATCCTGCTCTGCTAGTTCACTTGTTCTTGCCTTTGTGACACTGAACCCCAGCCTGGACCCAAGCCTCAACTCCAAGCAGGGCTAGTGCTGTCCCAGTGGGGCTGTAGAAGGAGCTGGCAGGTTTGAGATGGGCTTGTTATCATGGGGCCTGCGTTTGTCTTTGTGCCTAGTTGCCAGGAAACTGGTTTCCTGCCTTACTCATCCCTGATCCCTTCTCTGCTGGGCATATCCCATTTTCCTTTTAGACTCGGCGTACTCATCTTGAATTCTTTGGTACCCTTTTTGTCAGGCCTTCCAGGCTTACTGGCCTCCACCTAGATATGGTTTTCCCTTTGAACTTTTGCCTCCTGACGACCCCCTTCCTGCGTTTTCATCTTGTAGACTCACCTGCCACTTCACATCTGCTCTTAGGTGCATGGCCTCCTTACCACCTCTTCATTAACTCATGTTCTCTTTTTCATACTCCTGTGTTCTGATCAGTGTGGAATTTCATGTCAGTCTTTCCCTAGTCTGTATTGTCAAGCTGCTCAATTTTCTTTGTCAAATGCTCTAATTTGTCATGATGCCATCATAACTTCCTAAGGGACCAGACTGCTCAGTAGAGAAGTCACATGCATTTTTTTTTTTTTGCTGTACATTTAAAAATATTATCCTGTCTGTTAAAGTACCAGTATTCTGTCCTTATTTGTTTCCCTTTCTAGGGAGTGTAAATTTTTATTATCCTCATAGAAGTTGTGATGTGATTTCAGGTCTACATATGGCAGATCTACAACTGAAGAATTTAAAAGCTCTTAATATGTTTTTATAGTTCAAGGATGTGTCCGAAATCCAGGGATGAAACAGCCTGTAAGTCTTCTCTTCTGGTCATCTTTTGATTCATAGAGCCTTCTCTAGGAAGAATGTTTAAGCAACCAAACTTTTGGTGAAATAGTTTTTTGTGGTTTTTTTTTTTGTAATTTTATGCTAATGCATTGTTATGGAACATCATCCAAAGTCTCATGTCTTGCAGGCTTGGTGTCCAATGCAGCAGTGTTCAGAGGAGGGGCTCTTGAAAAGTAATTGAATCATAAGGTCTCTGACCTCATCAGTGGAGTAACCTATCAATGCATTAACAATTTGATGGCATTATTTGGGGGGCAATAGAAACCATAGAAAGTCATGCCTTATGGAGAAAGTAGGTCCCTAGAAGCTTGCCCTAGAAGGACTTATCTTGTCCCTGGCCCCTTCCTTCCCCTTTCTCTCTCTGCTTCCTGGCTGCCATGAGGTAAGCAGCTTTGTTCCACCAATATGTTTCTTTGGTGGAGCCAACTGATCCTGGACTTAAATCTCTTGTTCTCTAAGCTGGTTTACTCAAGTATTTGTCACAGTGACAAAACGTTGACTAGCACATGCATTAATGGGGATGGGGCAGTGGTTAAGCTGATCTCTCGATTCTTTGTCTTCTCACCTCTTTATCTTCTAGGAAGCTGCCACTAGAACTACATAAGCTATGACTTGATTATCTAGGTTTCTCCTTTCTGTGGCTGAGAAGGCATTTTTATATGGCACTGGTCTAGTGTGTTTTTTCAGATTTAGGGACCCTGGGATAAAGAAATGATGAGGAATTTGTTGTACCATGAGAGTAGAAGGAAACAACTTTCAACTATATGAATGATTACATCCTACATCACCTAGAAGAGTAACCCAGAACTTAACATTGTAGAGCTAGTTTGCAAACTTCACTATTTTTCAGACATATCATATTTAAAATCAGAGTCCCAATTTCATTGGGACCAGTGATTGATTTGAAATAAGAAATAATTTATAATACCACCTTTCTCTTCTAAAATAGAACTCATTGATAATATAACTATTTATAATTTAAATGAATCAATATAATGACCTATCTTATTAGGAAGTAAAAATGACTTTAATAAAGTGCCATGTATATCAGTAAGTACTTATATTCACCTTAGAAGATAAAATTTAAGAAGCATTTGTACATATTTATATAAAATCAGAGTATATTAGTCACTAATGCAGAGTCATATAAGGGTATTCTAATGCTTGTTTGAATACCTTGCCTGGCCCTATGCTTTTCTAAGTTGGCAAATAGCCATTGGTAAATTTCCTTGTAAAACAATCTTCCCTTGATCTATGCAGTGATTACATTTCTGAAAAACCGTGTAAAAACCAAGCAAAAATACTTGTAGTTATGTAAACGGGAGTTAGCATTAGACTCAAAAAATCCGAAGTGGTTTTCCATTAGTGTGGATGTCCTGTAGGACATTTAAAACTTCAGCTTCATTTAGCATCATTAGTTTTTGCTCAGTTAATGCTGACTATACCCTCTATCAGTGGGATGACTATCAGAAACTACACAGATCTGCAGAATGCTCTTCTCTGAAAGGTCTGCTCTAGCCACATGGCTGGTGGTGCTCACCTGTTTGACCCATCCTGGGGCAGGAAAGAGGGACCACACCTTCACCACCATCACTTACTGGTAAGTCTTGGTTGTTTGGTGCTAATAGTCATGATTCCCACCATGAGAATACCTCTGAAACTAGATGACCCAAGGGTCTGTCCTTTGTGCACATCCTCTTTTGTAACATAAGATTGTATTCTTTGAAATGGTACAGTTTCTTTCTCAAATAGTTTTCTTGTAGAGACTTAAAGTTGACCTTTCACCTTTCACATTTGCATCAAAATCTGTATAATCTAGGTGATTATTATGGTGTTCAATTTGAAGTATTCATTTGTAGGCCTAAATAAAAAAAAAATAATAACAACTGTACCCTAGAGACTGTTGCAGCTAGTTCTGTGACCTCTGAAATTGCACTCATAACTTCACAGTGGGCTCTTACTATGAGGCAGACATAGCATGTGGGGTTAATATTAAATATGAAGCTAGAATACATTAGTAAAAATTCTGTTTATGCTAATTATTAGCTGTGAGACCTTAGGGAAAGGTCTTCTTCAAAATGTTTCTTCAGCTCTTCATGTTTGAACTCATTTGCTCTTTCAGTTTTTGTCTTTATTTATTGGTAACGTGCTGCTACTGCATTTAAAAACCCATGAATTTTGTGTTTGTCTCTCTTTAACTTTGAATCTGAGATTCATGGATGTAATTTGTGTTTTTAGATTAGAGTCCTCCCTTATCTACCTTGGCCTGTGACCATTCTTAATCTCTCATTCATTTTGCTCAGAACTGCACTCAGCAGATAAAGTTGGACTAAGCTTGTCCTAGTCATGATTCTTTTAATAAAACCTACTTGAGGGAGCTAGAGAGCAATCAGGGACTTCTTATACTGAAGTGTCTCACAGTCGTCAAGGGCAGGGTAAGCAGCCTGGTCTTGAGAGAACTTGACTCAGGAACTGGAAATTCTTAGGAACAAAGGTGGCCAGACTTCCATTTTCCTGTCTGTGACTGTGAAGGCATTTTATATGGCACTGGTCTAGTGCATTTTTTCAGATTTAGGGACCCTGGGATAGAGAAATGATGAAGAATTGAGTTGCATGTTATTGCTTTAGCTACCAATGGACTGCCTAAAATCAGTCATCCCCAGTTCCTATGAGAAAGACATTCTGAATGACCTTGCTCAGGTAAAGTGTGCTGAGAGGTAGGAGCAGGGTAGCATACTCCAGTGGGGTTGTCTTTAAATGGAACAGAGAAATTCACAGAAGGAGCTGTTGTGGGTAAGGCAGACATCCCATGATCATTGCAAGTTTTTCTGCATAGCCTTATTTTTTCTCTTTTCTCTTTTTTAAAATTTTTTTAATTATTAGTTGTTCAAAACATTACAAAGCTCTTGACATATCATATTTCATACATTTGATTTAAGGGGATTATGAACTCCCATTTTTACCCCGTATACAGATTGCAGAATCACATAGGTTACACATCCACTTTTTTACATACTGCCATATTAGTGTATGTTGTATTCTGCTGCCTTTCCTATCCTCTACTATCCCCCCTCCCCTCCCCTCC
>NW_026000142.1:17158787-17169284 GCF_001458135.2 Marmota marmota marmota | reverse complement strand
CTGTTTAATGGTGATCTTCTTCTCATGCTCTTCCTCCCTATTCTGTTCTTAGTTGCTCTCCTTATATCAAAGATGACATTTGGCATTTGTTTTTTAGGGATTGGCTAGCTTCACTTAGCATAATCTGCTCTAGTGCCATCCATTTCCCTGCAAATTCCATGATTTTGTCATTTTTTAGTGCAGAGTAGTACTCCATTGTGTATAAATGCCACATTTTTTTTTTTATCCATTCATCTATTGAAGGGCATCTAGGTTGGTTCCACAGTCTAGCTATTGTGAACTGTGCTGCTATGAACATCTTTGTAGCAGTATCCCTATAGTACACTCTTTTAAGGTCTTTAGGGAATAGTCCAAGAAGGGGAATAGCTGGGTCAAATGGTGGTTCCATTCCCAGCTTTCCAAGGAATCTCCATACTGCTTTCCAAATTGGCCGCACCAGTTTGCAGTCCCACCAGCAATGTACAAGTGTACCTTTTTCCCCCACATCCTCACCAGCACTTGTTGTTGTTTGACTTCATAATGGCTGCCAATCTTATTGGAGTGAGATGGTATCTTAGGGTGGTTTTGATTTGTATTTCTCTGACTGCTAGAGATGGTGAGCATTTTTTCATGTACTTGTTGATTGATTGTATGTCTTCCTCTGAGAAGTGTCTGTTCAGGTCCTTGGCCCATTTGTTGATTGGGTTATTTGTTTTGTTATTGTTTAATTTTTTGAGTTCTTTGTATACTCTGGATATTAGGGCTCTATCTGAAATGTGAGGAGTAAAAATTTGTTCCCAGGATGTAGGCTCCCTATTTACCTCTCTTATTGTTTCTCTTGCTGAGAAAAAACTTTTTAGTTTAAGTAAAAATCAGGTCCTATGTACACAGTATTTGTTTAACAAATGAATAAAATCTTCTTTTGTTGATTTGTTGATTTGGACCCCATTTGTTGATTCTTGTTATTAACTCTTGTGCTATGGGCGTCCTATTAAGGAATTTGGAGCCCGACCCCACAATATGTAGATCGGAGCCACCAAGTTAGCAATGGAATCTATAGACCTTGTGGGTGAGAAGAGATTGTTTCTCAGTATCTTCCCTCTATATTGCTTATATATATCTACAGTATATAATGAAACTATTGGCTAGATAACTACAATTTCAACTTCTTGGTCCTCTAATAAAGAGCAGCTAGAACTGGGGGTGGTAAGAAGATAGTTCTGGGAGCTGCTTCAGGAAGAATGGGGTCTGAAGTACTTTAGACAAGAACTCTTTATGGTAGTCCTTAGCTCTTTAGTAAAATTGGCAGTCATAGTTCAAATGCTCTGATTTGTCTCCATCTCAAGGGCGGGAATGGAAAATCAAGGAAGGGCTTTTTTTTTTTTTTAATCCCCATAGTTTTGAACCATGATTATATATTATAATCACTTAGGGAACCAAGAAAACTCCACCCTAGACCAAGTGAATCAGATCTCTGGGTATGTGGCCTGGATGTTTAAAAAAAATCTCCAGATAATTCTATTGTGTAACCTAGGATGGGGATCAGCACTAGTTACTAGGCTGGCCCATTGTTCAGACGACAGTTACCATGTTCTGGTAAGATTTTTAGCTAATCTATATATCTAAAATGTGGTACTTATGAATAAGAAGATTTTATTCATTTGTTAAACAAATACTGTGTACATAGGACCTGAGTTAATCAAGATAGGCTCCATGGAGAGTGAAACTGCAACAGTGTATAGGATCAATATATGGATAAATGGTGGGAAATAAGTGATGGGTTGATTGCAAAGCAGAACATTTGTATTAAGGCACTGAGGCATGAAATGGCAAATTTGAAGATGGGCTTTGGGGAGGGGCATGTAGCAAAACCCATGAAACTCAGTAGGTAGATAGGACCTGGTGTGCAGAGCCTTTTGCAGCTTGCCAAAGAGCTTGGGCTTTACTCAATTGAGTGAGACCTGGTGGAGGGTTTGGAGGAGGGAAATAACAAAAGCAGATGAGTGCTTTTGGAAGGCTAGTCTGGACCAAGGCTAGTCTGGAGAAGTGTAAGTTGAGTGTCTTGGCAAGTCTGAACCAAGGTGGTTGCTGTGTAGATGGATGGTGGATACAGACATGCTGGGTTGGGAGGATCAGCAGGATCCCATGGTGAGTTGGATGAGCATGAGGGAAAGGTAGGGATTTATGATGCCTCCCAACTTTTGGGTTTGAGTGAGTGGTTGGATGATGATGGATTTCCCCAAGATTTGGAAAAGCAGAAGAAGTAGCATTGTTAGGTTTGAGATACCCTGTGAGCCTTCTTTGAGGTTTTGATCTAATGCAGGTTGAGTTCCAGAAATGGTCAGACTGCCTAGGTAGAGATTTTGGTCAGGAATCCAAAGTGATTTGTTGAATTTATTTCTTTTGGGACAGGTTCCGTGGCTCTCAGCAGTTCCTATCTAGTTGGAAGAGACAATTCAATAGATCTGAGCTTGCCTGGCAGCCAGATGCCTTATGAGACCTTCACTTGTGGCCATAAGACAGTAGCATTAATTAATAATACATATCAGGTCATGATTTCACTATTTATTTCAAGTATCCCCTTATTCCAAAATTTGGTCGTAGTGCTTGGCACTAGGCGGTGATACATCATAGCTCAAAGCAGTGGTACAATCCTTCACCATTTTGGTAGATTTTTCTTCTTTTCTTTCTTTTTACATTTTGGCAGATACATATGCAATTAATTCTCTAACTTTGTATCTTCATCATTGTATATTGTTAAGCAGAGACTTCTTTGTATATGGTTGGAAAGAAAAATATCCCATGTAGTAAATGAACCCAGGCTTTTGTCTGCATTCATTTGAAAATGAGGGTTATCTAGTATTCACAGAAATTGTTGCTCTTTTAATGAAGCCTTTTGTTTTTCCAACTTAGATATCCTGTTAATTCTGAAAATCAGTCTCTTAAGTACCTTAATCATAGGAGATTAAAACACATTTTCCCTTGTGCCTTCTTCACATGCAGATACGATAGTTGTGTTTTGATTTCTGCCCCTGATTGTAGTTCCAATTTAAAAACATTTCCTTAGTATTATGGTTGGTAAAAGTCATAGCATGCTCTCTGGCTTATTTCCTTTAATTTTCTGTAGAGCAAAATCATGATTGTTCTCAGCTTGAGCATTGTCTGGGCTTTTATTGGATAGTGTAGGTAAATGTTTCCTTTTCCTTCTCATTTTCTTCCTTCCCCTTTACAAGTTCAAGCCGTATTTTTTGGCATAATCATTCTTAAATTTCTAGAATACATTAAAATGCAATGTTTTAACCTATCAGCTTTCTCTTTTAATTCATATGTTCCTCACAAACTTTTAACATACTAAAGATTGTGCCCTTTGTTTTCCATATATAATACTAGAAGTTCTTTCTACAGTGGATTTCATAATAATGAGCTTCATGATCATTTCTGTATAGTCATATAGTTGGTCGTTTGGACTAGTTTGAATATTTGCATTTTGATATTAAACGTCAATGTCTTTGTGGTGATTAAAGAGGAAACGGGGGTGGGTGTGGGGTGGGGGTGGGTGTGGAGGCTTCAGATTGACAAGGCTCCTTCACTGGATTTTCTGGCAGGGATGAAACTAGCAAGAACAAAGCTGTACACCATCACTTGAAGCTCAAGAGGTTATAAGGATAAACACACAGTAGTCTTTGCCTGTTGCACTATTTGCTTCTCTCCACCCATCTTCCCTTGTCCATTCTGCCCTTCACCCCAGAAGCTGACCTTTGGGGTTTCCTACCCTCTTTACCAGGTTGATTTTTTAACCCATGGGGTACCTGGTAGAAGCTAGAGGGATGGAAAGAAGAAAGGCATCCATGTCCTCCTCTGGGTCTCCCCTTCGGAGGGCATTGGTAGGCTGTGCTCCTGATGAGGCAGCCAGCCCTGTGACTGTTCTAGGTGTTTCAGGAACTGCTCCTCACATCCTCCTTTACCAGCCCATAGTGGAAACCCTTCGGGGCGGCTGCACCCTAAACCCTCCACACCACCCCATTTCCAGTGTCGCATCTTTTTTTCTGTTGGGACCTTAGCTGTTCCTGTGGATGCTTGGCTTGGAGTGGGATGTTCTGGAAACCACCCCAGGAGGAATTGGGTTCTGAAAGTGTATTAAATTTATATTTTGACTCTGGTAGGAAGTCAGTCCTTCAGTTATTTTTTTCTTAGAATTGTTCTGGACATCTGATAATCTGAAAGTCAGCTTTTCTTTTTTTGGATTATTGAATGATGTTTCTTACTCCTCCCCCCCATATTCAGATTCTTGGATCTTCTCTGTTTTGTGATTACTCCCGCTCTTGAAACAGAGCTTGAGGGAAATTAAAAGTTACTACAGAAACCTAAGAGATACTCAATTTTTATTTTTATTGCTTCTTTGATAATTTGTCTTTAAACGATTTTTATTGGTATCATATTTTTATGCTATCACATGTAGATTTAAATTGAAAGTTTTCTATGGTGGTATGTGAAATGGTTATTTTTCATGTAATGCTTCTCAGTTTGGCTTGGCGATGTCTAATTTATCTATATTAAATATCACATAATTAGATCTTTTCTAGATCTTCTAATATCAATCTGATTTTTCTAATTTTATGGCATTTCACCAGGGTTTTAGTGATTGTTACTTTGTAATTATTGTACTAACTAAGGCTAAAAAGCCTTATTTTTCATGTTTGTACAATAGGGTACTTGTCAACATTTTATTTATTGTTTGTTTTGTTAGTGAATTTCTATTGATGGACTAATTTTCTGGAAAATAAAGAAATTTAAAAAGAACTGCTTTTAAGAAAATGCAAGGTTCCTACTTGTCTTAGTACCATGGTAATTCAAGTGAATTAGAAGTATTTAACTGCAATCTTGAATTATAAAGTTGAGATGTATCTATCAGGTCTCAACTTAATGTAAAGTAAATGAGCAGTTATATGGCAGATTTCTCTTTAAATAATTGGTTTAATCCATAATGCCATAACAAAGCTTCATTTCAGTATTTACCTTTGTCCATTTATCTATAAGAAAACAATACAAAGTAACTAAGAATTACCAAAGTATTTTAGTTTATTTTTTATTGATTAGAAAAATAAGTTTCTATGGTTTTTGAATGCTGGATTTTGTCTCTCCTATTCATGGCAGCTATTAAAAGAAAAAAGCACTCAAAAATTTCAGGTTTACATGTTAGCTCCCTCTCATAGGGAGTTGCCATACCCCACTGTTCAAAGTGTATTCTATAGATCAGAAACATACTGATGTGTAATTGTAATTTACAATGCAGCAAAAATGATTCAAGAACAAAATATTACAGTGTTTATTCACCTTTGTATAAGCATTTGCTTATTTTACTCCGCTTTTAACATTTGTACTTGGCTAAAATACCTACGCATGTATAGGAATGTCACAGTGCAAAATGCTGCTAGCCCAGGCACAAAGTATTAAAATTATTTTGTGAAGATTGAAAAGAAAAACACAAGAGAATTGCTATTTTTATAGTATCTGTGCTATTTACCAGTGTTTCCCTGGGGGAGGCTTGGTATGACACAGGTGCCTCTAAGCCCACTCATTCTCTGCTCTGGGTACAGAAGCACAGAAGAGGTGGAGCAAGAAAATCAGAAGGTCTCTGGAGTTGTTGATGGTGGATTTCTTCTCATTTTCTTTAATCACCTTCATTATTTTAAATTCTGACTTGTTGAATGCCATGGTGGAGGTTATGTGCAGTGGTCTGAGATCATTTGACTTTTATTCAAGAAGAAATTCCTTTTAACACTTGCTCTGATGTTACCTTAAACTGCATTTCTTTATTTAATGATGTTTGGAGATGGCCAATATTATAATTAAAAAGTAGCTCTGCAATTATGGTATATTTATTACACAAGACACCTACATACACCTGTGATAAATATGTTTCACCACTTGGCTAACAAACTGAAGTGCTTTTTATTGTACATAGGCTAGAAGACCAAATATGGCTTTTATTTTTCAGTATTGGGGATGGGACCCAGGGGTGCTTCACCACTGAGTTACATCCCTGACCCTTTCTTTTTGTTGTTGTTTTTGTTTTCTTTGGTACCAGAGGTTGAACCTAGAGGCATTTAACCCCTGAGTTACATCCCAAGCCCTTTTTATTTTTTATTTTGAGATAGTCTTGCTAAGTTGCTTAGGGCCTCACTAAGTTGGCTGGGGCTGGCCTTGAACTTTCAATCCTCCTGCCTTTTCCTTTCCTGAGTTGCAGGATTACAGGTGTGAATATGAGTGTTTGTAAATTAAAATCTTATTGGTGTTTTTATGAACTTTTGGATGTTTTTAATCATTTTAACCTACAGCTTTAAATTAAATGGCTTATATTATTTCATAGAAAGTAAATTCATTATGTGAGTAAGTGAGATTCATTTTATATGCATTATTTACTACCTAAATATGATATATAGTGTAAGTTACAGTTGTTGAACAGATGAGGAAATAGAGGAACCAAAAAACAATCACTTTGTATAATTATCCATAAAACAGTAAAGAACCTAAGTTTTCAACAGGTTCTCTTCATCTTGATTTCCTGTTTTGTCAAAAAATAAAACCAAAGATAACTTGTATTCTAACACCTTAAGGAATTTGTTTTTCTACAATAATCTAAGATTTATGAAAATTTGTTTTCAGTACTTTTTCTGTTATAGTAAAATGCTTATATGGATAATCCAAACTTGCCTACCTGTAGAAAGTGCTTCCTCATCTTTTCCATGTCAGAGTACACTTAGAGAAATGATATTTGTGTAGTAACGTCAGGTACGTGGGAAGGCTGAGCTCTTTGGAGCTGATAGACCAGGTGAGTCCTGCTGTGCTGCCCATGCCCAGCCCTGCTGGTTCATGGCTGTGGTATAGAGTTCATTACAGATCTAGCCAATACAAGTAATGCAAGTTCATCCACATTGTTACTGCTAAACACAGGAAAGCAGTGTTGGAGCAGCATCAATCATTTAATTATGCTCCATGGAAGGGACTGTGTCTAGGTAGTTTATCACTCTTTTACTCATATACCCAAGTGATTCCCTGTCCACTGACCAGAAAAAAAGAGATTCCTTACAGTGCCTCCAGCATCTGTTGGCCTCTGACCTTCAAGTCTTAACTGTCATGCCCACTTTACTCTTTTCTACACCCCACTTGCCTCTGCACTTGTACATACTTTCCAGGCCTGCTCTTCTTAGTACTCATGATGTTCCCTCTGCTGGGATGCTCTTCCCCAGACAGGTGCCTGGCTCTCCTTTACAAAGTCCAGCTTCCATGTGAGTTCTGTGTGACACCAATCTTAGAAAATTAGATGTGTTGATTTTTCACTTTGCCAGTGCATTTGTAAATTATCCATCAAGAGAACTCAGGTTTATGCAGATCATTTTTGGAAAAAGTAAATCAAAAATTGGCATTATCCTGCCCCATGAAGCATGGCATGCCCCCTTGATTCTTGAAGCCGTTTTCCTTGCTAAATTTGTTAATCTGTCTATCCCATGTTCCAAGTTCTTTTCTTACTATTTTGTTGTTCCCTGTTTGCTTTCTTAGGTAGGGCTTCACATTTGGTCAATTCCTTTTTCTCTTTCTTTCTTTTTTTTGGTACTGTGGATTGAACCCAAGGGATGCTTTACCACTGAATTTAAGTTCCTGACCATTTTTTTTTTTTTTTGAGACTGGGTCTTGCTAACTTGATGAGGCTTGCCTTCAACTTGTGGTCCTCTTGTCTCAGCCTCCCAAGTTGCTGGGATTACAGATGTGTGCCACCACGCTTGGCTGGTGTTTAGTTCCTTTCATAGGATACTTTGCCAAGGGGTAGGCTTTGATTTTTATTTATTTTCTGCTTAGCCTTCCTACCTTAACTGTCTTACCTGCTGCCATCATTTGAGCTGTCAGCTCTGCTCCAGGCCTGTCCTGGATGTTATCTTTAAGAGCATACCTTCCTGAGTAGCTTATAAGTTTATCATAACCAAGCCTGCTTATTAGTTTTTTTCTTTGGTTCCTGGATGTTGTTTTTTTCCCACACCAACTGAATCTTTGTTAAAGATCCAGCTCAAATTTGTTTCAAGCCTGAAATCTTTCCAGACAGCTCCAATATGGTGATAATTTTTTTGAATTCTTATAATAATTTATATAAAGAAATTCATGAATAAATTAATCAAGGACTTTTATTGTTAAACTATGATTCAAGAACCTCTTATTGCTGTTGAAGTTAATTTTTTTTATGGAACTGTATTTGGGTACAAGCTGAACTTTGAGATTTGGAAATGAAATTTTCTCTTTTAAAAATATTTCGTTATTTAATCATTTCCTTTTACAAATTTTTTTTAGTATTTAAATATAAAACATGGTACAATATCAATTCCTTAATTCATCCTCAAATTGACCATAATATTTTAATGTTAATATGGTAGAAAATGGTCAATTTTGGTAATGCTTAAAATAATGCAGATAACTAGATATCATTTTCATCTATAAAATTAACAAAATTTTTAACCTTGTCTGGTATGTGGCCCTTAAAATATTATCTCATGATTGTCAGTAAAACAAAAATATTATGGACAAAATAGATACTGGAATGAAGTATAAAAATATGAGTTGCAGTTGTGCATAGATAGTAAGCCTGTCTTTTTCCTTCCCTAGATTGTTTCCCATATTTTCAAATTGGAAATTGGTGTCAGAATATTGAATTAAACCATTAAACCATTCTGGAATTAAAGATGGGAATTCACTCATATAATTTGGGAGGGAGGACAGAAGTCAAAGGAAATGTATATTGCATTATTTTCAACTATCTTTTTTTTAAAGTTTTTGATGGATCTTTATTTTATTGGCTTATTTATATGTCCTAGGAATTTAACCCAGTGCCTCACATGTATGAGGCAAGTGCTGTACCACTGAGCTACAATTCCAGCTCCTCAAATGGCTTTTTAAAAAGCCAGCAATCTCTTTCTCAGTATCAAAATTTCTTGATGTCATGGTAAAGGGGAACTTGAGGGTTTCCTGTGTGGATCTCACTGTCTTAAGGCCAGGTTCCATATTGCACTGGGATTTCTTGGTTTTCACAATTTTGCCAGCCACAGTTTGTATTACTTTAGTTTATATTTGTATAGTAGCATTTTAGCATCTGTTCATGTTTTTCATATGTGATGTTTACTTTAAATGGTAGAACCAGACAGCAGTACTGCTGTCCACTCCTCTAGACATGCTGGGTGCGTCTCTGGTTGCACAGGCAGAAGAGGTCTATTTATGTTCCATTTCCATTTAATGATGATGGAAGACTAGACCTTGGGAAATATGCCCTATGTCTCCAAATGACTTCTGGACAGGGATGGTTGCATACAATTAATTCGCAGATAAATAGGTTTTGACACTATGTATGCTACTACATTTTTCTTGAACAGTTGGTTCAAGCAGAGGGCCACCTTAGAAGACCATGCATCAAAATGCTGATGCCTCAGGACTGTTGTAAGCTCACACCACTCATCAGTTTTATTTACTGCATTTGATGTGCATACATATGTATGTATATGTTATATACACTTTTGATATTTACCTTCATCCAGTATTTTCCTGTTTTACTTAAGACTCTGACCTCCAAAACTGTAACTTTGCAAATCAAAGTATTTTTGAGACACTAATTTGCTTATGGTTTAAAGAAGACAGCAATTTTTGTTCACAAGCTATTCTCCACCATGAGATTAGAATTTTATTAAGGACAGAACTGATTTTTTTTTTCATCTATGTGTCTTAATGCTTGGCACTGATTACTAAATATATTTTAATATTTTCGGAGTGAATGAAATATATTCATGTACATCAACATGCTTATTTATATGTCTAGATTTTTCTTACCTTGAGATGGGGATGTTGGTCCCTGCCTATGCTGTCTTTTTAATACTAGGTGTACTGGTATGAAATATAAAGAATAGTTTTATAGTATATCTCATTTCACAAATACAACAGTCTTTTTGTTCCTCCTGCTCTTCTTACTGCATGCCCCAATGTTTGGAAAGGTGACTGCTCTTGTGCTATTTTTTTTTTAATTTTTATTGTTGGTTGTTCAAAACATTACATAGTTCTTGATATATCATATTTCACACTTTGATTCAAGTGGGTTATGAACTCCCATTTTTACCCTGTATAAAGACTGCAGAATCACATCAGATACACATCCATTGATTTACATATTGCCATACTAGTGTCTGTTGTATTCTGCTGCCTTTCCTATCCTCTGCTATCCCCCCTCCCCTCCCCTCCCCTCCCCTCTTCTCTCTCTACCCCCTCTACTGTCATTCATTTCTCCCTCTTGTATTATTTTTCCCTTTCCCCTCACTTCCTCTTGTATGTAATTTTGTATAACCCTGAGGGTCTCCTTCCATTTCCATGTAATTTCCCTTCTCTCTCCCTTTCCCTCCCACCTCTCATCCCTGTTTAATGTTAATCTTCTTCTCATGCTGTTCGTCCCTACTCTGTTCTTAGTTACTCTCCTTATATCAAAGAAGACAT
>NW_026000142.1:17139817-17156823 GCF_001458135.2 Marmota marmota marmota | reverse complement strand
CTGGATACACAATTCTTGGTTGGAACCCATTTTCTTTCAGTGTTTGAAATATGTTATTCCAGGATCTTCTAGCTTTCAGAGTCTGTGTTGAAAGATCAGCTGTTATCCTGATTGGCTTACCCCTAAATGTAATCTGCTTCCTTTCTCTTGTAGCTTTTAAAATTCTCTCCTTATTCTGTATGTTGGGCATCTTCATTATAATGTGTCTGGGTGTGGATCTCTTATGCTTTTGCACATTTGGCATCCTGTAGGCCTCTAGGATTTGGGATTCTGTCTCATTCTTCAAGTCTGGGAAGTTTCCTCGTATTATTTCATTGAATAGATTGCTCATTCCTTTGGATTGGACCTCTATACCTTCCTGTATCCCAATGACTCTTAAGTTTGGCCTCTTTATGTTATCCCATATTTCTTGGATGTTCTGCTCATGGTTTCTTAACAGTCTTGCTGAGCTGTCTATGTTCTTTTCCAGTTGAAATACTTTGTCTTCATTGTCTGATGTTCTATCTTCTAAGTGTTCTACTCTGCTGGTAGTATTCTCAATTGAGTTTTTAAGTTGGTTTATTGCTTCCTGCATTTCTAGGATTTCTGATTGTTTGTTTTTTATAGCCTCTATCTCCCTGTATAGTTGATCTTTTGCTTCCTGGATTTGTTTATGTAATTCATTGTCGAAGTGATCTTTCATTGTCTGATTTTGCTGTCTAATGTCTTCCTTGAGACTCCAGATCATCTGAAGCATGTATATCCTGAATTCTTTATCTGACATTCCATCTGCTGCAGCTGTTACCTCTTCTAAAGTTGAGTTGACCTGCATTGCTTGTGGTCTTTTCTTTCCTTGTCTTTTCATACTGCTCGAGTTTCTTTCTGCTTGGTGAAACTGTTGTGTTTTTGAAATTTTCCCCCTATATGTTTATATTGCTCTTGAAAAGTCTCCCTTGCAGGGGCGGGCGGCGGCTGTGCTCCTCCTCCAATTGGGGTAATCTACCATGCTGACGGGCCACTGGGCCTGTTCTGCCGGTCGGTCGCAGGTCTGCCTACCTTGCAGGCGCGGGTGGCGGCTCTGTTCTGCCCCTACTCCAATTGGGGTGACGTGACTACCACGCCGGCGGGCCGCTGGGCCTGTTCCAGGCACGGGTGGCAGCTCTGCTCTGCCCCTACTCCAATTGGGGTGACGTGTCTACCATGCCGGCGGGCCACTGGGCCTGTTCTGCCGGTCGGTCGCAGGTCTGCCTACCTTGCGGGCATGGGTGGCGGCTCTGCTCTGCCCCTACTCCAATTGGGGTGACGTGTGTACCACGCCGGCAGACCACTGGGCCTGATCCGCCGGTCGGTTGCAGGTCTTGTGCTATTTTGACCTGGGATAAAATAAATAATAATAATTTAATTGATGATCTTTGAGTTATAAAGCCATCTTTGAGTCCCTATAAAGAAAATTGTTGTTATTGAAGACCTTTAAAAACAACCTTTAAAATGTATGGATTTCATCTTTGCTTCTGGTCTCATTGTTTTCTTTTCTTTTTAAAAAATATTTATTTTTTTTCTTAGAGGTGGAAACATATCTTTATTTATTTGTTTATTTTTTATGTGTTGCTGAGTATCAAACCCAGTGCCTCACATGTGCTAGGCGCGCACTTTACCTCTGAACCACAATCCCAGCCCCTCATTGTTTTCTTAAAAGACTCCTTGGAAGTTATATTTAAATATTGTTTTAAGAATGCATTTAATACATTAGATAATAGAGGCTGATGTTTTAAAGCTATATAAAAATGTAGACTGTTTACATAACTATTGAACTATATTGCATATCTTTTCTATGAAAATTTTATGTAAAGCCTGTTTCACATGGTATGATCTAAAAGACAACTGAATCTGTTATCAGGCTAACATTCATCTTTTTTTTTAATTTCACGGGATGGTTAAACAGTTTATGTCTTTGCATCTGGCTTCTGCAAAGGAGTAAAGATCTGAAATGTGATCTCCTATTACTGTTTACAAGATTTCTTCCTCTTTATAACACACATTTGTAAACCAAAATTGATTATCTTTTCAAGTTGTGAAGGGGAGAAAATTTGAATGCTCTGCTTCACCCTTGTGTTGAAGGAAAAATATAGCACATTGGGATTGATTAAAGCTAGTAGTACAAATTTTATATATCACCTTAACATGTGAGCAAGACTGATCAGTTTGGAGAATAGGAACAGTGCTCTTGATGAAAGAATATGTAGGTACTATTACTGACCTCAGGCTGAGCACACCTGGGTAATAATGGACCAGTTCCTTCTTGAGAAAGAACAGATTAGCAGTGACATCGCATTTTTTGGTGTCTGACTTTAGTTTTTAAAATGCCAGTTTAGAGATGAAGAGACTTTTTAAAACGTTCTTTTAAAATTATTTAAAACATATGCATAATTTAGATCTAGGAAAGATGGCTTAGGCTAGCAAAGGAGACCCCTACAATGCGATAAGAAGGTGGCAAGGTAGTTTGGGACAGGATGGTAGCAGGGCAACTTGTGTCTCCTCATTCAATGAAAGACTGCCTCGATCTAGTGTTTCCTGATGCACTGCCTAGAATATTTTCACCTGCTTAAAGACTAGAACTATCAACTGCAAGGTTTATTTCCATTGAAACTCTCATTCAGGAAAAAAGGAAATAAAAACATATAGAATTGAAGGGGAACAAAGAACTTGTTGCTGAACATTTGCTCAAAGTCTGGCTAAAGTTGTTCCAGTAGAATGGAAATGATAAAACAAGAAATTTGGACAATTAGGAAGAGTAAAAGAACAAAGAGCTCAAGGAAGAATGATTACATACAGTAGAATAAACTTCATGACTTTTGTAAATGATATTTGATGATTGAGACAAAATATGTAACACCATACAGTATTTGAAATAAGGATATTTAAAAGTTGGGAATATGAAGGGTATTAAGTGAAAGTGAAGTTTCCATACTTCATTTGAGATAATAAAATGTTGGTCTGCAGCCTGTTATAAGTCATATGAACACATAAAATACTCAGAGCAACTATAATATTACATAAAGATACTTTTTTATTTTTTAACTTTTTTTCTTAGATATACATGACAGTAGAATGAATTTTGACATTATACATACATGGAGTATAACTTCCCATTTTTTGTGGTTGTACATGATGTGGAGTTACACTAGTCCTATAATCACATACAAACATAGGAAAGTTATGTCCAGTTCATTCTGCTCTCTTTCCTATTCCCATCCATCCTCCCTTCCCTTCTTTCTCCTTTGTCTAATCCAAAGAACATTTATTGCCTGCTTATTGTGTGTTAGCATCCATGTGTCAGAGAGAACATTTGGCGTTTGGTTTTGGGGGACTGGCTTATTTCACTTAGCATGGTAGACTTCAGTTCCATCTATGTACTGGCAAATGCCATCATTTAATTCTTTTTTATGGCTGATTAGCATTCCATTGTGTATATGTACCATGTATCATCTGTTGAAGGGCATCTAAGTTGGTTCCATAACTTAGCTATTGTGAATTGTGCTGTTATAAACATTGATCTGGCTGCGTCACTGTAGTATGCTTATTTTAAGTCCTTTGGGTATAAACCAAGGACTGGGATAACTAGGTCAAATTCCTTCTGAGGAATCTCCATACTGCTTTCCAGAGTGGTTGCACCAATTTGCAGTTCCACCAGCAATGTATGAGTGAACCATTTTCCCCACATCCTCACCAACATATATTGCTGCTTATATTCTCAGCAATTGCCATTCTGACTAGAGTTAAGAGGAATCTCCATGTAGTTTTATTTTGCATTTCTGTAATTGCTAGAGATAGTGAACATTTTTTCATATATTTGTTGACTGATCAAATTCTGTTCAGCTCTTTTGCTCATTTATTGATTGGGTTATTTATTTTATTTTATTTATTTTGTGTGTGTGTGTGTGTGTGTGTGTGTGTGTGTGTGTGTGTGTGTGAAGTTTTCTGAGTTCTTTATGTATCCTGGCAATTAATTTTCTATCTGAAGTGCAGGTGACAAAGATTTTATTCCATTCTATAGTCTCTCTCTTCATGTTCTTGATTGTTTCCTTTGCTCTGAAGAAACTTTTTAGTTTGATACCTTCCCATTTATTGATTCTTGATTTTACTTTTTGTGCTTTAGGAGTCTTGATGAGGAATTTGGTTCCTAAGGTTACATGATGGAGAGTTGGAACTACTTTTTCTTCTAGTTGGCACAGTATCTCTGGTCCAATGCCTAAGTCCCTAATTTACTTGAGTTGAGTTTTGTGCAGAGTGAAAGATAGGGGTTTAATTTCATGCTGTTACATATGGATTTCCAGTTTTCCCAGCACCATTTGTGGAAGAGGGTATCTCTTTCTTCTGCAATGTATGTTCATGGCACCTTTGTCTAGTATGAGATAACTGTATTCATGTTGGTTTGTCTCTGTGTCTTCTGTACCGTTAGTCTTGTCATTTTTGGTGCCACTTCCATGCCATTTTTATTACTGTCGCTCTGTAGTATAATTTGAGGTCTGGTATTGTGATGCCCCCTGCTTCACTTTTCTCACTGAGAATTGCTTTGGCTATTCGGGGCTTCTTATTTTTTCAAATTAATTGCATGACAGCTCTTTCTATTTCTATGAAGAATTTCATTGGAATTTTAATAGGACTTGCATTAAATCTTCATAGTACTTTTGCTAGTATGGCCATTTTGATAATATTAATTCTACCTATCCAAGAACATGGGAGAGCTTTCCATCTTCTAAGGTCTTCTTCAATTTCTTTCTTTGGTGTTCTGTAGTTTTCATTGTACAGATCTTTCACTTCTTTTGGTAGATTGACTCCCAAATATTTTTTTTCCTTTTAATGGGGCAGTTTTCTTAATTTGTCTTTCAGTGGATTCATCACTGAAGTATAGGAATGTAATTGATTTATGGGTGTTAATGTTATATTTTGCTGCTCAGAAAGATACTTTCAAACATTGAAGAAACCAAGATGGAATTCCAAAGTAAAAATGTTCAATAATCAAAGGAAATACCGCAGTGAAAAAGAAATAGGAGTGAGAGCCAGAGGTTAACTAGTAGACAACAAATAATAACATGATCCCTTAAATGTGAACATAGAAATAATTACATAAAAAATGAAAGTTCTAAATACCAACCAAAATATAGAGATTGGCAGAGTAGATTTAAAAAAAAACAGTTATAGCTGTTTACAGGAAACTCACTTCAAACTTAATGACATAGGTAAGTTCAAAGTAAAAGGTTGGAAAAAATTATACCATGCAGACATTGACCAAAAATAGTAGGAATTGCTATGTCAATATTTGGTCATTTAGAGTCAGAGTAAAGAAAATGATTCGAAATGAGAGACATTTCATAGAGATGACAGGATAAATCCTCCAGAGAGAGAGAGAGAGAGTGATCCTAAATATGTATGTACCAAGCAACAGCATCTCAAAGTGAAACGAAAAAGACACATTCACATTCACCTTTGGAGATATTACCAGCCCCCAACCTTACCCACAGTTAGAACTACAACCTAAAATATTAGTAGGGTTATTGAAGATACAAATAGCACAAGCCTCCATTGAATATTGATTTAGCCTGATTGGAATAAATCCTGCTTGATCAGAGTGTAGAAATATTTAGGTATTGATAAATTCATTTGGTTGATATTTTTGTTTATAATTTTTTGCATCTATAGTCATGAGGGATTCTTTGATCTATAGATTTCTTTCTTTTCTTTCCTTCCTTCCCCTGCCTGCTTTCCTTTCTTCGTCTGACATAGCTATCATGGTAATGCCAGGTTCATAAACTGAATTAGGAACTATTCCCCCCAGACTTTTTCTTTCTGGAAAAGATCTGGGTCTGGGGATTTGTTTTTTGTATATTTTAAAATTAAAAATTCAATTTCTATACTAGTTAAGAGGGCTATTCAAAGCATCTACTTCATATGGGGTGCCTTGTAGTATTATTTTTTTTCTTCTTCTTTTCATTAATTGATGTATTTTTTTGGTAAGATGTTAAATTTCTGAGCATCAAATTGTGTGTGTGTGTGTGTGTGTGTATTTTTTTTCCTCCCATAATTGAACCCAGGGATTGAACTATATCACTAGCCTTTTTAATTTTTTATGTACAGATAGGGTCTCACCAAGTTGCTTAGGGCCTTACTATGTTGCTGAGCCTGGATTTGTGCTTGCGATCCTCCTGCCCCAGCCTCCCCAGTCATTGGGATTATAGGCTTGTGCTACTGTGCCCTGCTCCCTCATGTGTTTAACAGCTATTATTTCATTGACCAAAAAGTGAGTATGTGAAAAAGACAGTATCTCTAATCAGTGAGAAAAAGGAGGACTTTTTAATAAATAGTGTTGAAACAACTTGATAGACATGTAGGAAAAAGGTAAAATTAGATTTGTTTCTCACATATAAAACAAACAAACTCCAGATCAGAATAAATTCTAAATATAAAAAAAAAAAATAGTGGAGTAGTAGAAGCACTTAGGAGTGTTGAAAACTATCCTTTATGTGATCCAAAGCCCAAAAGCAATTAAAAGAAGACAGTAATACATTACATGGAAAAAACATCAGATTCAATGTCAAAATACCCAGAAAAATGGGGAAGGATTTTTGCAACTATCACAGATAAAGGACTAGTAAATACTGATTTGTAAAGAATCCCCCAAAATATAAAAGACAAAGATTAATAGTAACATAGAAAAAGATATCAACAGAGTGTTCAAACAAAACTAAATACCAATGGACCTTAAACAAATGAAAATATACTCAATTATCAATAAAATTTAACTACAATAAGGTATCTGGATGTCAAAATTCCAGAAGTTTAATATATTCTTTGCTGGTAAAGATTTGAGAAAAGAGGCACACTCAGCTATTCCATATCTTTAGGATTCAACCAACCATGGATCAGAAATATTGGGGGAAAATTGCATCTGTATTAAACATGTACAGACTTTGTCCTTGTCACTGTTCCCTAAAGAATGAAGTACAACACTATTTTACATCGTGATTGTATTAAGTATTAGGTTAAATAAGTAATCTAGAGATGACATAAAGAATACAGGAATATGTGTGTGTGTTACATGCAAATGCTACACCATTTTATATAAAGAACTTGGTCATCTGAGGATTTTGGTATTTGTAGTGGTCCTAGAACCAGTTCCCCATGAATACTGAGAGATAGCTCTCCTTTTAGACATTGACTATGATTTCAGATTCTCTAGTGGCTGCATAGAAGTTGTTTCAGGGTGTCATGGTTAGGAGCACTGGCATTATGACTAGCCAGGTCTTAGCTCCTAGTAGCCATGTGACCTTGAATGAGCTCTTTGTCTTCTCTAAGGTTTAGTCTTTTCATTGTAAAATGAAGATCAGAAAAATTTATCTTGAATGATCGCTGTGACAGTTCATTGTATCATCTTTATTACTTTTTAAAAATTCTTTTTTTTCCTGTTAAAAGATGTAATTTTGTAGGGGTTGGGAACCTTTGGAGTCAGCCATTCAGCTGCAGTATGAGTGTGAAACTGGACATTTGCAAATCAGTGCCTTTTGCATGTGTAAGTTGTTTGACTTGGTGAAGTCAGAGCTCAAAATTGTGGCTCTCTACTGAGGTGCTTGTAGTAGGATCCCCAGAGAGCTTTTCTTAAAAAATATAAATGTGCCCCATCGCAATACCCAGTCTGATAACTTGCTGGAATAGGTAATCGGAACTGGACAGAAGAAGAGGATGATAGAATAGCTACAAAGTAGGGACCAGAGCCTTTCTCAGAGACGAAGCTTCAGTTTATGTCTATTACAGGTCATATATTTTCCTGTTTTCTGAGTGAACTCTCAGTAGCATTTTCTGTTCTTCGCAACTAAAATATTCCTTCTAGTTGTAGCTGATTCTCATTCTAGTTAACTATAGAGCCCTGCTGTTAGTCTGCGGGCAGGCAAGATCAGCTTCACCAGAGCTTGTTAGAAATTTATAGCTATAAATTGGAGTGTCTATAAATTTATAGTGTCTAACAAAAAAACTGTAGCATATCCCAAAGACTCCCTTAGACTTTGACAAAACTAATGCAGAATAAATCCATATGAATTTCCACATGATTACAAAAAAATAAAATAAAATAAATTGTTAACAAAATTTAACACTATAAATTTTGTTAGACACTATAAATTTATAGACACTCCAAGTCTATTTAACTAGAATCTGCATATAAAAAAAGATCTTCAGGTGATTCCCATGTACATTCAAATAATGGTCAGAACTCTTGTAATAAAGTTATCTGGGTTGTGAGGGATAAGGTAGGGATAGAGATGTGCTAAATCCTGTGTATGCGTTATGTCACTTAATACATACATTAAATTAAACATTAAATTTAGGAGATAAGTTCTAATATACACATTTTTACAGAGAAGGAAACAGAGGCCAAGGAAGAGTTTTTCCTCTCCATAAAATAGAATGGCATTATATAATTAAGAAATTATGAGATGATCATCAAATGTTTCTTTTATGATATGGATTGAATTTTTTTTTTTTTTTTTTTTTTTCGGAGCATGCCCTTTGATACAAAACGATTCCTTTAAAATTTAAATAAAACTTAACCTTTGAGAAAGACTTCATCTTTTCTGGTAATTCAGTTGGTTAATTCTTCAGCAAAATGATTCCAATTGGAGTTGCATTATGAGATTAAAAAGGAAATGATTTATTTTCCAATGAGTGCTAGGTTAGAAGTAACAATTTATTTTATTTTATTTTTTTGTAATCATGTGGAAATTCATATGGATTTATTCTGCATTAGTTTTGTCAAAGTCTAAGGGAGTCTTTGGGATATGCTACAGTTTTTTTGTTAGATTTTATTCCTGGCCACAGGTTCATTTTCCTTTTGGTTGGTTTCTGTTAAGTTTCTTCATGTTTCTTCTTCTCAGAGCACATCTTGTGGGAGAGGTAGAAAACTTTTAGAATTCCTTCCTTTCATTGATTTCTAAATGAGGGTTAATGTGTTGATCTTTTGTTGCAAATTATGGATGAACTTTTCTGGATAATGACTCTGTGCAATTATGTTTGCCCGTGTTCCAGATGTGAGGTAAAGGCATGATCACGTAAACAGCGTTAAAGCTCTAGAGCATTAGTGGGGACCTTGAGCACATTTCTTGCCAGAAGCAAATCAGCTAACACTTTTGGTTGGTTCAGAAGTGCATCTTAAGTAAAGCAGATGAGTTTTGCAGATTGACTCAATTAACAATTTTGACTAAAGAAAACAAGCTCTGTGTAGAATGGTGATTTAATGATTTGCAAGAGTAACATTCTCAGACCACTTTGTTGTAACTGTGTTTCAAAGTCTATGTGAAGTTGGGTTTTCAGTTTGTTTTTTAGTCTCCTTTATATCTTAACTCCCTTTTGTCATCTGCCTGAAAAACTGCCTACTTATTTTTTCCTTTATGCTTTCTGGCTTGGATTCTAAACATTGTGCAGTAGTTTTGAGACTAACCTAGGAATAATTCCACATAGCCTAGTAGACAGACACTTAAAGTGATTTGTAACCCAAAATACAACAAATGAAGTGAAGCAACTTGAGCTCCATTTAATGGTTGGTGTCAGTTTGTTGATCCATAGTGATGTCGTTTATAATAAAAGTAATACTGAAGTGCTCTTTTCAAATCCAAGTAGTGAAAACATAACAGATTCAATTTAATGTATGTGTGAGAGTATGGGTCAGCCATCTTTTTCTATTCAAGGCCCATAGCAAATATTTTACACTTTGTGGGCTATACCATCTTTGTCTCAAGAGCTCAACTCTGACCTTGTAGGGCAAAAGCGCCAATAAAGATATCACACAAATGAATGGGTACTGCCATGTTCCAATAAAACTCTGTTTATAGACACTGAAATGCTAATTTCATACAATTCTGATGCGTCATGAATATTCTTTTCAACCATTTAAGCATGTGAAAATCTTCTTAGACTAGACTGTAAGACACACAAAAACAGTTTGCCAACCCCTTTGTTACATAGTTTATAGTCTTTACCAATACTCTGACAGTTTCAGTGGTGTGATTGCAATGCTTCTTACAGTAATTCATTTGATGTTTCAAAAACCTATGGGTTTTTGCTTCACTAAGTTGAGGAGAAGATGTCATGTTCTCATTTTGCTTACCTCAAGGGCTGGGTGTAAGTCTCTATTTCTTTAGGATTTTGCTAGTCATAATTGTAGCATCAAAATATATTTTTTTAATTTTTCAAGATGTCAATTGGGAAGCAGAACAGGTTGGTGTAGGTAAGGACTTTGAATTATTTTCCACATACCAGTTTTGTGTGACTTAACTTTTCTTCAGACTAAGTTGATTCAGCTGTAAAACAGGTGTAAGGTGATCAGCTTTTCCCTTAGGTCCCTACACACACATGCACACACACACACACACAGTATGCATACACATTAAGGTAATTTTCAAGACAAAAAATAGAAGGTTGTGGGGATGTTAGTTTTCAAACTTCCATTCAAAGCTCTATTCCCTCTGGCTGGAAATTTTATGAGACACAGTCATTTGTTCAGCATTAATTTAAGGGAAATTATCTGAAAAAATGGCAAGTCAATACACATATCATTTTAAAGAAACACCATCTATTCATTAAGAAGTATTTTCCAATATCCACTCGTGTGTGTGTGTGTGTGTGTGTGTGCGCGCGCGCGTGCATGCATGCATGCATGCATTGCACTAAGAAATGGTGTTACAAAATAACACCTTAAAAAGTATTGTGACAGCTGGGCACAGTGGCCCAGGCCTGTAATCCCAGATGCCTGGGAGGCTGAAGCTGGAGGGTCTCGAGTTCAGAGCTAGCCTCAGCAATTAGCATGGTGCTAAGTAATTCAGTGAGACCCTTGTCTCTAAATAAAATACAAAAACAGACTGGGGACATGGCTCAGTGGTCAAGTGCCCCCAAGTTCAATCTTTGGTACCAAAAAAAAAGTATTGTGACAATGAACATATTCTTCAGAAGTACAGTTTTTATTCAGTGAAATGCAGGTCAGCCTCTATCAGCCTTCATCTATTTCCAGTCATTTACTTAAATCCAATTTGATGATAATAAAGTTCAGTAAGAACATTTCTATACTTGAGAGGTCTTAGCAAAAATAAGCAAAGTAATTTACAAGTGACAGTGGTTTTAAGTGTTTTTTGGCAAGGGAATGATAAACACTCCATATATGGTAATAAACAGTTTGAAATGATCAGTTATACGATTTCACAATAACATTTTAGCAAAAAGAGGTTTAAATGTAATTATTACAAATTAGCATAATTAAGCAGTATAATTGCTGTAAGGTGTTCATGTAATTAAACTTAAAAATTGAACTTGTAGAGAAAATTAAAGTGTTTGTTTCTTTTTATGATTTTGCTTCAAATATGTATTTTAATTGAGAGTGACAAGAAAAAAAAAATACATGAGTGCAGGTATTGACTTAATCTTCCAGGAGGGTCAAAAGAGGCTTGGGACTGATGCAGGCATAATTAGCTTGCACTTTGGTCTGGGAGAATATGTTAACTTTTTAAAACTTTGTTTTCCCTGCCCATGCTACTTTGAAGTCTGATTGAGTAGAAGAACAACACTGGGAAGTGGTAGGTTGTACCCAATTTCTTTTATTGCAAGTTTTTCTACTGCTTCCATATTGGCTATGACACCAAAGCAATCTGCTTCCTAGCTTTGCGGGGCCACAGGAATAACTGAGAAGCAACACAGAGAGCCAATGTCCAGTTAGTGTTCAGTGTGCATGAAACAAACGGTAGTGTTGGTTTTAGAGAGTAAACTTATAGCAGGACACTAATGTTACTTTAAAAATGACTAATGAAAGTAAGAGAATGAAATTTTATGTTTAGCATCTAGTCTATCATAATACCTGGAAGACACCAGGGAGTGAAATATTTGTTGAATGAATAAATACTATGCTGGGTACTGTGGAGGAAGTCTGAAGTTAAATAAGATATTAGTCATATAATAAAGAAAAAAAACTCTTTTTTCCCTGGTACTCATTTTATGAATTGTACCTTAAAAAGAAGCTCTAAAACTTCTAGTTTAGTTTTCTGCATTTATCATCTTGAAGATGACATTAACTTTAAGCATATTTTTTTTTTTTGGTTCAAAAGTTTTCAATACCATAACTAACTAGAAGAACTAAATGCTTTGTATGTGTTTTTAGTTTTTCTATCACTGCCATGAAAATCTTTTAGAATAATTCTTTATCAACATATATAATCTCCATGGATATACCATGTCTCATAGTTGAGGAAATTGATTTGCTTCAGAAGTCACTTAGCAGGGGCAAGTTGAATCTTTAGTCCTTTGGGACTTCGGTTCACTAAGTTCCATGAAAGGAGACATACAGGAGGGTAAAAAAGGAGTGGAATCAGACTCATTTAGGACTAAGAATACTGAAATTCTAAAATTAGAAGAGGAAAAAGAATCCATAGATGATTTAAGTAATTGAGTAGATAACTAAAAGAAATATGATTCTCCTCAGTGGACCAAATTATCTGCCTAATCAGTAGTCCTGCTTGGCATAGTATGATATAAGAAAATGTCCTTAAATACTCATTCTTTTATTTTCATATATAAAAGCCACTTTATCTGGTGAAGATATAGGGAAATATATGTTGATATGCTTAAGTAAACATGACATAGGAGAACTCCACAATAATTTTATCTAGTATGCATAAAAAAAGATTAATTTTTAAAATTACAGAAAATTCTTGGGCCATTTTAAAATTGCCAAATTAAACTCAGATATTTAATTGAGAAACATCATTTTGAGCTCCTAGTATGAGACAGTCTTTTAATTTTATGATTGTCGATTTTAAAAATATCATATCACAAAGCTGCTGCTTCATGTTAGGATGTGTGGGAGCCTATTTTTATCTCAGACCCTTATTTTTAACTTTGCAATTTTAAAGTTTATTTTTAAACTTTTAAAATTATATGAAACAATTTAAATGCAATATGCATATATAACACCACATGAAACAAATATATGGCTTGATGATTTATTAGAGGCAAACTCCCTTGTTCTGGTGACAAAGTGATTTAGTGACTTGTCAAGTACCCCAGAAACTCTTGAAGGCAAGCAAACCATAATCCTAAATTTAAATTGAGTTATCATTATGACAGTATAAAATTTCATATACACACACCATGCATATATAGCATACATATGTACATCATATATATATACACACATATGTACATCACACATACATATGTACCACATAGATCTCATATGTCTCATACATAGATATAATTAAATATAAATAAAATCTCCCTAGATTTTTTTCTTCTTTCTGCTGAAAATACATCAAAACAATGACCAATCTAGTAATAGCATTCCCAGTACATATACTGATGTCCAAAAATACTACTTTCTAGACATTCATCCAATATCTTAGGTTTTATTGAAGCAGAACATTATTGTGGCATATATTATTAGGATTTTAGGAAATGTCAGAGGGATACTCTGCCTTTGCTTAGAGCTATCTGAATTTGGTTTGTTTAACATTTACAATTAAAACAATTTAGATCTAAGAAATAGATGGTTTGCTATCTAATTCTACATATGCCTCAAAGTAACACTTGTAAATGTCTACATGGGTCTTCTCTTAAAATAAGCAGGCGGTAATATATGCCTTGTCATTTCAGCAGTAAGTAAAGTCACTTACAACTTTCTTAATGTTTACATCATAGAACTTCACATGCTTGATCAGTGAAGGTAGCTTGGTAGTTAAGAATTAAAATTGGCAAAGAATTCAACAGGGCTGTTTTAAACTAGGAGTGTACAACACTATAAGAATGCTGAAGCTATTAAAACATGAACACAGGACCTGGGAAGTTGATGGTACCATTAATATATATGGGAAAGGGTCCAATCAGGAGGCAGAAACCACATAGTAATTTGATAAAGAAAAGTTGAATAAAAACATTATTAACTATAACAGGGATTAATAATGAAAGGTTAAAAATTAACTTTAGACAAGTTCTTAATAAGGTGGAGAATACCAGAATGTTTTGGGCTGAATTGTCCCCCTCCTCCAAGTTCATGTGTTGAAGTTGTAATCTTCAGCATTTCAGATGTAAGTAAATATTTGGAGGAAATGGTCTTTAACAAGGTGACTAAGTTAAAATAAAGCTATTAGACTGAAGTCAGTTTTGATTGGTGTCCTTACAAGAGGAGGAAATTGGAAACAGAGAGATCTACAATGATGCACATACACAGGAAGAACATATGAGGATTCAGCAAGAGGGTGGCCATCAGCAGAAGAACTGAACCTACCAACACCTTGGTCTTGAACTCCCAACCTCTAGAACTATGAGGAAATAACTGTTGTTTAAGCTACCCAGTCTGTGGTACTTTTTAAAAATAGCAAACCCAGATAACTAATCACCAGCAAATGAATAAATATTGAAAGGAGCCTCTCCCAAGGCTGGAGGTCAGACCTGATTGCACAAGTTGTGGATGCAGCTTATTGGATATTGGAGAAGTTTGCTGAGTGAACCAGGCTAGAGCTGGTCAACAGTTGCCAGGCAGGTAGAAAACTTATTACAGATGACAGGCAACTCGAGAGTAGAAGGCAGAGAATGCCTCTTGGGTGTTCAGGTGAGCCCAGGCTTGTGTGTGGATGCACAGAGGGATTTGGGCAGTGGGCACAAACTAGCTAAGCAATGTGAATTCTGGAGTGTGCAGTGTCCATATTTGAGGGCCATGCTGAAGTGTTCACTGGGCCAGGGTAGGACTCTGAGCTCACTGAAAGTCTGTGGTTTGTAGCATGTAGCTTAGGTGGAGCACTACTGTATGTCACCTGAATGCTTTGCTTTGTAGCTGGGTGGCAGGATCAAACAGAAGCAAATGTGGGTCCATTTAAGCCTGGAAAAGGCCCTTCTTCTTTCAGTGTACCTCCAGTATTTTCTGTTGGCAAAGTTTAACACATCACTACAAAGAGGGAATGCTTGCCTTCAGTGTTCAACTCTCCTAGACAAAAGCAAGCAATGGAGGATGGATTTCCAGCCAAGGGGCAATAGATTAGTAGCTGTTGAGTATATTCTTCAACTTTTCCATAAATTAACAAGGTATTTAAAACTTTCCAGTCAACTTATTTTAATTCTAAAACCACTCATCCTTAGACAAGAGGCTAAACTAATGAATTTCTTGACTCAAATACAAAAAGTAAATCATAGAGGAATGGATTTCACAAGTGGTAATCCTGCAGAAATTCTTAGCACTAACTTAAGTCTCTCGTGGTTTAAATAATATGCATGAGATTACTGTAATAGAACATTTCACAGACTACATTCATAGTGAGCAGCAAGAAAAAGGAAAAATCATTAGGGTTGCTGCTAATAGATGACAGGACTTGGAGTGATTGATTTGTTTATCTAGACACCATAAGGTATTTAAGTCATAGTTAAAGTAGCATTTGTGTTGTAAATCCATTACTGTCCTTGATAATATAGTGGAGTTACTAGGGAAGAATTAATTGGGTAATAAATTCTAGATTCTGGCCTTTATTTCTCAAATCAGAACATTTGTTAGATATGTTTTCTTTTTATTCTTTGGGCACAGTATTCGGAAGTCAAGTTATGCCTTAATACCAATTCTGAGTGCTTATATTTCAGCATAGAACTGAGATCATCACAAAACTGATCTATTCTTTCAAAATAGAATAGATCTATATCCCCAGAAATGAGAAAATGTTTATGTAGAGTGAATTCTTGGAACTTTAATTCATAATTTTGTACTTACCTTATGAATATCTCCTAGCAGCTCAATTCTTATCCCATCATGACTGCCACAGAAAGAATATCCAAAATCTTGAAGTAAATAGTGTTAGTATGTTTTATTTCTACTTTCAGAAATAATCATACAACAAAGGTTTGTGTATCTAGTGCTGAATATAAATACAGATAAGAGGGCATGATGTCTACTTAAAAGAGGCAAGTACTATTTTGGCAGAGGATTCAAACTTAAAAAATGTGAAACATCTATGAAAGCTTTATAGATCACTGTGCTTCATTTTACCACCCTATTCAAGTTTTAAGCACATGGAAGGCTGTTGCAGGTTAGTTATATGTACATTTCTCTTTTTGTTGGAGGAGGAGTCTATTGTAAGGTAGGGGGCACAGGCTTCTTGGTAGCTGGTGTGTGCATAATGGTATCACTGTCAGTTGTGGCCTCCAGTTCCGAGATTGTGGCTTCTCCTGATACCTGCCTGGTTATCAATGTAGGTGCTCATATCATACCGAGGAAAGATGGTTATATGTCAGTGTAAAACAGATAATTTTGGAAGGACTATAAGTTAGGTTGGAAGCTAGTAAGTATGGAGGGTTTTGATCTTTGGTTCTGATGTCAAGATTAGTAAAGCTTTACTCATCTGGACCTATACTATCTGAAACATAATTAAAGGAAGTAAATAGTGAAATTATATTAGGTTTTTTTGACATTGCTCCAGGTCCTCTCCTGTGGCTCAGCTATGGGAATACAGAGAAGATTCCAAGGCTTTTGTCCTTAAGAAACTTGGATTTAATAAAACAAGACAAGACACATACACAAGTAATGTAAAAGAGACAACATATCTCGAAATAGGTTTAACAGAGTCCTCCCACTGAAGTGCACAAGCTTGTGTTAAGAATACTCCTTGCCGATATCCAGAGTTGATTCATTCTTTTGTATATTTTTAATAAGGTAAATTGTCTAATTTCAAGTATATGATATAAAAGATAGCAAATAATATGGATAAGAGCTTTTATAGACAGCGTAGTGAATTAGAATGAAAAGTGATGGTTAAATTCAAGGCAGGATCTAGGAAATTTTATTAAAAAATCGAAAAGCCTTACAATCTACAGTCATTTAATATAGGGAAACTGGCCCTTTGTGTCCTGAAGGTATCTCTGTATTATAATCTAGAGTAATTATTGCCTTTTGCAATGATAATTCAGCAGTTTAAGGTTTATATATATGTGTGTATATGTATGTATGTATGTATATATATATA
>NW_026000142.1:17036842-17139604 GCF_001458135.2 Marmota marmota marmota | reverse complement strand
ATATATATATATGCTTCATTCTCTTAATACCACATGCTCTAGTTCTGCCAAAATCCTTGGCATTTTCTTAAAAAGCCATTTAAGAAATATTCTATAAAAATGGTAAGTTAAATGAGCTTTTCTTCTTTAAATCAGACTATCAGCAATTCAAAAATTATCAGTCATTCATTTGCACAGGATTTTTGAGAACAGATGTTTAATTAAGAATATTATTCCTAAAAGCAAGAAGATAACCATAATGCAGTTTATACTCATGGTTATAAAATGCCATGTGATGGTTTTCAGCCATTGTGAGTATGTACTTCAAATCATGGTTTAAAAATATGCCTAGTTTCATTTCATAAGAAGTCATGTTAATACAAATCTACCAGTTTGCACTCGTAGAGAAATATCTGTTTTGCTGATACTGTGGCCGTGATGTGGGAAAGGGAAACTATGGAGGGATTATATCTCTTTAGAGAGATGTTGATTTTCCCAAACAAATTAGGGTTCAGGTCCAGGACCATCTTCTGGGATTAAGAAGACAGAGAGCAGTGCACTGAAGGTGCATGGGAGTGACCATAGTGGATTGCCCAAGTGTAGCTGTCCTTTTAAGCAAAAGTCTTAGTGTGATCCCAGTAGTGGTTCTTTCTATTGAAGACCCATTTTAAAAGACAGATGAGTGGGAGGTCAAAGCTAGAGATCCTAAGTACAGGAATTCTCACTTTATTAACTACTCCCTACCAGACCTCAGGCAAATTTTGAGTCTAAAATATCTATTAGAAAACCAAAGACTTTAAGGTGTCACTTTGGCTATTTTTTGAATAATGTTCTGATAGTAGGTTGAGCAGCATAATTCTTACTTGCAAAACACTCATTTTCTTAATTAAATCATTAAAATTTCCGTCTAAATGTGGAGGGTCTGATTTCTCAAGAAGTATTCAGCTGAAAAGACCTGTGACCTCAGAGGCAAGAGCTGCCAAGCCACAAGCTCACCATCTAGTGGTGAAAGGTGACTGTGATTTATGTTTTGTATTACATTTTCACACATGATTCTGATAGAAAACACCATAGAAAATGACAAACTGTGTGTCCCTCTGGCTGCAGCGTGACATTTTTCAGTCCCTAAAGTGAGATTCCATGATAATAGACTATCCTCTCTCCCTTGTTCTTCCTCTTACAACACCAAGGTAAGACTTTAGGAAGGTTTTCTTCTTGAAAGGGAAGAAATGAGTCTTCCTGAACTGTATTTGCCCTTTAAAAACCAAATAATGACCATACTTATCTTTTTTTTTCCCCACTAAAAATTTTGCATTTTTTTTAAAGTACCAGGTGTATTTCTGTGATAATTATTAACTGTATTTCTGGAGTGTAACTTGTTGAGTTCAGTAGTATAGTATTTGGTGGTCTTTATTTATTTATTTTGAGGTTATATACATTGGAACAATGTTAACAAGGGGGAGTAGGAAGCAGCAAAAAGGCACATTTTCTTTTTTAAAAAATTATTTATTTATTAGTTCTAATCAGTTATACATGATAGTAGAAAGCTCTTTGATTCATTGTACAAATGGAGCAGAATTTTTCACTTCTCTGGTTGTGCATGAAGTAGAGTCACAACATTTGTGCAATCATACATGTACCTAGGGTAATGATGTCCATCTCATTCCACCATCATTCTTACCCCTTAGCCCCCTGCCACCTCCTCTTTGCCTCATCCATGGTTCCTCCACTTATCCCATGCACCTTCCCCATGTGAATTAGCATCTACTTATCAGAGAAAACATTCGACCCCTGCTTTTTTGAGATTGGCTTATTTCACTTATGATAAATCAACTCCATCCATTTACCTGCAAATGCCATAATTTTATTCTCTTTTAATGCTGATTAATATTCCATTGTGTATATATACCACAGTTTCTTCATCCATTCATCTATTGAAGGGCATACATGTTGCTTCCACAATTTAGCAATTTTGAATTGTGCAAGTTTTCTAAGGAATCTCCATACTGCTTTCCAGATCGGTTGCAACAATTTGCACTCCCACCAGCAACGTATGAGTGTGCCTTTTCCCCCCACATCCTGGCCAACACTTTATTGTTTCTTGTATTCTTGATAACTGCTATTCTGACTAGAGTGAGATGAAATCTTAGAGTAGTTTCGATTTGCATTTCTCTAATTACTAGAGATGTTGAACATTTTTTTCATCTATTTGTTGATCTTGATAGAATGTATTTCTTCTTCTGAGAAGAGTCTGTTCAGCTTCTTAGCCCATTTATTGACTGGGCTGTTTGTTTTTTGATAAGATTTTTGAGTTCTTCATATATTCTGGAGATTAGTACTCTATCTGACGTGCATGTGGCAAAAATTTGCTTCCAAAATATAGGCTCTCTCTTTACCTCATTGATTGTTTCTTTTGCTGAGAATAAGCTTTTTAGTTTGAATTCATCCCATTCATTGATTCTTGATTTTATTTCTTGCACTTTAGGAGTCTTGTTAAGGAAGTCGGGGCCTAATCTGATATGATGAAGATTTGGGCCTACTTTTTCTTCTATTTTTTTGAGGGTCTTTGGTCTAATTCCTAGGTCCTTGATCCACTTTGAGTTGAGTTTTGTGCATGGTAAGAGATAGGGGTTTAGTTTCATTTTGCTTCATATGGATTTCCAGTTGTCTCAGCACCATTTGTTGAAGAAGCTCTTTTCTCCAATGTATGTTTTTGGCGCTTTTGAGTAATATGGCCATTTTGACAATATTAATTTTGCCTATCCAAGAGCATGGGAGATCTTTCTATCTTCTAAGGTCTTCTTCAATTTCTTTGTTTAGTGTTCTGTAGTTTTCATTGCAGCGGTCTTTCACCTCTCTTGTTAGATTTATTCCCAAGTATTTTATTTTATTTTTTTGAGGTATTGTGAATGGGGTAGTTTTCCTAATTTCTCTTCCAGAAGATTCATCACTGATGTATAGAAATGCATTTGATTTATCGGTATTGATTTTATATCTTGCTACTTTGCTGAATTCATTTATTAATTCTAGAAGTTTTCTGGTGGAATTTTTTTTGGCTCCTCTAAGTATAGAATCATATCATTGGCAAATAATGATAGTTTGAATTTTTCTTTTCCTAGTCAAATCCCTTTAATTTCTTTCATCTAATTGCTCTGGCTAGAGTTTCAAGGACTATGTTGAATAGAAGTAAGGCCCATTTTCTTAATGCACCCACACAGGCACACAGTTACAACAAAAGTGTTGTTTTTCCTTAAAAAAAAATTCGTTAAATGTAAACATAAAATGATCTTAAATATAATAGGAAATATTAAATATAATAAACAAAAATCACTTAAAAAACAATTATTGGCATGATTAGAGATAATGACTGTGTGTCGTACACATCCTTAATAGGTCTTTTGTGCAAAAAAAATGTGCCTGTAAAAATGAGATTGTGCTTCACATTTTATTTTTTATTCTTTAACAGTTTCCTGTAGTTATTCAGCAGCAGCATTTTAATGCCTGCATATTGCTCCACTCTATTTCATGTGTAACTATTTAACCATGCAGTCTTTTGGACTGTGGATAATAGGGAAAAGTTCAACACATACTTAATAAGTTTTAAGAAGTACAAGCCAATGTGCCCGTCTTTACTCCAGGTCCCTGGAGATGACAAGAGGCATGATACTGAGGCAGGTGGAGCATGTCCTGATGAAAGTGCTGGTGAATAAGCAGGTGGGCGTGGAAAAGACAAGATGGCTATAGGTTGAGATTATAATGGGATGCACCTACACATGGAGTGCATAGGCTGTGTGTACATGTCTACTTTACGTGAGGAAGTCACGGAAGATAGTTTGGTTGAGATCCAGTGAGTCAGGGCGCAGAACATTTGTGGCAGAGGGAACAGGAAGTTCAAAGGCCCTGATGCAAGAAGGGTTCAACATGGCTCAGAAAGAGGAAAGATCCTTTCAGTCATGGATCACCGCTGGTGTTTCTTTTCCCTTAATGAAAATAAACTAGATGTGTGTCAGTTTTAAAATGCTAGTCTTTTTTTTTTTTCTTTTCACCCATGGGTAATTTTAGGCATTTTTCTCATTTTCACAGCATAGATTCTTCAATGCAAATGAGGACATCTTGAAACCTTATCCCTCCCTCTGATATTCCCGCTGTAAAATTAAGGAAATGGGAGGACTTATGCTCTCTTTTCCAGTGTTCAAGCTGACCCTTAAGGTCCAAGAGCCATCCTGCCCTCATTTTAAAAACTACTGTGTTGCGTGATTTTTTGCTGCTTTCCTAGCTTAATGTTGCAGCTAGCTCTTTTAAACCCACTTCGTCTTGTTTGCATGGGTCATGGGTGAGATCCATCAACAACTGAAAAATATATTTAAAAAAAAAACCCTGATAAATTACGTAGATTAAATCTTTTCAAACTGTTTCCTGATAACTTTGCTTTTGTCCTTTGATCTGTTAATGTAACAAGTTTCTTTATGGCATCTTTTCTATGTGAGACATCATCATGGTATAAACTCCAGTGGGATTTTTGAGACATTCCTTGTAACTAACTTTGTCGTACAGCGTTGTCCTTGTCTGGCTTTGGTTACTGGGTTATATTAGTCTCACAGTTGAATATTCATTCTCTTTTCTTTTTAATTTTTTATTGTTGGTTGTTCAAAACATTACAAATTTCTTGACATATCATATTCCACACTTTGATTCAAGTGGGTTATGAACTCCCACCTTCACCCCATACACAGATTGCAGAATCACATCAGTTACACATCCATTGATTTACATATTGCCATACTAGTTTCAGTCTCCTCTGTGTACGCCCATGTATTTTCATTTGAGTAAACCCCACTATTCAAAATGTGATCTATAGATAGGCAACATCATTGTCATTTGTGAACTTACTACGGGTATAGTCTCTCTGTCCACATATTTTACTGACTATATGAAAATCTGCATTAGAAGGACTCCAGGGTTATTTACATAAATGTAAACCTATAATCTCTTCTCTGGAATTTAATTAGGTTTGATAAAGGCTATATGAGATTTTTTCCTTGATGCATATCATCTGTTGGTAAAGTAAAAATTTCAATAATTTGACAAATTGTATTGAACACTCTGTGCTTTTGTTTTGAGAATTCTGAGAGTTGTGTTAGTTTTCCAACACAACTCTAAATTTTTCAGTGTTCTTCTTATAAAGAATACTGGTATTGTGAACCAATATAGGTGTAGGCAGAAATATAACTAGTATGATTGTGGCTCTGAATTTTACGTTTTCCTTATTTTAAAGGCATAATGTATTCCAGGTACTGAATTAGACAGTAAGTATTGAAATAATCTCATGCCTGTAAATCACTTGGTGAATGGCATTTTTTAGTACTATTTGCATATGATATTGTTTCTTCCCAGGATGACTGAGTGGTAGGAGATGCACTTTTCTGAGTAGCTGGAGGTCATTCTTTCATAAGTCACAGAACTTGTTCAGTGGCAGAACTAGGATGCAAATTCACATCCCTGACTGGACATCCAGTGATGTTTCCCCTAGACCAATGTGTTGACTTAAAGAAGTACACGCACAAGGCATTGAAGAAATCCTGAGAAAAGACCAATAGTTGAACATTCTTAAAATTTTTAATTAGTAAGAATGTATTAGCTAATTTGAGCACTAATGTTAGCATTTTGGTCTATTCAGAGTGTTTTTGACACTTACATGGAGTGGTCATATACGATTCCATTTAAATTATTCAAGTTAATTCCATATTATATATTTCTTTGTTATACTTAACAGAGTATACGTCCTCCTTAATATATAAAAAAAGAATAATACTTCATTTGTATTCTGTTTCTTGCATTATTTGGTCACCACATTTTTAGGTCATATTTTCATGTAAATTAGCAACATCTCAGAGCTGGCGATGAAAGGAAATGGTAACATTCTTGAATGGTGGAAAGATTGCACTCTTGAATCTATTCAGAGTTTTGTTTGTAAAGCAATTTCTGGTTTATTTATCCTGTGACTGGGTGAGAGTGTGACAGTATTATCACAAGGAGTGCATTTCTCCAAGTGTGAGGCTTGGCTGAACAGATGGTTGGACTTCTTGTCTTTGTCATGAAGATGAGGCAACTTCATGGGGGGCACCTCACTGTCCAAGGTAGCTGTGTGAGAATTGCCTCCCATATGGGGAGATTTCTTCCCCTCTCTACTCCAGAGCTTGGAAAAATGGAGCAGGAGATCAGGCAAGATTGCTCAGATGCCTTCTGTGAGCTCAGGAAACTTCAAACCAATATTCTTTTCATAGAGTAGCTCCTATATTTTCTTCCCAGAACAAATACCTTTAAAAACAGAGTTTATAATAAAACAGAGTTCTCTCTAGAGTTCCAGAACAATTGAATCTACCATTGCAGGCAATTCAGTCAGAGACCCTCATTAAATCATTTGTCAAAAGATTCTGCTGCAATATTTAGTATATAGTAAGAGCAAAATTCAACCTCAGGTTGGCTTTGCTGTGTTTGAGACGGCACAGGGTATTCTACCTACAGTGATGCAGACACAGGAGCTGTAACAGATCTCCTCTGGGGAGTGTTGTTCTGGTTTTAATAGAGAGCTAACATTATTTCAGCTAATACTTTGCACTAGTGATGACTGAGCTACTCTGTAAAGAAGTCTGTATGCTTATTTGGACTCTTCTTTAGGAATAGAAGCATTTATCTGGGAGCCAAGGGTGGGTGAGCTGCTGACCTGCATGAGAACTGCTGGTTGTATGTCAAGGAGGATGGTGTGCTTGGGAGGTTCCTGATGTCTTTTTCTCTCCTATTTCTTGATCTTAATAGTTAGAATACGGTTATTCCAAAGATTTAGAGAATGAAAGAGGAATCCCATTGATTAGAGCTTTGCCATGATGTTAGTGCTTTTAGGGACTTTTAAAAAATATTATAAGGATGAATATTCCACACCAGAGCTTCAGAAAGGAAATAATGTTCAGCTAGGTGTGATGGCAAACGCCTGTAATCCCAGAGACTCGAGTGATTGAGGCATGGGGATCACAAGTTCTAGGCCAGTCTCAGTAACTTACTGAGGCCCTGAGAAACTTAGTAAGACCCTGTCTCAAAATAAAAAGGGCTGAGGATGAAGCTCAATGGTAAAGTGCTCCTAGGTTCAATCCCTAGTAATAAGAAATGAATGAATGAATGAATGAATGAATAATGTTCATATAGGGGTTGGAGGCATGTACCAAGGAATTTTAACCAATGGAATTGGAAAGAAAGATGAGAGAAAACTTGTGAAATCATATCAGCCTGTTTTCTTTATGAGGAAAACAGAAATTATACTGTTTGAAAGACCACTAAGTCTAATTTAGTTGAAACCCATCATGCCATGCTTGGAAATACTATTTGGAATCTTGTGGTTGCTTCTCTTATGTTCTCTTGCCATTTCTTTTCTTTTTTCTTTTCTTTCTTTCTTTTTTTTTTTTTAGTGTTAGTTTCTTAGTTCATTCAGGATGTAATGAAAAAATTCCATACACTAATTGGCTCATTGATAACAAAAATTTATTTCTAACAGCTCTAGAGCCTGAGAAGTTCAAGGTGAAATCTAGCAGATTTGGCATGTGGTGAGGTTTCAATTTCTGTTTCATAGACAGTTGTCTTTTGTTATGACTTCACATGATTAAAGGGGCAAGATGTCTTTCTAGGGCCTGTTTTAAAAGGCCATCAGTCTTACTCCTAAGAGCAGAGCCTCATCACCAAATCACTTCCAAAAGACCCACCTCCAAATATTACTTGGAGGGCGAGAGCTTCAAGATTTGAATCTTCAAGATATGAGGGGCATGAACACAAACATTCAGATCATAACAGGTACTTTAAAATGGAATGTTTTCTGGGTGTTTTTTTTTTTCCCCCAAACAAACTATTACCAGGGAATTTCTGATCTCCTCTGCTCACTAATGGGTGTGCTTCACAATACTTTACTTGGTACAAGTTTATGGCTTAACTGGAAAACATTGAGTTTGCCTTTTGTTTTGAGATTTCTTTTTCATGTTCAGCACAAGAAGGAAAAGTGGTATGTAGGAATTGGTTTGTTGTTTGCTGGTTTATTAGCCACTTTATTTAGTTCTTTTAAAGCACCAGACCTTAATATAAATTATATTTTCTTTATCAGTGATGATTTTTGCAAAAAATTAGATACATATAATTCAAATCATTTTAAATGGTTATGTAAATGATGTAATCAAGATAAAATACATTTATTTATGATTAATCAAACTTTTTGGGAATTTCTGATGCTTAGGCTTTTAGTTTTGAATAAATATTTAGGTGGTGGTTTGAAATTAGATGGAGTTCTTTTTTTTAACTTAAAAATTTGCTCTGAAATTGTGAAACTTATACAGTTGTTTTGTAAAAAATTACTTCATCCTGTAGTGCTTTGCCTAGAATTATTAAATCTCAACAAAATAAATGTATTAAAATAGTCTTTTAATCCTAATGTACTTGTTGATGACATTCTGTGTAGTCTTTCTCCAGATGTGTTTGAAAAGTGGTTGTTAATCTGGCAGCTGCTGTATTGTTGTGCTGGTATATCTCTCAATGTGCTTGACTCTCTGATCCTTTGCTCAGTTTGAGGGCAAATCCAAGATTTAATTCACACTGAGAATCAAAATGACCCAGGAAAGATTACAGTGTTTGAGAAAAGAACCAAGAATAGCAGGGTCAGGGGTTTAAGAATTTGTGTGTGTGTGTGTGTGTGTGTGTATGTCTCTGAAAAAATCGTCTCATCCTAACAGTGATTTCCCTGTTTCTGGATTATAAAATCTGAAATATAAATTTCTATGAAATATAAAATCTGAAACATAAATTCTGTAATAGTGAATCTGAATGGTAAACAATATTTTTTCATACAGAAGAGGAAGAATCATTTCTTATATAAGACTGTGATGTCAAAACAAGAATGTCAGCATCTGAGCCTCATACATTACAAATTGGTCTATTGTATTCTCTCACTCTTTTGGCACAGTCTCTCATAGATTTTACCCCTCTGGTCAGTATGGATTAAATGGATATTCAAAGGGTTGAGTGACTGCAATTTATGGGCCCATACATATGCTTTGGACAAACCGTATACTGAACAGAATTTAAAATGAGTTGTATCTTTTCCCTTGTTTTTCTTATTTTGGATGGTACAATTTCTATACGTACCTGCTTGTGGTTGAATCATATAGTGTTGTGAATTGGTGGCTAGGAAAAGGATACAGATGGACTCTTGGGAGAGCATGGCTCTGCAGAAGGCTTGGATTTTATTATTTTGCATCTTCAGGTGGTCCATCAATCAGGTAGAACCAGTTGTGCATCATGGTATCTTGAAGTGCTGTCTTGAAATGAGTTTCAGACCCCAATGGTGTTAATGAGCTGTAATTGGAAGAATAAGGGATATGAGTACTAGATTTAGGCACTTAACTAAATAGTTTCATGTGGATCAAGTTGGATGTTTTATTCATAAGAAGAGCTAGTTTGATCTTTATATGCCTTGCTATTTTAAGTCCTGTAGTTCCTGTGTTTTTCCACTTATTACTGTAGAGATTCAGTTGGGGAGAGGGAGGCCTGTTAGCTTATTCTTGGGTTATAACGTTAATAAAGTCCCATGTGAGGCAAAACACATCCACTCAGAAACGGTTTCTTGTTTTTGTTTTTTTTTTCTATTTTTAATCTACAATCTTATCTTTGCATGCTTTGATATAGTGCCCTCTGTTTCTCACCTCAAAATTGCCCAGTGTTTCTTTTTTTTTTCTGTGAACATTTAGAATTTCTTATATTTCTTTCCCTCACTCTACCTTTCTAGTTTGTTTTTCTAAGAAAAGGGGTAAGTATTGTTTTGATTTCATTTTCTGTGCACTGCTTATTCATGTCCATGGTTTGTACTGCTACATGGGTAGGAAGCTGACTGTCTCTCTGCAGGGCATTCCCACATGTTATTTTGGTTTTTAATTTGTGCTTTGCTTTTTGGTTTTCATAAACAAATTTATGAAATTATTTGTCCAATTTTCTGTTTTCTTTTTGACTGTTGAACTTAGTCACAAATAACTTTTGAAAGTATTTGCTGCATATACATTTCATATTTGAATATGTGCAGAATGCAGATACATTTAGCTGTTAAGTTAGTTTCCTATGGCATGTTATTGTGATTATTGCCATGGTTGGGGTAAGATTTGTATTGATGTCCTCTAGGCTTGGGAATTAAAGATATCTTAGGGTTAGGCTGTGATGTTGGTGGTAATAGGGTGAGTTTTTTGTATTCCTTAGTAGTTATTCCCTGTAAAGCCTCTTTCCTTTTGAAAGCTTTCTAAAGCAAGACAAAGTGAGGCAATTAAACAGGGACTCTCACTACTAATGACTGGGCCTTTGGAGGAATGAACTAATTAGGGGCTAACCCTTCCTTGAAATGTCCTTGCCCTGAAGGGATGGGCAAGTACAACCCATCCTGCCTTTCTGCAGATGAGAAAGGGGTTACAAAGGCACTCTGCCCTGATTATACTACTCTGGGTCACCCTATTAGGCATTCTGTATCCTGCCAGTCTAAATGATTTCTTGATAACCAAGATCTCTTCTGCTGACACTTTCTTCACTTCCTTATCCTCCTACCTCCCATGCAGCTAAGGTGAGGACCAAGAAGAAACATTACCATTGCCTCTGTAGTCTGACACGTCCCATCACCAAGGGCATATAGAGCATAGCATGCTAAACCCTAGGACCAAGAATTAGAGAAAAATGGGCGAGTCCTGCTTACCCCTTTGAAGTCAGCATCCATCAGAACCAAGCAGTTCTAAGTATTGAAAGCAAGGGTTGGCAATGAGGGAATGGTTTCTACTGCTGAAGCAGGCTTTTCTTCCATTCTGGAGACTGGTTGAGGACTAAGCCCTATAAGGACAAGTCACTGAAGCCCAAACAAACACAAAAGACAAAGCAGAGTCCTCTGACCTCCAGGAGGCCAGTTTTATTATATAAAGCTTTGCTTGAATCTAAACTTAATCATGGAAAGGTGGTTTCTGAAAGACTTCTTGTGAGTCTTACCATATCTCAATTAGTTTAAGACCATGATGGACAAAGCTGCAATCCAAAAAGGTTATTGTGACAGTGAGGGAGAAAACATCAGATTAATCACTTATGAGGCATCTCACAAAACAAAGGAAAAGAGAATCATGATGGGATTTGTTGAGAAGGTGAAATCCAAATGAAGCAACTTTTTCATAGGTTCAGAGCAAAGCAGGCTTTGAGTAAAGGGGTGTGTGTCTCTGGGAAGTGGGCCAGGGTCCTGTTCCTTTGTAAACTATGAAATTAAGAAGAAAGTACAATGTTGTGTCCAGAGTTCCCTTTTCTGATGCTGGCACCTGGGCTTTAAATCAAGGCTAATTCTCCATGTCAAAGGGATGTAGATCCTCCAGGGAAAAAAGTGGAGCAGTTCATTCTGACTACTGTACTTTCAAACAGAAAAATTTCTGATAAAAAGTTTCTCAGTAAGAGAACAGAAGAGTCAAAGAAGGGGGTTTACTTTGACACTTTACAGTAGCTTTGAGGAAAGTGTCATTTCTTATTACCTTTATAGCTGCCTTCATGGTGCCTACATTTCCAGCCTGATGAGTGGCCCCATGGTGTTTTGCTCTTTGGGTTAATTTTTACTTTTCAATCTCCCATAGTTTCCTCTTGGTCTCACAGGGGGACATGCATGCCATCTAGTCCTTCAGTACTTTATGTTGAAATTCTTTCTTTCTAGTTGGACCTTGGGAACATGAACATACATACTTTTCCAGTTGTTTTAAGCCAGTGGCTGGACCCTGGAAGGTATCTCATGAAGATGAGGGACCAGATGTTTGAGAGCTGCTTTGCTTCACTCCCTGAGGTGGATTTTTGTGAGTGAGCAGCATCATTCTGGAGATGCCATATCTGCTAATGCCAAGTATTCTGGAATGCAGTTACTATCTTAGGTTTGAATATATACCCTTGTCTTGGCCCCAGCCATAGAATTGAGATACTATGATACCTCATGCACTGTACAGTTAGGTTAATCACTAAGGTAAATGCAATGTGGTTCTCATCCAGGAGCCCCCTGCCTCTGTGGGGAGATGGAGCATCATTGCAGTATGATGTAGTTCCATATTGTAGTTAAGGTAAATAACCTGTGCTTAGGATCCAAAGCCATTCCCAATTGCCTGCTCCTAACCTTCCTTAGAATTTCAGTAATTCTGCAGTATTCTGGAATTTGAGTCTTGCACTGGAAGACTTGTCTGGACAAGTCATTGAAAACTGAGAATGAAGTTGTAATTCACAGGGAAAGAAGCACAGAATGAGAGCATTATCCAGAAAGGCTGTAATTGATAACAGATTGGTAGGGCCATGGCTTCTGTGACCCAAAAAAGTCATGCAAAAGTCTGTGATATTTTTGTACTGCTGTTGAATGGCATTAGGCACAAGTCATTATGTTTTTACCTCCGCCCGCTTTGTTTTGTGGTGGGGAGGCATCTTTCAGAACCCTCATGAGATATAAGATATTTAGATGTCTAGCCTTGAATCATTCAGCTGGTGTGGTGGGGCAGCATGTGTTCTTGAAGCTCAGATTTCATTCTTGATTGGTCTCCCCAAAGAAAACTGAGACAAAAAAGGCCTCCTGTGGTGGTTTCCAAACATCCCTGCATTCTCTTGGGTATACATTTCTTACCTATTTAGCAAGGCCTAATGTGTGCTTGATGTGTTCTAGCAGTGGGGAAGCAGCTGTGAAAAATGCAAAGACCTTGTTAAAATGGAACCTGATTTCTAGTGGGGAGAATGCTCAGGGCTTGGAGGTTGGTATCATAAGCAGCCTTGGTTCCATATTCATCTATTTTGAAATATAACCTTTTTAGTTAAGCTCTCCTTTGAACTAGGGGTGGCCAAAACAAGGTTAAAAATTGTGCTTATAAAATATAAAGCAACATCAGTCAGTTGGTAATTCATTGCCCTTTATTGAGTTCTTATGAATGAAGAAAGCTTGGAAAGTAGCGCTTGCAGTCCTGTATTAAATACCCAAATTTGTAACATCAGTAAAAACATTTACATCTCAAAATTGGAAGACAAAATTATCCACAAAATTTGTGCCATATATTTATCTCATTGGTGGGTACCAGATACTGTTAAATCCATAAATATCAGAATTCTTGGTGAATTCTCACCAGCAAGTTTTCCTGAGGTTGACAAAAACTAGTTAGAAGAGAGAAACGTCACTCCCTGTCTTCTAGCTGAAAATTGTTGCTGTATAAATCGACCAGTCCCCAAGTATAGTGCTTATCTGTTTGTCTGTGTCTGTAAATCATTTTGACTTTGCTTCAGACTATCTGATCACTCTGCTCTCAGTGTTTTGATGGCTTAATCTCCCCTCTTCTGCTGTTGGCATCCTAATGCGTATTATTAGCAGATCTGCCATTCTCCCTGGCCTCTCATGCACTTCCCCAATGATGGTAATTTCCCACTCACATGAACAAAAGCTATGTTAGGTATTGGCTATCAATATTGGAAACTTTTAAGCCAAAATCGGCCCACATGATCCCTTCAAAGAAATTATACTTGGAATGTCTGGATGTGATTTATTTCTCCTCCCAGAGCCATGGTACCCAGATTTTCTGATCCAGAAGGACCCATAGGCAACTGATTTCAAGGAGCTCTGGAGCTCTGTGGAATTTCAGGGAAAAGGTGTGAGGCTTCTTCTAAATGCTCTGAGCCTTGCTGAGAGATGAATGTTGAAACCCCAGAATAAAGAGCCTCAAAGTGGTAGATTCTAGAGAGAAACTGATCTTCAAAGATCTGAAGGTAGAGGTAGGCAAGTGGGCTGTGTCTCCCTGACCCACTCCCCCCCCCCTCCAAAAACCAACCAAACAAACAAAATCAGAACCAAAAGGGAGCTGAATGGATGGACTGGGTCATCTACACCCAGGATTCTGAGAGGTAAGGGGGCCTGGAAACAAATGTGCTTTCCCCTGCTGTCTTCCGCAGGGGCCTCCTAAATACCTCAAAATTATCACAACAATGCAAAGGTGATGAATCACTTCAGTAAATCATCAGCCAGATTGGGAAGTCAAATGTAATGCCCTCTGACAAAACTGTTACGGGGGGAAAAGCAACCTAGATCATTAATGAATGTCTCAGTTTTTTATACAACATGTCCAGTGAGATTCAAATCCTTCAGGGTTCTGATTATCAAGTTGGTCATTCATCTGGGTTAGTGACAGAAGAACTAATGCCTAGGTACTTTTTCATGAGGTTCTCATTGAATCGGTCCTGGACATTATAATAAATTTGAAATCAAACAAAAAAGCTATCCAAGTGAAGCTAATGTGATGGCCATCTACATAACAAGACCAGGCAAAGAAAAAGACAGAGAAATGTGAGGTAGGAGTGTTGAGGAGATGCTGGGCATTCATTTGAAAGAAAGAAAGAAAAAAAAAAAAAACACCTAGAGAGGTTCACTTGTATCCCCTAAAAGAATCTTAGGCATAATTCTTCCCTTAATTATATAGTTCATGAATAAAAGGAAAAGGGGGTGGTTACTGCTGATTCCTGATTTACTATCTGGATGATCAAGTACAAATATATCTCAAATCACAGAGCAAAAATATGAAAGATGATTAAAAGAGAAATCCTGAGGGAGGAGTAAGAGCCTTTGAGAGTAGATCTCAGAGAACCGAAATGAAATGAAAATAATTAAACAAGGTACAAAAAGCATAAATAGGAAAGGTGATAATTACATGAGAAACAGTATTAATGAAAGATCTGGGCCTGCAAATCGGAAGGACTTAGGTCTGGGCTTACACGATGAGAAAAGACCCATGGCTAGATATACTCTTGTAAAATTCTCAAATTTTCTAATGACCTGGATTTTTCCAACTTAGGTCATTTACCTGCTGTTAGGGTTTAGATGTGGTATCCCCCAAAAAACTCACATGTGAGACAATTAAGAAGGTTTGGAGTAGAAATGATTGGGTTATAGCCTTAACGTAATCAATAATTTAATTCCTGATGGGATTAACTTGGGGGTAACTAGAGGCATGTGAGGTGTGGCTGGAGGAAGTGGTTCCTTGGGAGCCTGGCTTTGGGGTATATATTTTGTACTTGGAGAGTGAGTGAATCTCTGTTTTTTTTTTTTTTTATCACCATGTGAGCTCCTTCCTTCTGCCGCACTCTTCTGTCAGGATGTTCTGCCTCATCTCAGGCCCCCCGAGGAATGGGGTATGCTGTCTGTGGATGAAGACCCCCAAAACCATGAGCCCTCAAATAAGCTTTTCCTCCCCTAAAATTGTTCTTTAAGTCATAGCAATGAAAAGCTGAATAAAATACCTGCCTAGGCAGGAAATAAAGGGGGGGGAGGGGCTGCTTACATGTAATAATTCAAGGAGTATTACCCATATGTCCCACCTAAGGGTTGATACTGACCAAACTGTAAAGAAACAAGAACAGAGACATCAGGGTTGGAAAAGATGAGAGGAAGTAACACAGTAACTCTTAGTGTCTAAATGTTTAGCAATTAAACTTGGATGAATGGAGGTAGTTATATAGGGTTTGTAATTTAAGTATAAAATAAGGACATATTAACCTTCCCCAGGAAGTCCAAAAGTAACATACAGTATGCAACCAAAAAGTTGGAAGTGGTGACCAAAAATTAGAAGTAATCTAAAAAGGTCTTAGAAGAATGAGAGGGCGAAATAAAAATATTATAAAAGACTAAGCTTATTAGGGGGAAAAGGGGATAAATGAAGGGTGATTATGGGAAAAATTATTTTAATGGAAATTGCAATCTTGTTTTTAAACAAATAAATTGTCTAGCTATGATCAATGAAAGGGGGATAACTACTAATGAAGAGAGGAGTAAAGCAGAATTTCCAATTTAATGGGTGAGGATTACTTGATCAGCCCCTGGGGGGAAAAAAAGGAGGTGGGAGCAAGAACAATATAAACTGACTGCTAAACACAGAGCAAGATGAAATGAATAAAACCAGATGCAATAGCATTATTTTAAACATAACAGGTTGAATTACAAAATTGAAATTCAGGTGTTGGACTGTTAAAGAAACAAACCTAACAGTGCTAATTGTTTTGGTAGTATAAGAATGTTTAAATATATATATCTATTAAATTATCCTGGGAAATGGAAAATAAGTCAGTAGAGCAATATTAATCATAGAAAATGAGAAGTAGAATAAAGAGCAATGAAAAAAGAATTTATTTAGAAGATGAGTTGAAAATATAGGCATCTCAAACAACATATGAACTAAAATATTTTTTAAATGTTAAATATGACTGTAGAAAGATCCATGCACCCCTACTTTACATCAGTACATTTGGTACAATCGAGTACATTTTTAGGACCCATGGATGTGTGCTGTAATTTTATTGGTCATTTCTAATGAAAGCTAAGTAAAATAAGACTACAAGGAAACTTAAAGCCAATCTTCAGAGTATTGATTCAGTAACCAAGATATCCAACTGCAATATATTTAACATCTTTTTGAAGGTTTTACAAAGAGAATAGTAAAATAGCAAAGGATTGCAAGAGGAGATTATTCTTTTTACCAATTGATGTCATTTTGTATTTTGAAAAGGCAAAGGAGTCTAGTAAAAAAAAAAAGACAGTAGAATTGTGAGATTTTGAGTTTCTAGATAGAAGATAAAAACACAAACAACTTTTCTTAGACATTAAGCTTCTGAAATGAAATGCAGGGGTTGGGGGTGTAGCTCAGTTGTAGAGTGTTTGTATAACATGCACAAGGCTCTGGGTTCAATCCCCAATGCTGCCCCCCACCTCAAAAAAAGGAATAGAATAGGCACACAAATATACTTAGAGATAAGTTCAACAAGATAAGCAGAAGAACTATGTGAAGAAAACCAAAACTTCCTTGACATAAAATCAGAACTAAAAAGTAGATTCTTGTCCTTAGATTCTGTAGCATGAAAATATGAAGTCATCCACAATATATTTACAGATTTAAAACTTTTTAATTTCAGCCTGCACTTTTTATTTGTTCTAATTAGGTACATGTTACAGTAGAATGTATTTTGACATATCATATATAAATGGAGTATAACTTCTCATTCTTCTGGTTGTACATGATGTAGAATCACACCAGTTGTATAGTCATATATATACATAGGATAATAATGCTCGATTCATTCTATAATCCTTCCTACCCCCCATACCCCCTCTCCTCCTTTCCTTCCCCTCTGCCAAATCCAAAGTACCTCTATTCTTCCCTAGCCATTCCCCTGAATTTGTGAATTAGCATCCACTTCTCAGAGAAAATATTTGACCTTTGGTTTTTTAGGGGGATGGGCTTATTTTGCTTAGCACAATATTCTCCAGCTACATCCATTTACCTGCAAATACCACAATTTCATTCGTCTTTAAGGCTGAGTAATATACCATTGCATATATGTATACCACATTTTCTTTATCCATTCATCTGTTGAAGAGCATCTAGTTTGGTTCCATAGTTTAGCTATTTGTTTTGTGGAAGAATAAATGCTTGAGAGGAGAAAATTTACTGGATGCAGGAGGATTGCCTGCTCAAATCAGAGCCATCTCTAAATAGAATATTGTAAATTTATTACAAACAACATAAGAAAAGCTATATACGTCAGGAAGGCAAAAAAATTGAAAATGATTTTGTGTAGAAGACAATATAACATTATGTAGGTGATAATGGATTAGGAAAGGATAGATTCTTCATTAATAGTGTTGACACAGTTGAAGGAAATTCATGTGAATTTTCTTATGTATTAGGAAAAAAAGTACAAATGGGTCAAGACAAAAAAGCAAAAAAAAAAAAAAAATTGCCTGTAGATAGGGGCTACAAACACAGAAACTAAAAATTAAAATATTTGACTTTGTGAAATAAAACAATCTTCAGATGGCAGAGAGACTGTCAAGTAGGTAGACAAGAAGATAACACAACCCCTGTAGATGTGGTATAATGACAAGTCTTTTTATAGTCATTATATGGTGAAACCTCTTACTAATATACCAAAAAAAAAAAAAAAGAAAGGGAAAGGAAATGATAAAAAAGTTGAGAACAAACTGAGCAACAAATTTATGAAAAGATGCAATAAGGACCCAAAAGGTTCCTATCTATCAGATTTTTTTTTTTTTTGCAAATTCTTTTTTTTTTTTCCTTGCCCCCTCTGAGCAGGATTTACTTTCCTGCCTTCTGGCTTAGGGCTTGTCTTTTTGATTTGTTTTATCCAGTGGAATGTTAGTATGATATGGGTGGAGGCTTAGAATGTGTTGTAGGATTAACATGGTCCCTGAGCGCTGTAGATTTCCCACCATGAAAAGAACGTGTCTTGGTAACGTTGCTTCTTGTGCCTGTCCCACAGTGGAGCAGTGACCCTGGTTGATCTGCAGCCTGAAGCAGAGCATCCTACTGGAGGACTAGTGTGTATGAGAACAGAGGCTTGTGTGCATTGAGATCCTGTGGTTGGTTGTTATGTAATGATAATGATAATTGAATGATACAATTAACACAGAAAAAAATACCCTTTTTTGTTGTTTTATAGCTCTAAAAAATTACATACTCCTCTAACTTTTCCAGAAAAAAAATTCAAACTTAGAAAAATACTGTAACAAATGAAATAGAATCATAATAAGGAACATAAGAAAGAAAGAAGTAGAATGGAAGAAATAGCAGAAAACACTGAAACTAATAAAACATGATTAAATTTAATGTTCATAGGAAAGCTTGAAGCTTGGTACAATTGTTAGGAAAGGATTTCAAATTCAAGATCTGTGCTGCTCAAGAAAATTGAAACTCTAATTCAAGTAAATTTCAGATATTTGACAAGGAAGAGAATTTAAAACCATGTTCATAGTCATATTTTATTAGGTGAAAAGATCATAATTAGTGTTAATTCTAGATTGTGGTAGGCAAATGAGAAATTAAAATATGCTAATTTAAAGTTAACCACTAGTTAAAAACAAAACAACAATACAATGTTAAAAAATAGAGTTTCTCCCTCTGAGACTGAGGGTAGATTTGTTTCCTAACCAGGTTGATTAATATATTTCCTCCCCTCTGGGTTTGAATAATTGCTGTAGCCCCTATAAAAAAGATTGGCATTTCCTGACTCAAGGGTTTCTCAGCTGTGACACAAACCCACTGTGTTTACATCACCCTTTGGGCAACCTCAGATCACTCCTATAGGATTTGGAGGCACAGAGCCCATGTGAACATGAAGCAAATGCTGCCCTCTGTGTTGTGAATAATAATATTGGTTATCTTTGACCCAGCATTCTCATGTCTTGTGCCTTTGTCTATGAAATCATGGCAAGCTAATTTGTTAGCTTTCAGATAGAGTAAAATATCAATTCTCTTCATAGATTTTGTGCTGTAATGGTTGCTAAATGTTATTAGTATCACTCCTGAATGAAAGCTACAGTATACCCACAGAGAGAATAATTGTTACAAAAATTTATAATGAAAAACAACAGAGAAATTGAATATGTAAAATGCAAACTTCTAGTATCAGGGTTTTTGTATTTTAAAAAAATCACAGTTGAGAGACTAATACAGTTTTTAGAATGTAACATATCAAGTAGGCAAATGTAAGAATTTAGAAGATTTGACTATAGTCCTCAAAACACTTGAGTATATACTGAATAACTGGATGTAGGAGTATGCACAGACCTAATAACATTTTATTAAAAAAAGGTAATATAAATTATTAAGTTCCCATGAAATAGTTAAAAACATTGAATGTATATTGTAAGTGTCAAAGGAAAGTTCGGTGAATATTCAGGAGTATAATGATTGCCTTTATTTCCTTGCATAAATCCATTTCAACTAGAAATTTGGGACAACCAAAAATTATAGCCTAACAGAAATTAAACATTTTCCCAAATAATTTAGTGATCAAACATGATATCAAAAGTAAATTAGACTGTAGAATTGATAAACATAAAATGCACTCCTAAACTCTGTAGTAAAAGATTATGGTAAATGGATGAATCATAATTGATAGAAAATTTATAACTATGCTTTTATTAAACAAGATGATCTCAAAACAAATGAACAAAGAATTCAAGGAAAGAAACTAGAGAGGCTTAACTAAATTTTTCTTGGAATGATTCTGGTTCTTATTGCTAAATATAAGCTTGTGTTAACACATCATTCCATTTTTAGAAAAGAAAAAAATATAACTCTTTACACTTTAAAGGAAATAAATTGGCTTAAAAGGACTTTTTTGTCAGTTAGTATGTTTCCAGAGTATATATATTTTTGTTTTTGTAGCAAAGATTAGAATAAACTTCAGCAAAATAATTTCTGCACTTCAAAAGTAAATTTCAATAATTTAGTCTTGCTTTTAAAGATTAGTAGTCTATGGTTGAAAGAAAAATGAAAATTGAAGTTATTTTCTTTATTTTTAAAATCTAAAATGCTTATAAGACTTTTCTTCACTGTCTGTGAACTACATTGATTTTTCTAGCTATTTCTCATTTTTTTTACAGCCTATTAGTAAAAACTTTGACCTATAATATATAAAGTTTGCAGAAGGCAGATTTATAATCTATCTAGCATCAAAACAAACAGAGTGAAGGAAAATGTGACAGCCAAACATCAGACAGCAAAACTGGTAAGACAGAAAATTTTCTAGCTTTTTTCATTCCTTTTAAAATGGGGAAGGAGATTTAAGGAAAGTGTTGCAAAAAGTGGGATGAGAATCTCAAGTGCAGTTATGGGAAAGTAGTTTGCTACCAGTACTGAAGAAGGTTTTTAAGAAAGCATTTTTTATCCACCCTTCTTTGCTATTAAAGCAATGCTGGGAAAGGTAATACTTGCTCTTTGTACGACATACAAGATTGTGTAAACATATAAAAATAATCATATGAGGCCCTTTCTGAACTAGTAGCCTGGGTGCTGAGACTTCCTTTGGTGCTGAGGCTACCTCTTCATTCTTTTAGAGTGTCCAGTACTAGGTGTTAAAGTTATCTATGTTTATCCTTCTCGGTAGCCTGGATATGGTCTAAACATCTTCATTTATATATGTCAGCAACTTAGTGCTGATCATTTAGTGCTGTAATTAATAGCGCTGAGTAAATGAACATTGATTTTCTGAATCATTTATTTTATTAGGATTGATTTATTTTAGAAGAGGCATTGCTTGTTTAAGTAGAGTAAACAAGCTTTAGGCTTTTGGCCAAATAACCTTTCAGAAACACTCTCCCAGTATCCATGTTCACCAGTAAGGTGGGGGGGTGTCCATGTCACTGTGTCCTTTACAGGTTTATGCATGATAGTTCTAAAGTCTTTCATTTTAATCAACACAAATATTCTTACTGCTGTAGCGTGCCCTTTTTTTCAATTCTAGAGCAATTGGCCATTTAAGAGAGTTTGCTGTCACATATGAATTGTTCTTGTCTTCTGTCCTTCTTTAGTAAGTTCTAACACTTGCCCACCTCGTATGGTGTGGTTTTCTTGTAGTTTGTTTGGTTTTCCATTTTGACATGTAAAATTTTTGTGTTTTTAAAGATCATTGATTCTTTGTCAATTCCTTTGCCTGGAAATTCCTTCCCAGTCAAAAGTCTAGATTTTTATCTTAGTATTCTTTTGGTCTTCTAAGGTGTCTTGTCTACATGTCGAAGAGTCCACTGTAGTTACTGTATTTGCTTCTGCAAAACTAGGCATGTTCACTTGGGAAGAGCTGTCTGTGGTCTAGATTATCATCTAGAAACAGGGTATTTTTTTCCTCAGTTTTTAAACTTTCCTTTCCAAGTCTCAATAAAGATTTTTTTCTTTATATGGAATCTTTGAGTCTTTTTTTTTTTAAACATCAATTTTGGATTGCTTTGACAGTGGAATTTGTATTACATTTTTTTTTAAAGTACACAGGAAAGGTCTCAATTTTTAATTTTTTATTTTATTTTATTTTTTTTGCAAATTTACTTGTATCCATAGAATTTACCAGACTCTCATATTTATCAATAGCTGCTCAGTTAATTAATTTTTGTTTTCTAGATAGACAGCAATATATAAAAGTAAAGTGGCATTTTTATTCTGTTCTGGCTTTTAATGGGACTCATCAATTTTTTTACCCATTAGGAATGTTACTTTTTATTGTTTTGAGATTTATCTTGTAATGGTAGTCCCAAGATTTATTTATTTAATTAAAAACCTGAAATGGATATTGAATTTGACAAATATCTTCTTGGTACTCATTAAGATGATTTTATGGTTTTCCAAAGTTTAACCTATTAAAGTCATATATTACATTTTCATTATAAATATTCCTGGAGAATGTTTTTATGACCTCTTGTCAAAGGATAATTATTTTAATTTGCCATTGAAACGGATCCTTTTTTCCCTGAATATTTAGCATAATCACATTTTCTTCAGTTTCCGTGGGCTACTCACACCTTACATTCTGCCACTGTTCTTCATGTCTAAGGGGGTTTACTTTGTTGCTAGAACTTCATTCTAACCTTTTTCCTTTTGTTCCCTCCTCCAAATCAAGTGGATCAGCTCAAACCCAGTTGGACAGATAAATATGTGGACTGTCTTCCCTGCCTACCTGCCCACTGTTCCTCCCTGTTCCCACTGGTTGATTGGAATGGCTTTCTAAGAGGTCTCGCCACCTGCTTTTTTCTCATCCTCTTCTGTCAGAATGATTTTCTTCCTAAAGCACAAATCTGATCATGTCATTTCGATTTTTAAAGCCAGTTTGTGGTGTTCCTTTGTCTTCACTGTGAAATTGAAACTCTTTTGCCAAGTCATTTCTGGCTTTGACTGCCTTCAGGTCGCCACAGTTGCCCTTGTTCCAGCCTTATTGTGTCACTTAGTTTTATAGAAACTTGATATGAGGTTCTCACAGCCTAGAATTATCTTCTGGTTGGCTTGGCTACTCCTGTAGTTTCCCTTGTTGGCTCAGAATCCACTGATTGTATTCACCTTGGAAAGGTTTTACAACTTGCCATTCATACAAGTTTGGGTGTCTCTTTTCTAATTAATTTTCTTCTTTCTCCACAGGGAACTTCTTGGGAACAAAAGTTGTGTACCTTATTCATTTTATTTCTTGTGCCTCCTAAATAATAAAAAATCAAATATTTACTGGGTAAGTGGATGAAGCATGGGTGAACTGGCTGCCTATACCCTGCCTTCTAGTAGACCCTGGTTTTGTCTTCTGTGCTGCTACCAGAGTGTTCTTTCTACAAGATTAAACTAATCCTTTTACAACAGTATCCTAAATCCTTTAATGACTTTCAACAACCTCCTGATAAAATACTTTCAGCAGTGTTTCTTCAACCGCCCCAGGCTGTGGCTCTTAGCTCCAATTGTAGTTAGGATCACCTGGGGAGCCTTGAAAATTCCAAGATATCCAGGCCCTGCTGCAGGTCAATCTCTGTGGCCTCAGTATGTGCCTTGATTCTGATAGGCAACATGATAAGACTTGCCTGAGTCCACAGCTTCACATTTTACAGCAGCCTCCAGCTACTCTCTCTATAGGGAAGTGCCCGAGGGCTTATGGAGAAGTGCCTGGCTTCCCAACTTTCTGCTGAGACCAGCTTCCTGGCTCTGAGGTTGGGTCCTCAGGGCCCTGCTGCCCTAGATGTGTGCAAATCTGCTCCAGGCCCCTGCAGCAGCTTGTGCTGCAATTGCTGGTGCATCTATCTGCCTCCTGGAGTAGCAGCATGGTATGGGTGTCCAGGACTGTTCAGTGGGTGCCACAGTCCACACTGTGGGCATGCTGAGATAATCAGCCTGCAGAAGCTGGGCCATGTTCTTTAGAGCCTTCTGGATATGTGATCTTTATATTTACCTAAGCCGTACTGGGCAGTGGGTTGAAGAGGGAAGAGTCATTTTTGTCTATTTGTGTTATGCCTTATTAAATGGACATCAAATAAAATGAAGTACATTATGTCCCAACATGTATTGAGTCTGGGGGAGCAGGGCCAGTGATGCTTATGGGCTGCAGAGGCTGTGTTCTATGCAGATTCCCCTCTGAGTAGGTTTTTGGTATCTGGATAAGGTGGAGAGGGGCCCTCTAGGCTATGTTTTCAGAGCAAGTTTTTTAAATTTAGGGGATTCTACTAGTTCCTCACATTTTTACAGATACACACACACACACACACACACACACACACACATACACACACACACACATACATACACATACATATACATACATATATAAACAGTATTGTATTTATGTGTGTATATGTATGTATATGTGTGTGTGTGTGTGTGTGTATAAACAGTATTGTATTTTTTCCTTACTGATGTTTTTAAATTGAGTTCATGATCTGCATTGTGTAGGGTAGGGTGAGAAAAGGGTGGGAAAGACAGGAAAATGAAGAGCATGTGTGGCTGGCTGTGTATGAACAGATCTTACCGTGTTCTCATATCAGGGGGTCAGTGTCTGGTTCTGCTTCCTTCAAATATAGCTGGTAGTTTCTGTTTCTGAACCTCTCTGTATCCCTCAGTTTCTTCATTTGTAAAGCAGAGATACTAGTTCCCATCTCACTGGTGGTTGGGTGGATTAAAGGAGTCAAAGCATTTAAAGTCCTTAGGATAATACTTGACACATAGAATGTGCTCAGTTAATTCGAGTTATAATTATATTCATGACAGTTAAACTAATTTAACCCTCACAGCAGCTATTTGAGTTCCCTATTACAATCCCCATTTCATAGAGGGAAGGAGCCTCAGAATTTCAGTTACTTGTCCCGAGGTCACACAGTTGACAATTGGCAGAATCAAACTTATGCCTGTCTGATCCTGAATCCTGTGTCTTCCATGCCATCTCACCATCTTTCATTGCTTCTGGAAAAAAAAAAAAAAAGAGGAAGGTATTTAAACCACTAATATTTTGAAGTCTGTAGTTAGGAAGGTTTTAGTTTTTATTTGATCTGGTGGGACTATTGAAAATACTGACTTTGGGCAAATGGATGAATCTCAAGAAAATTATGTTCTGTGCATAGAATAATTTTGGGGATCAGGACTGTAGAGATAGAAAATTGGAGCTGATGGTGATGGGTTTTGAATGAAGAAAATAAAATCACCCAGACACTGTGGCCTGGATGTCACAAGGAGTCCTCTGACTTGTGGCAGCATGAGTCATGGATCCAAGTGCTGCTTTCCCAATGTAGGGGTAGCTGTGCTCTGTTATGGATTTGGAGTGAAAAGAAATATTGTCAAAGCTCTATCCAAAGAGCGAGGATGAGATTTGATTTCTAATTTTTAGTTAATGGATTTTGAAACTTGTTCTTCTGTGTCGGCAGAAGAATAGGAACTAAGTGTTTCCTTATCCAGTAATCATAAAACGAAGCTGAAGGGCAGTGCTACTTAAAGAGCACACTAGCTATGGTTGTCTTGTTCAGTTACTTGACTCCCTGAAACTCCTGCAGTGTGCATCTCATATTAAACATAGACCCAATGTGACAGTGCAGTTTGAGTGGCAGCCTTTCTGGGATCTAGAAATATATGCGTATGACAGCTGTGACTTCTTTTGATAGTGGCACTTAGCAGCATATGCTGCCTTTCAGGTTATCTGCATTTTCTATCCTAAGCTCTGTGCTTTGCAACTTGTCATTCTTCATTTGGGTTTTCTTTTTAGAATAAAATGTAGCTTCTGTGTTCTCTTGTGACTTTATATGCATGAGATTTTGGGGTTTTTCAGTACTGAAATACAAAACATAAAAAGGAAAATATTTGCTTATAAGCCTAAACATATGGCTTCCAGAGGAACTGTTATTACTTATATAATTATCTACAATATGATTTTCTTCACATGTAAGAAACTTTAAAAATAGCATACATTTTATTTCGCTGTGCAAAATTGAAAACATTTCTTTTTATCCACTTTAGAAATTTTGTTTTCGATTTTTTAAAAAATCATAATCTTCTCTGGCACCATCTTAAGGATAACTATGGATTGAACAGTGGGGAAGGTAATGTGGCATTTCTATAAACCTCTCAGTTTCTCTTTTACCTGACCTTAAGAGTATGCAGTTATTGCTGGGTGTGGTGCTGCATGTCTGTAGTCCCAGAGACTTGGGAGGCTGAAGCAGGAGGATGACAGGTTCAAGGCCAGCCTTAGCCAAAAGGGCTGGACTTTAGCTAAGTGGCAAAGTGCCCCTGGGTTCAGTCCCCACCATGTCAAAACAACAACAAAAGAGTAAGTGGTCATCTCTTTATCTTCTGTATTTGTTTTTTTCTCCTGTATTTTTTAAATCTATTATGGAACAAAGTAAGAATTTTTTAAAATTAAAATTTCCATTTTTCTAGTAGGATGATTTTACTTAGATTTACATATGGCTTTGTTGTATATTTCTGATGTGAATGACTAAATCTTTACATTATTTCACACTTACTGTCTTGGTGTTCTAGAGCAGTAGCTGGGAAATGAAGGTCATACCCCTGGCTTTGGACTTGCCAATGACAAATGTTTATCTATGACTAATATATGTCAGGTGCTTATCTCACTTAGCCAAATTGGCAATTGCTGAAACTTGAAGGTTCCTGTTTTAAACCCTACTTTATTGGGGGAGAGGCTTGATTTTAATAACCACATTCTGCTTTGTTAATTTGTGATTGACAGTTGGCTGCAGATAACAAAAGCTATACCTAAGACCAGAAACTTATTTTTTCCATCTCTGCCATCTGATCTTATTTATTTATTTATTTATTTACTTATTTATTTATTAGAATTGTGCACAAAGAGGAATGCAGGTTTATTGTGTCCCCAGTGGAATAACAAATAAGAGGCAGCAGATCAGTCACAGTAAGGATCCCAGAAATCCGGAAGCTTAACTTTTCAATATAGATTATCTAAGTTCTATGAAATGTTTTCTTCAACCTTTTAAACTCTAATCTGATGAACAGACTAAAAATCAGGGTATTCTTCAAATCAGCAAAAGCTGATTTTACCAAAGGTACTGAAGTTACATTATTTAAATTATCAATAACTAATTATAGTTACTATATTTATTTACATACCATCTAGGGGCAGGTCAAGGGGAATAAGAGAAAGGCATAGTGAGTGCACCAGCTGTTTAGAATTAAAGCCTTTGTTGGTATAACTGCATGCTTTTGAATGCTTCTCTCAACTATTGACTTTTCCTTTTAGAAATAATCCCTCTCCAACTGGGAGGCTTAACTTTCCTGAAAAGCACTGTGGCTGGCACAACCGTGGTCTCCAAGGAAATAAGGGGTTAGGGTTTCATAATATTTCTAAGCATAGACTTTGGAATCAAACAGATCTGGGTTTTGAATCCCAGCTCTATCACTTATCTGCATGGGCAGTTACCTTACCTTCAGCATTCACATTTTGTTACTAATGAAATGGGGATAATAACTTTGGCTTCACAGCCTTGTGAGGATTAGATAAGAAAAAATGTTTCTCAGTTTAGTGTCTAAAACCCAGGAAGCATTTAGTAAATGAAGATCTCCCAACTATCTAGGGGAAAAATTTTAAATGGCATTAAATGTGTATTTAAAAACTCATTAAGTGAAATTTCTGAAAGTATCGGTTTCAGAACATTCTACATTTGATTGCACTGAGACCTACTTTGGAGGGTAGCTTCCTCCTGAATCTTTTCTTGAAATTTTTAGGGAATAATTAATTTTTTTTATAAAGTAGTTAATTAAGTTTCTTACATTTGTCTTTTGTTCTTTTTATGTATTACATATATGTTTAATACATATATGCACATGTATCTTTATGTTATAAAGATTTATAAATTTAAAGATTTCTTATAAAGAGCATATTCTTATGTTGTTTATATTCTTATGTATACATACTACATATACATATTACATATATTTCATTCTTATGTGAGTCCTGTGAAATCAATACTGTTGTCATCCCCACTTTATAGATAAGAAACAGAGCTTTTAAGAATTTGAGTTATTTCCTTTGCAATTAGTAAATGGTAGAGCTGGGATGGAGCATCAGTTGTGCCAACAGGGCATGAGTTGTTGCTGTCACTCCTTATTCTGACAGCTAGGATGTCATGAGGTGCTGACGAATATTCTTCCACATTTCTATGTCCTGATAAGTTTATTAAAAGCTTTTGTAATAGCCCTTACTTGTTTGGGATTTATTGTCTTCTGCTCTGGAATGTACACTTACTGGCACATTTTCTTACGTGTTAGCAAGATGGCTTTTCAAAATTATCTTGGTGTGAAATGAGAGGGAAAGGAGGGAACAATTGTCCTCTTTTCCCTACCCATCGTTCAATGATAATGGGCTTTAGGACTGGGTAACAGTGTCATTAGGTTAGGTTAAGGAGAGTGAAATTTATTCTGATTGATTGATTGATTGATTGATTTAATAATTGTGGTGCTGAGGATCTGACCCAGGGCCCCCAGCCATCTCCCCATCTCCTTAGCCGCTTGCGGGGGAAGTAAACCAAATGGTATTGGCAAAATGATCAGACATGTAGGAATGTTCTTAAATCAATATAAAATATTTTTAGATTATAGCTGGCTAACAGGGACTCTATATTGTATTTATTATGATCATGATTTAATAATTTAAGCCTTCTACATATTTTTTATTTACCTTCACAAGAGATAGATAAACTGAGCCCAGAAATGGAACATTCCTGGTGTTTGCCAACTAGCTTCCTATCCAGCTACCTCTCAGTGACCTTGGGAATGTCACCTATCTGGAGTTATGGTTCCTTAGTCACGAGGTAGAGATGATAAAAGATAACCACATAGGTTTGTTTTGTTGATGAATTGAGTTTACATTTCAGCAGGCATAGTGTATCTGAGGCTGTCCATTACCAATAAATGCTATTTCAGCTGCTATACTTTTTATTATTTAATATGTTCCTACACATAGAGGACACTATATGAAACTAAAAAATGGGGTATACTTTAATTATGAAAGTAAAAATGTCCATAATATTTTCTTTAGACCTTCTGATGTTATTAGTAAAATGAAGCTGTACGGAGACCTGGAGCTCAGAAAAAGTTGATGCCATGGTACTTCAGATGCAGAGCCTGAGTGTGTGTGACTCATGAGTTTCTAACTATTTCAGCTGTCTTCCAGCCATTCAACATGCAGGGTTTTTTTTCCGATTCCCTCCATGTTCTAGGCACCATTGTGGTTGGTCTTTGTCTACCCTTAGCCTCCAGAACGTGTTTATTAATTTATCATTTTTTTAAGAATACCGGTCATCAGTAAGTAATATAAGCTGACTTTGATTCTCCATGGCCATTTTAATCAGTTGTCTTCAACAAGGAGGGACTACATAAAGCTACATGTGCTTTTAGGCTTGAACTTACAAATGCTTGAGATGGAGACACTGAGGCCATGCTCCATGTAATGGTTAACTTAAGCACTGACTTCTGTCTGCAGTAACATACAACTGTAAACCTTCTAAAGACAGATCTGGGTCACAGTGTTTGGAGCGCCTGCTCTCTGCTGCCTGCCAGAACATGCAGTTACTTATATCAAGTATAATCCACCACCATTTCAGATGATTCCCTCAGGGTGGATGAAATTCATCAGTGGGGAGTTGAGGAGTGCCTTTGTGTCTCAGAAGTCAGTGCTCTTATTGTACCAAGCTGGGCTGTGGTAGGAGTACAGAAGCAGGAAAGTTGGGGTAAGATGGCTGGACCGCAAGTGTTGACTGCATTTTGTAAATGGGGAAAAAAAGAGGAGAGAGAGGCGAAATGATTTAACCAGCTAATGGCATGCCTGCCTTCAGTGCACCAGTATGCTCCTGTCTCTGGGCTGTGGCTATTCCTCTACTTGGACCATTCTTCCCACTGATGTTATTTGCATGACTTATTCTCTCATTTAGTTGTATATCCCTGCCTCAGCATCCCACCTGAAAGAGCACTCTGTCCCCTCCCCCACCACCCCTTTTCCCTGGTTTATTTTGCTTTTAACATGCAGCAGCATCTTGTGTTAAAGGCTGATTTGTTTGCATCTTTATGTCTCTCCTGCCAGACTGTAAGCTGCACAAGGGCAGTCTCTTTGTCTCTTTATGATTGTGTTCTCAATACATAGAAAAATGCCTGGTTTTACTCAAAGTGCTAAATAAATATTACTTAAATTAATGAACAAATTCATTTATTAGATATTTATTGCCAACAATTACTGTGTTATGCTGGTTGCCAAGGAAACAGTTATAAATAGGATGCAGTCTCTCTAATGAAGATCTTATTTTCAAGTGGAAGAGATACAAGTAAAACAGGAATATAGTGTGTTATCTCCTATGACCAGGATGTGAATAGGGTGATGTGGAAATACTCAGAATGGTCCTCTGCCTTAGGGATCAGAGGATGCATCCAGGGAAGGTGATGTCTGAGCTTAGTGTTAGAAGCACCTCTAATGAAGCAGACGACGTATGGAGGGTTGGGCAGGGGGCCAACAGGCAGAGGGGACCTCCACTGGGGGTGCTAGAGAAACCAGAGAGCTCGGAGCATTTTAGGAGTTATGACTATGTGCCTGACTGACGAGAATAATTGATGAAATAAATATGTGCTCAGTGTTTATTTGGCTACACTGAAATTTCATATAAAATAGTACATTGAAAATACTGCTTTTACTGCTTTCATAATTTTGAAATATCTTGAACATTTCCTGTCTGTCTTCCAGGTCAGTCCTGTCATAAACAGAAGCCCCTTTTGGGGTGTCTAACAAAAGTTCTCCAGAGCTTAGCATGGGGTCAATTCTTGCTTCATTCCATAATAAGCATTACAGAGTGTGTCCTTTGTGCTAGGCACAGTGTATTAAATTGGACAAAATGTCTTATACTCTAGGGCAGAGTTTAAATTTTGAATGTTCCTGATACAGCACCCTCTGAATATGGACATGGTAATGTTGGTGAGTGTTATCCTCACATTTATCAATTTACACAGCCTTAAGAAAACCATTTTTGCTCTTTCTTTTGTTTCTTCTGGTGGCTATACCTGGTCCAAATTTCTAAATATTGTTTAGGTACTGCTTTAACTGCATTTGTTCTTGTAGCTTCCATGTACTGACTTCTCTTCCCTCAGTACCTTTGTGGAATTGTATTAATTTTTTTATTTTACTCGAATCACTATTCATTCTTTATGTTGTTATGCATAAGCAAATATTTGCAACTGGGAGTTGTGTGGGTTTTTTAGTTTAGTTTTTTTTTTTTTTTTTGAGGGGGTGTGTAGGGGGATACTGGGGCTTAAACCCAGGGACACTTAGGTACATCTCCAGCTCTTTTTATTTTATTTTTTTAATTTTGGGGCAGGGTTTCACTAAGTTGCTTCCAATATAACTAAGTTACTGAGGATGGCCTTGAACTTGTGATCCTTCTGTCTCAACCTCCTGAGTGACTGAGATTACTGGCATGCACCACTGGGCCAGTTGTTGTATGGTTTGCTTATATTTTGTTTTTTTTCTGAGACTGATGACTTGTTTATGTCCTTAGTTTTATTTCATGCCAATTATTAGATTTCCCATACTGTCCAAAGGCTTCTGACCATAGCCTTCTTCAAGGTTAGTCTAGGTTAGGATCACATCTTTTCTGATGTGTGTATTTTTTGTTTTTGTCTCTCCAGAGATCTCCATCTACTCTCTGGACTGGTTGCTCTGTAGGACACCTTTAAGATCTTCCTGGAACTTCTCTTTGCTTTTATCCTGGGTAGTTTCATCTTACAAACTTCCTCCAACCCGTCACTTTCTTGATCTTTCCCATGATTGGGTAAAACATGACAGCACAATGCCCTGTGTTGCCGGTGCTTAACAAATCTGGGCTTTGAGTCACGCTGCTCCAGTCTGGACTGGTTGTCCTCTCTAGCTGTGCTTATCTGTCATCCTAAGATCTTGATCATCCTCTTGGGAAATCCCTTTCCTCCTCTTTGTGGCTGATACTTCTGTTTTCTGTGACCTTCTCTTTCTCTTAGGTGCATTTCTCATTTTGATAAAGCACATCCTTCAGTAGCTTCCTGAAAGATGGTGCATGGAAGAAATATATTTTAAATTCTTGATTTGAAAATGTATTTTTCCTTATACAATTGATAGTTTCGGTAAAGAATTTTAAGTGGAAATCTGTTTCCTTCCAATTTTTGAAGCTGAAGCTCTTAGTTTCTGATGAAGAAATTCAAGACCTTCTAAATTACTCATCTTTTTATTACAGTCATGTGCTGTAGTTTATGCTAATTTTCACCTTTTGTGCTGGGAATTTAACCTTCTTAATTTGGACATGTATATGCTTCCTTTCTGTGAGACTGTTTTGAATTACTGGCTAGAGGCTTATTTTCCTGCTTTCTGGAATTCCACTGAGCTTCATATTAGTTCATTCATCTTTTCACTTTTATTTTCCACGTTTTGTCTTACTTTGTTTCTCTACTTTTGTTTTATTTATTTATTTGTTTTTGAAATTTATCTTCCAACCCCTTTATTGAATACCTCATTACTGTTGTTACATTTTCATTTTTTTGTTCTCTGAATATATTTTCATTTCACTTTTGTTTTGTTTTGTTTTCTCTGAATACTTTTTATAGCTTCATGTTCTTGGGTCATGTTGTATGTTTTATTCTTCAGAAAGGATTAAGGACAGGGTGGTGGTACCTGTTTTTGTCTGTCTGCTAGTCTGTTTCTTCTAAATTGCCTTTTTCTATTAGTTTTGATTTTTAGCTTTGTATTAGTTTTCCTCACCTCTCAGGCAATTCTGGGTTGCCTGCACATTTTTCAAGAGTAATGGGATTGAAAACTATTTGGAGGCTCTCAGTATACAGGTGAGGCTCATTGATGTGTAATCTGACTGAATCATTTTGGGGGGAGCCTCTATCATCAGCTGTATTTAGTTTTTTCACCTTGGCATGATCAGATTCCTCCAAGACGGGCATTGGTCTGGCTGCCAGTGTTCCAGGTGTGAGTGGAGAAGATGCTTGGGGCTTAGTGTTAATTATGTAAATATTCCCTTCATTTCTTATTTTTAGGTATTGCATCCCACTTTCAGTTATATCTGGGTCTCCCAGACTAGAGACCCTCTTTCCAGAGAAGAGCTTCTCATCCATTTGCCAGAGTGGTAAGAGGCCATGGCCAGCAGTGTGGAGCTGGGCAGGAGATGTAAGGGTATGTTGCATGAGTGGCGTCCAGCAGTATGACCTTGTTTTATCCACTTTCTATGTGACCAGAGGTGTTTGGTCCTGACCTATACTGAAATTTCAAGGATACTTTGGTATTAGTTAGGGGGTTGGTACTTAACTCTTACCATTATTAGGTTAGGATTTGGCACTTCTGATTTTGATAGTTAATAGTTGTCCATCTGCTTTAGAGTTTTTCAAAATTTTGTTGCTGTGGACTCTTATTACTCTCTTTCTTATGTCTTAAGAATACCTGTTTACTTTTAGCCAGATGTTTTAAAGTGGATACCATTTAATATCCAGTATGTATCTATTGAACATGACAAATTATTCATTGACTGTAGTCATAATTATATATTATATGTAAATGATTATATGCAAATACTGACATCTGCAGATTGTTGTGCCATGACTTTATTTTTTTTCTTTTGTTTTTCCTAAAGCTGATAATGACTTATTTGTTTACCTAGCTAAATAAATATACAGTGCTTAATAATACATTTTGCATACACAGTTGATTATGGATAATTATAGTTTCTTTAGTAATTGTGTATGTATTCCTATGTATACCATATATACATATGTATTGATTCTGTTACAGTCTCGTTATTCCTTGTATGTATTGGCATACAATATGTATGATGTGTGTGTGTATATGTGTGTGTGTGTGTGTGTGTGTGTGTGTGTGTGTATATATATATATATACTGACATACTGACATAAATGCACAAATTATGACTAATTTAATTTAATGAAGATCCATATAAGCTGCAGTTGGCTTCTATTTTATATGCTCACTAAATTAATTAATCCTATGTAGATTTTGGTTCTTCCTTTGCTAGGTAGCCTTAAACATTTGCCAGATAATTTGAACAGAATTAGGTAATGTAATATTAGAATCAAATTATGATGGTAAGTGGCTTTCTTCAGAGATGGTGACAATTGGATTAATAGAGGTCTGGGCAGGAAGGAGTTCTGCATTACCACAGACTCATTTCTGAATCTACTTGATTAATCCATTAAAATCACTAAATTCCTTTATAAATCAATGCAATCAGTATGTAGTCAAATGAAATTAAACTCTCTTGTACATAATTTTCAGAAGTTTCAAAAACATTTTTTTTTCAGTGAAACCTCAAATGCTTTCTGAAAATTCAGGTACATTAACCTTACCATATACTTTAATGTACAAGGTTATTTACATGATAAAACATAGTAAGATGGGCGTATTTTTCAATTTGTAGTTTTATTAGAGAAGATATGTATCAGTATTAAAATAGTATTCCACTTTCATCTTTGACCTTTGCAATTCAGTCCATCCTTTGTCTTGTTTTTCATCTGCCTTTTATCTGCTGACGTCTCCATAGTTGCTCTTCAGTGCATGCCTTTTGAATAAAATTATTATTCAGGGCCATAGTAATTTCAGTATATCACTGGATTCAGATTTTCAGGCAACTATCTAAAAATATCTGTCAGGTAAACAAACAGGACAACCTCTGCAGTAGTTTTGTCAGAGGCTCATAAGAGTATAACTATAATTCTCCATATACAAGGGAATAAAAGATCAGATTTTTCATCTGATCTTCATAAACAAGTGGTTTCCTGCTGGATGTGGTAGTGCATGACTATAATTGCAGCAGCTAGGGAGACTGAGACAGTAGGATCTGCAAGTTCAGAGCCAGCCTCAGCAACTTAGCAAGGCCCTAAGTAACTTAGTGAGACCCTGTCTCAAAATAAAAATACCAGGGTGGAGGAACTTCTTTAATAAGACTACTGTGGCGCAAGAATTAAAATCAAGAATTAATAAATGGGGTGGACTCAAACTAAAAAGTTTCTTAGAAAAAGAAATAATCTGTGAGGTGAACAGAGAGCCTACATCTTCTAAGCAAATCTTTACCCTTCACACATCAGATAGAGCACTAATCTCTAGTGTATATAAAGAACTCAAAAAGCTAAACACCCCCCCAAAAAAACAAAACAAAACAAAACCCAATCAATAAATGGGCAAAGGATCTGAACAGACACTTCTCAGAAGATGATGTACAATCAGTTAACAAATACATGAAAAAATGTTCAATTGGAGAAATGCAAATCAAAACCACTCTAAGATATCATCTTACTCCAGTCAGAATGGCAGCTATTATGCATATAAACAACAATAAGTGTTGGTGAGGATGTGGGGAAAAGGTACACTCATACATTGCTGGTGGAACTGCAAACTAGTGCAGCCAATATGGAAAGCAGTATGGAGATTTCTTGGAAAATTGGGAATGAAACCACCATTTGACCCAGTTATCCCTCTCCTTGGTCTATACCCAAAGGACTTAAAAACAACATACTACAGGGACATAGCCACATCAATGTTTATAGCAGTACAATTCACAATAGATAAACTGTGGAACCAACCTAGGTGGCCTTCAATAGGTGAATGGATAAAAAAAAATGTGGCATATATACACAGTGAAATATTACTCAGCAATAAAAGAGAATAAAATCCTGGCATTTGCAGGTAAATGGATGGAGTCAGAGAAGATAATGCTAAGATAGCCAATCCCCCCAAACCAAAGGCTGATTCATAGTGGGATACAGAGAGGGAGCATGAGAGGAACAGATGAACTCTAGATAGGGCATAGGGGTTGGAGGGTAAGGGAGGAGGCATGGAGTAATTAATGATGGTGGAATGTGATGATCATTACTATCCAAAGTACATCTATGAAGACACGAATTGGTGTGAATATACTATGTATACAACCAGAGATATGAAAAATTGTGCTCTATATATGTAATAAGAATTGTAATGCATTCTGCTGACATCTATAAATAAAAAATTTACATTAAAAAGAAAAAAGAACCAGAGGAAGTATCTAGAAAATCCTCTAAGATCCGTATAAGGAAGTATAGCACACAGACCCTCCCTCAGAGGAGGTGCTTCAGGTGTTCAGCACCCTGTTGGCCATAATGAATTCATACTGTAGAATAAACATGGGAAAGCATCTTTGGGGAATTCCAGAAGTGCCTTGATAGAGGAAGTTGGGGATTTCAGAGGAAGGTACCCCATTTATCAGAGGTTAATGCCAAAATTATTTGGGTAAAATTTCTTTTTTTTATATATTTTTTAGTTGTTGATGGAACTTTGTTTTATTTATTTTGTTATATGCAGTTCTGAGAATCAAACCCAGTGCCTCACACATGCTAGGCAAGCTCTCTACCACCGAGCAGAACCCCAGCACATGGGTATAGGTTCTTGTTATGGTGTGAGGTGTCTACCAAAAGCTCATGTGAGACATGTAAGAAAGTTGAGAGGTGAAAAGATTGGGTTATTAGAGCATTAACATAATCAGTGTATTAATCCACCTGAATGGATTAACTGGGCAATAACAGTAGGTGATGAGGGTGTGGCTGGAAGAGGTGGGCCACAGGGAACATGTCTTTGGGGGTTACATTTTGTCCCAGATAAACAGAGCTCACTCATTCTCTTTCTCTGCTTCCTGGTGCCTTGACCTGAGCTCCTTTCCTGCCTTGATGTTCTTTTTCCTTGGCCCCAAAGCAATGGAGTCAGCTATCAATGGACTGAGACCTCTGAAACTGTGAGCCCCCAATAAGCTTTTCCTTTTCTACATTATTCTTGCCAGGTCTTTTGGCAGCAAAAAAGTTGACTAAACACTTTTTATGTGTAACATTACTTGTATTCAGAGTGATAGGCCGTGGGAATATTTTGGGTATGCCAACATCGACAGCATAAATTTATTTAGTACCTTTTATTTTTTACTTTGGTGGCCACTAACTTCAACATTTTGCTTTAATAATCACCCTCTAAGCTATCTATAATTATTATTAGATATTACTACACTTATAAAAAATGAAAAACCTCAATCTCAAAGATTGTAAAAGATACATTTTCTTGAAGTATTCTGGATGCCACACAAACTCTTCTAGAACCTTTCCCATTCTCATAAAGAAGTGAAGAGTAGTCCTTTGGAATGTGGGCTGGCCTTTGAGGTTGCTTTGGTGAATAAAATGTGATAGAGGCAGCACTGTAAAAAAATGCATTCTACTGTCATATATAAATAAAAAATAAAAATAAAATTAAAAAAAAAAAAAAACACAAGGGTGGAGGGATGTGGTGCAGTGGGGTTAGCCCCTCTGAGTTTAATCCCTGGTACAAAAAAAAAAAAAAAAGTTTCCTGCTCTGAAACTACCTAAAGAATAAGGAGCTTAAGGAGCTCTTCTCTGGGAAAGAGTGTCTTTATTCAGGTTTTTTGCTCTAAAACTATCCTGATTTTCCCGTAAGGACTTTTAGATTCTTTTACTCTTTTTCCCCCTCGAATGAGAAAATCCTTAGACACCTTTTAGTTTGTGCTAAGTAAAAGAAAATATGTTCTAAATAAATAAATGCACTTAAAAAAATGTTAACCTTGATGCTCTTATTTATGGTGGCCTACACCTGACCCCCAACTCTGGTGATGAAGATTGGTTTAAGAAATATTGGTGGTTTGTAGCTAATACTTTTGTTCTTAATCCCAAAGACTGTGGGATTTTTCTTGTGGTAGAAAAAGAAATAATTGAGTGATCCCAGTTCGTTCTTGTTCTGAAAGTGACTTAGCATCTACTCTGAAAATTGCTTATGGAAAGGTCAGTAGACATATGCAAATCACTTCTTCCTCTGGGTTTGACAAAAAAAGCTTTTGGCTTTGTATCCCTGTGTGTGTGATTCCATATACTCTGAAAACACTAGAGCTGATTTGATAGGATGCATCTGTTTAAGAAGTGCCAACAGGTTTATTGTTTAGGAGGCTTAGATACTGTAGTTCATGTGGTTTATACCTATATCAAGCTTTTAATTTTAGTATTTGGAATACTTCTAAAAAATATTGTTATTTCACACAATCATGTGCTTTACATCAAATAAAGGAGACTTTCAAAATTATATCTGTAGTTGTTTTTGCCTTACTTTACCTTTTTGGTCATTGGAACACCTATAAAAATGTTTATTAGAGTCTTAATGCGAATAATTGCTACAGATTTTTTAACTTTTACTTCAGTTTCTCAAAAGTTTATTTTCAGCCTGACCCTTTCTTGGTTGAGTTGGGTACATCACTCCAAAAGGAGTGAGAAATTCATTTGAGAACCTTCAGGCGATGGGAAAAGGAATAAGATTTGGCAGTTTTCAAAAACAAAAGGAACTTACAATTTCATGGACATGGGATGGTAATACATGTGTATGAATAAATGAAATTTTTATTTGAGCTATTATCCAAGGAAGTTATTAGCAACATATAAGGGGGAGCAAGTTTAACTTTTCTTAATTCAGTTTACTTCTAATAATAGATTTGATGCTTTTTTATTTAGGAAACATTAGATAGTGAAGGCATTTGTTAAGTGATATTAGTTTTTTAAACTTAAGTTTAGCACTTTGGGCATGAAATCTAGGATTATTTGGGGATATTATAGTTATGCACATATGGTTATATCTTTTGTCTGCTAATCTCAGTGGTGTTCTCTGCATTATGTGAATACACTTAGAAGGACTTCTAGGCTCACTGGGTCTCCCTAGATAAGTCTTGAATAATTTTCTCTTTATTTTAAAATGGACTCTGTCCTGTACAGGCAGTATCATGTGGGTAATAACATGTGCTTTATTCCCTTCAATTAATACAATTACAAATTTTCCTGTCTCCTAATTTGCAGTTATGTAGTAGTTGCTACATATTTGTCAGATGTTTAAAAACTAACTGGAGATTGAATGTCTAAATTAGATTATTACCACAAGAGGACTATTCAATAATTGTCAGAGTTGCTTCAAATTTTAACATAAATGACTACAAAGTATGCAGACCGTAAACTGTGGTTCTGACTCTGGCTTAGTGCATCTCAGCAAGGGATATTCCCATCCTGTTTTATTCATTTAGGAAGGCTGATATCATTTTAGCACCCCTACTCTCAATGCTTGAATGATAGAATGGACTTAAGTGAGCATCAGTTGATGAACAAATAAAGAAAATGTGGTACATATGTGATGGCAAAACCAGACTTGGTTGTGAAATGAAATCATAAAAAGGTTATGGCAAGAAACCGATATCTGGGGAATGGGTCAGTTCCCCTCCCCTCTCTCAGCCTTTCTCCAGGAAGCCTACTAACTATGGGTCCCTACCTTTTGAATTGTAAATAACTGTCCTAGAAGTCTGACTACTCTCTTATGAAATGTAATAGATACCTGTGCAAAGAGCCCTTTCTCATCTGTTTCTGTGAGTGTGCTTTATATTAGAGACCCTGGACAAGTCCTTTAGCCACATAGATGAGGATTTTTTTTTTTTTTTAAAAAAAAGGAAAAAGCCCCAGTGATAGGATGGTTCTAAGATGATACCAAATAACCTGTAAATGTTGTGAAACTGTTGATCAGGGCTCAGAATTTGGAGTTTTGTTTTCTTTTGGGCATGTGGGCACAAAGTTTTGGGTTCTCCTCCACTCCGAGTGCTGCTTGCTGCTGCTTGACCAATTTGTTTCCCACAACACATACACACAGTGGAATACAATTCAGCAATAAAAAATAGAAACGAATCCTGTCATTCACAGCAACATGGATGGAATTGGAGACTATTATGTTAAATGAAGAATATCAAGCATGGAAAAACAAATAGCACAGGATCTTGATATCTAAAAAAGCTGATCTCATAAAGGTTGAAAATGGAAAAGTGGCTGCCAGAGACTGTGTGCTAGGGTGGGGAAATATGGCTCAGTGAGCGAATATTAAGTTATATAAAATTAAGAAGTCCTGGTGTTCTATTGCACAGTAGGGTGACTATAGATTACAGCAATGCACTATCAATTTCAAGAAGCTAGAGGAGAATTTTAAAAATTTTCACCATGAATAATAAATATTTAAGGAGATAAATGTCTATCTAACCTGATTTAAACATTACACAACAAATGACATGTATCAAAACAGACATCATATCCCATTAATATGTACAATTTTCATGTCAGATAAACATTTAAATATTAAAAAATTATCATACAGAGCATTTTGAAAAATATGCCTAAATTATGTTATCAGAAGCTGATCAAAATTCTGCCTTCTGGCTGTGTTTCAGAACTCTCCCACCTGTGTATGTTCAGAGTCCTGCCCAAGAAATATCACTCAGGTTTACTTAGTATAAAAGTGTCCCTGAAGTTGAGCAGGGTGGTAGTACCTTCTACAGTGCTCCTGGGGGCATAAACTTGACAGGCTTAGGATCTGTAGGGAGTTTGAAGAAAAAATTTGTGTCGTTTTCTTTATAATATCATATGATTGTAACATGGTAAACATTAAAGTACTTGGAAATTTAATTATATATGAAGGACACAAATATTCCTTAAATCAAACATCTCTTCCTTTTCTTTAAATGTAACTTTATATTTGTCATTACATCTAGTAGCTTGTTCTTTTCAACAAATGTGTCTGTATTTCGTTTGATAACACAATGGAATTTAAATAGAATTGAAATTTCTCATATCAAGAATGAGCAAATAATAACTATTGTGTAAGCATATTTAAGTGTTCTACAGTATTGGGATACTAAATAGCAACAGTAAAGCTCTTGTTGTAACCTCACTTTTCCTAAGTTGAAAGTTTCTTTTGAATCTATAAACCTTGTCTATATGTGTTAAAAGTATATTCCGGCAGTCCTTCGAATGTTCAGTCAGTTCATTCTGTGTCAGTCAAATTAGTCACCTTTTGAAGCCAGTAATCAACCAATGAATCTGACACGTAATAATAAAGTATTCTTAATACTTTAAAAAATTGACCTTTTTGTGGGACTGCAAATTGGTGTGGCCAATATGGAAAGCAGTGAGGAGAATCCTTGGAAAACTGGGAATGGAACCACTATTTGACCCAGCTATCCCACTCCTCAGTCTATATCCAAAGGACTTAAAAACAGCATACTACAGGGACACAGCAACATCAATGTTTATAACAGCACAATTATCAATAGCTAAATTGTGGAATCAGCCTAAATGCCCTTCAGTAGATGAATGGATAAAGAAAATGTAGTATTGATTTGCATTTCTCTAATGCTAGCGATGGTGAACATTTTTTCATATATTTGTTGATTGATTGTATATCATCTTCTGAGAAGTGTCTGTTTAGTCATTGGGCCATTTGTTATTGATTGGGTTATTTGCTTTTTGGTGTTTAACTTTTTGACTTCTTTATATACCCTAGAGATTAGTGCTCTCTCTGATGTGCGAGGGGTAAAAATTTGCTCCCAAGATGTAGGCTCTCTATTCACCACACAGATTGTTTCTTTTTCTGAGAAGAAACTTTTTTAGTTTGAGTCCATACCATTTATTAATTCTTGATTTTAAATCTTGCGCGAAAGTAGTCTTATTAAGGAAGTTGGGGCCTAATCCTACATGATGGAGATTAGGGCCTAGTTTTTCTTCTGTTAGATGCAGGGTCTCTGGTTTTATTCCTAAGTCCTTGATCCATTTTGAGTTGAGTTTTGTGCATGGTGAGAGATAGGGTTTTAATTTTATTTTGTTGCATATGGATTTCCAGTTTTCCCAGCACCATTTGTTGAGAGGCTATCTTCAATACCACTCTAAGATTTCATCTCACTACAGTCAGAATGGCAGCTATTATGCATGCAGACAACAATAAGTGTTGGCAAGGATGTGGGGGAAAAAGTACACTCATACACTGCTGGTGGGACTGCAAACTGGTGCAGCCAATATGGAAAGCAGTAGGGAGATTTTTTGGAAAATTGGGAATGGAACCACCAGCTATCCCTCTCCTTGGTCTATACCCAAAGGACTTTAAACAGCATACTACAGGGACATAGCCATATCAATGTTTATAGCAGTACAATTCACAATAGCTAAACTATGGAACCAACCTAGGTGGCCTTCAATAGATGAATGGATTAAAAAAATGTGGCATATATATACACAATGGAATATTACTCAGCAATAAAAGAGAATAAAATCATGGCATTTGCAGGTAAATGGATGGATTTAGAGAAGATAATGCCATGTGAAATTAGCCAATCCCAAAAAACCAAATGCTAAATGTTTTCTTTGATATAAGGAGGCTAATTCATAGTGAGTTAGGGAGAGGGAGCATGGGAAGAATGGATGAACTCTAGATAGGCAGAGGGATTGGAGGGGAATGGAGGGGGTATGGGGTTAGAAATAATGGTGGATTGTGATGATGATTATTATCCAAAGTTCATGTATGAAGGCATGAATTGATGTGAATATACTGTGTATACAACCAGAGATATGAAAAATTGTGCTCTATATGTGTAATAAGAATGGTAATACATTCTGTATAACAATAAGTAAAGAAAATGTGATATATATACACAATGAATATTACTCAGCATTAAAAGAGAATAAAACTATCTCATCTCATTTGCAGATAAATAGATGGAGCTGGAGAAGATAATGCTAAGTGAAATTAGCCAATCCTCCAAAAACAAATGTGGAATGATTTATCTGATTTATGGATGCTGATTCATAATATGCTGTAGGGTGGGGAGGGGATGGGAGGATTAAATGAACTCTAGCTAGGGCACAGGGGAGGGAGGGGGCACAGGGGTAGGAAAGATGGTGGAATGCAAGGGTCATCATTATCCTGAGTACATGTATGAAGACACGAAGGATGTGACTCTACTTTGTGTACAACTATAGATATGAAAAATTGTGCTCTATGTGTGTAATATGAATTGTAATGCATTCTGTTGTCATATATAACAAATTAAAATTTAAAAAATAAAAAGAATTGACCTTTTTGGTCCTAAATTCTTGGTTATATATAATTTGTTTTCTGTACCATCATTATGCTGTGAAACAACAAAAAATAATGCTGTGATCCCATTTCTTCACATAGAAGCTGAAAACAGATGGGGCAGCAGCAGCTTGGATTTTTATTATATTCATGATTTTAACATAGTTTAATATGGGATCCAGGCAAACTTCTACATATGAAGACATCTTTGAAAGAGAGCTATGAATTGCAGTGTTTTCAGAATAGACTCTTGATGTCAAAGTGTTTACAATGTTCCAATCAGGGCAAATATAAACATGTTTATATAATGTGTTATTGATGTTTTCCATTTTCTTTGAACAATGAAAACAATGAATTTATCTATAGTAGTTTGCTTCTCTGCATATATATGTATAAATGTGTATATGTGTATCTATTTGTATACATACATACACAGATATGATAGAAAATATTACTTTTCACCGATTTTATTTAAAATAGGATATAATTTTTAACATCTGGGGACTCATTCCTATGTAACAGAAATTTCTTTGGTTTAATAATCTTTTAAATTAGTTTTTCTGTCATCTGACAGCTTTGTCTTTACTATAAATTGTGCCAACTGATAATTTTTCAGTTTTCTTTGCTTTATTCCTCCCACATACAATAAAATATTGATAAATATCATGTAGCTGATAAAATAAGTGATTTTATAACACATGTGAAATTTTGTAGCTGTTTTTTGTGTGACCTTGAGTTGAGTTCAGTGGAATACTCTAACCTAGTTCATAAAAATTTGAACCTAACCTTTATAGCTTTTTGAGCTTAATATGGTTTGATTATGGGAAGGTATCAGTATGTCTGTCTTGGTAGCTTTGACTAATTTGATAATGTTATATGCAAGTAAGACACTTAGGCTGTGGGAAAAAAAATGTAGTATACAAGTTTGTATTTGATATAATTCTCAACATAATGCCTGGTTAATGACAAATATTTTTACTTGTTATCTGAATATATTCTAGATGGAAAAAGAGAAAAATGCTTGATTTAGTGGGAAAAATCTGTAAAAATTAAACCTGTTTAGTTATAAGTTTCTAAACAGTATGATGAGTCATTATGAACTGAGAATCTGGCTTAAGAAAATTAAGGTTATTTGTATTCTTAAGTGTATTTCAAAACAGGCTGAGGTTTTTAAAAATAGTAAAATATTTGGAGACTGAAGTTTGAAATTTCATTTATTGGGTAATGTCTAGAAATTCACATTATATAAATTTTACAACTATAAAAAGTTTGAAAAATATGTATTCTGCAGTTCTCAAAACCTTTTAATAAATTCTCTTAATTAAATGGCATCCTAGTTTATTTTAGAAGCAAACATTTTTATGACTTATTAGTCACATTCCTTAGAAAGTCAGACTTTGGTTGACTAATAAAACAAAAGTAGGTGAAGGAAAAATACCAATTGATAAAACTTACACAATTGCTTCAATTCAGGAATACTATTTTAATAATCTAGTAATAGCAATATCAATAAAAATAATAGTAGCAGTAATGATAATTAGCATTACTTTCTATATTAATGGGGGAAGCAAAAGCAAATTAATTACAACAAACAAATAATGTGTATGCAAAACAGAAATGTTTTTGATGATAAACAAATTGTGACTAAGCTCATCTTACTGAATGGATGCATTAGTGCGAGGCCAAGGAGAGAGGTGATTGTGTGTAGAACTGCACAGCTACTTTTTGGGGTGGTGGGTGGGAGAGTGCTCCACATCCAATCTCTTGTTAGAATGACAATTTCTTAAAGTTCATGGAGAAAGACATTTAGAAAATGTCTTTAAAATGTGATTCAGCTGTTTTAATTTGGGGAATGTTCTTTAAAACTGTTAAAAGATGTCCTTTTGTGACCTACAGCACTTTGGTTGGGATGCTGTGTTCTGTGAAATAATGACCCCCCACCCCCACCCCACAGTGGCTGGGTAGGGAAGTGTGTGTCCCCTAATCTCCAAGTGAATGCAGGCATTTGTGTTTATACATACACAGACACATATATACATGCACACAAACACAACTAAGCTTGCTTTAAATTAGTCATCTAATTTGAGGCAGCTGTGGCTATTGGCTAAATCATACTTTATACAAACTAAGATTATAGGAAAAGAAAATCTGCTTTTTCCAATCATAACTGTACTTGAACACTCCTTTTAAAATATCTCAGATTATGTTACACTGTGTTGGAAAACAAAGATTTATTTTTCCCCAAACATCTCTAAGTTGTTACTTAAGATTAGACTTATTTTTGGTCTTCCTTATCCCTGTCAGAGTACTTGGTATAGTAGTAGGTTTTCAATAAATATTTGCTGATCTGTTGAATAACTTGAATAAACATTAAATTATAGTATAACTTTCCAAAACAAAATTGAGGCAGTTATTGCTTTAAAATTTCCCTGTGTACACATTTAGAAAGCTGTAGGGTAACATAGTAACAAGAGAAGTGCTGTTTAAATCTTCAGGCTTCAACAATGAATAATATGAGAATGAATGTCTGTGTTTCTTATGCATGTTGCACAAAAAAGCATAATTTTCCTAGAAAAGTTAAATTTGACTTATTTTAAATGAAAATCTAATAAGGTAAAAATATGCATTCAAGGAGCTAATTTATAAATATCAGTTGCTTTTAGTAATAAGTAGTTTTGACTGTTGAGAAAGTTGATCCACAGCTGGAACATCTTTTGGTCACTTTCTTGGCATATTTCCCTTTGAAGAATGAATGGTCCAGACTCAGCATCGTATTGTGCAGTCCCATTCACCTCTCCACTTCTTTTTTGCTTTCCATACTCATCTGGCCACCTTCTCTCCTTTCTCTGCCTTTTTATCTACACTACTCCATTCCCAACTCAAAGAAGAAATTATTATTTGTTATGCCCTATATTTGCAGGAGTAGGTTGTTAGAGCAGCTTACCATAAGTTTGCTAGGCTATCTGTGTGTTAAGGGACTGATGGGTTCATATATTAACCTACTGCAGGAATTTTTGCAAGGCCCAATGTCATTGTAGGATACCATGCATGTTGGGAGGCAAAGATGGGTATGTGACTCATGTTTGGGCAGATGTGATATGTCACAAACTCACATAGAAGTCTTTGGATTGTGTAAGATTTGCAGATGTTTTGACATTTTATCTACTTTATATAATTCCTTACATTATACGAACACTTTTTGGTGCTAAAATGTATTTGTAATTATTGATATATTACTTGAATTTTTTCTCTATTGATATTATAACTATTTCTCTACCCGACTTTATAACCATATTTCACAGTGATGTTCAGGAACGTTTCAGGGATTTATAATACTTAGGAGTTTTATAAAGCAGTTCCAGAAAGTATAAGAATTAATTATTTATTTATTTCTTAATACCAAAATAATTGAGCAATTCTATAATTTAGCAACATAAATGGATATTTTTGTAGGGCAAATGGGGTTTGTTAATAGAATTTTGTGCAAAAGAATTTAAGAAACTAATGCTAGAATAATGTCTTTCAGTATAAAAAAAATTCAGATCCACTTTAGAACAAAATATTTAAGTTTTTCTGTTCTATTTATTCACATCCTAGATTATCTTTCAGTTTTTAGCTTCCTGAATCCCTTTTGAGTCTTCTTGGACATCTGTTTTGTGAATTCAAGTTTTCTCTTATGAGATGGAGCTGATAATACCTCTAAATGCTAATGGAGGGTGACTGAGGACTCTCCCTTCTCAGACTGACCTGGCCCTGTTTCTCTCAGTAGGTGGGCAGCCAATGGGATGGATCCAGAGGCGGACAGACAGGAGTTAGGGCCAAAGTGCATATGTTGTAGCCTGAGTCATAGCATTTCACTGCTCCATGGCCTCATTTCTATGTGCTTAATATAATGTAGGCCTTCTCTTTAGACCAGTGTAGGTGGCAGTGTATGGGACACCTGATAGCCTTGAGTGACAGAGTGCAGTGATCCTTTTCCCTCCCTGGGATTTTTGTTTGTCTTTAGAGACTTGTTTGTGTCTGTGCTGAGAATCTTTCCATATTCATTTGAATCATTTTAATTTCTTATGGCATGGACAATATTCTGTTACAAAAAGCTTTCCTTGCACTTTTTTTTTTTCCTGTAACATTCAGGCAGGTTGAGGTTAGGTTGTATGTGAGAATGAGTTCCCTAGACAAGGGATAAGAGGGACAAGCTTTTAGTTTCCACCTTCCGGTGTTTAATTCTCCCCTCTGGAATAGGTAGGTGAGCCTTAGGGGCTCCTTATTTCAATTCCCCACCCTGGAAATTATATTCCTTATCATTATTTCCAATAAAATTTGTTTAGGTTATGTGTTTTCTAAGCAGACAAAAAATTAAGACTAGAAGAGCTTGAGTCTTAAAATGTGGTTAAAATTATACAAATTAGAAGATGAGAGAAATCCTGCTTTAAAATTTGTTTTGGTTCTATCCTCTGTATCATGTGTATCTGTCTATTCATGTTAGATTGCTAAAAATCTTTAGGAGTTACAGCAAAGCATTCTGCTGTGTAAATTAGTCTAAGCCTATGCATTGATACCACTCTACCGATGATGTAGTTGGGTAGATTTCTCATGATTACCATCGCCAGCAAATCCCAAGTATAGCCAAACATCAGAATTTTTTTTTTGTTTGTTTGTTTGTTTTGTTTTTTTAGGTACTTTTAAACTATGTAGCTTTATTACCACTGTATTAAAATTTTGAAATAATAAGAATAGGGTAGGCCTTCAGTATCTGAATTCTTTTATAACAAAGATCCTTGAATTATAATTAGCCTGATTTGGGATTTACATACTTGTTCTTGATTTTTTAAAAATGATCACATGTGCCTCTTAGTGGCATCTCCTCTATTTCTCTGGCTTTAATTTTGCACAGCTTGTTGAGTTCAGCTGTGGAAATTTCCTTTGAACTTCCTCTTCAGACAGCACTGAAAAGATTAAGGAGTTGGAGGTGTCTGGAACCATGAGACATTGAGTCTTAAGAGACAATGGTTACTGGGCAGAGATACACAAGACAATTCAAAGAACAAATCGAAGACGTTGTCAAAAGGCATAGAGAGAATGATGATCAGAAGGAACAATACAAATACAAACACAGGATGCCCAGTTACATTTGAATTTTAGATAAATAATACTTTTTAGTGTATATCCCAAATATTGCATGAGTCATATTTATACTTAGAATTTATTTAAGACAATTGTAAAAACAGTGTACTAAAAATAACCTCTTGCTTACCTGAAATTCAGATTCCTCTGGGAATTCTGTGTTGAATTTGGCAGCCCTGCCTGATATGAAAGAGGTCAAAGCTTATTGCTTAGACTCAGTCCTGTGCATAGAATAGCCATTTAATTAAACTAGCTATACAAGTAGTCTAATACCTTGTGGTGTGCCTTTTATATTATTTCTTTGTTAATTCCTTAAACACTAGCATTGAATGTGGCAGAATAAACTCCCATTTGCTTGCCCTCCTTCCTGGGAATATCATTATTTAGTCTCCTGTTTTTGACCTCATTTATTAAAAAAAAATGTGCTAAGAATTTGACTTTTCTTATCACCAACATCCCATATATGAACTCAGAATTGCTTTTAGAATCATAAAATTGAATGCAAATATTTATGTCAGCCTGATCTTGGTGTTCTATTTAATGTTAATTGCAAAAAGGCTTTTATCTTTTTAAATCTTCATAAATCCTTGAGTTTGCTAATATAAATGTTTGCAGTCAAATCTTGGAGGTAGTATACTTACTATGTTTGCCAGCTAGATCTTGTAAGGCTGAAGCAGGAAATAAATATGAAATGTTTTTTGTTTTAAGGGAATAATGTGATCCTTACATTTTGTCTTCATATACATGGATATAAATGCAAAAATTAGACAATATGATTTAATTTATTTGAAATGAATAAAGTTGTTGCAATAATATTTCTGATTTAGGTACCATCCAGAGTTTCATTATTTGTTAGGGAAACATCTGGTTGGGCATTTGAAACTCTTGGTCGTGGTATGCAGTTTACAAGTTCAGCCTCCTTGTAAGAAAGGCTAAGACGCAGTACCAGTGCTAACTTAGAAGCTGTTGTCTAGTTTCTCTGCCTCCTTAGCACACCATTAGTTATCTAATATCAAGCCCCTTCTATCAGAGGTGGCTGGATTCCTCTCAAGTTCCCAGGTCAGTTGCTTAGTCAGTCATGGGATTCCATTTCTTTTACCCCTCTGGTTTCTTTAGGGATGAACATGTGAATGGTTCTGGCCCTTGATGTGTGAGGGCAAGTCTGATAGATAGAGGATGTGTTGATTCTGGGAAAGTTTCACCTCTTTTCTTTCATCATCTTCATCATCTTTGGTTTTTTTGTTTGTTTGTTTGTTTGTTTGTTTTTCCTTTTTAGAGGAAAAGGATTGTCTTCAGTCTTTGTTGTGCAAGGATGCTTTGCACAAAGTTGATGTGGATTTTTGGAGAGGTGATAAATGTGAGGACAAAAGCAAGCTCAGAGAGGATGTAGACAGGGAAGGCCTGGCTCCTTGATGACTTCATCAAGCAGCTTAATTAACTGACTCTGGAACTCCTTTCCTTTGGGACTTCTTGAGATATGTGATAGTAATCTCTTTCCCCATGTAATTGGTTTAACAGGTATTTTGGGTTTCGACTTCTGTTACTTCTAGTCAAAAGCAGGGCGATTAAATAAATAAATGTATCTTATTGATATTCTAGTGCTGTTCAAGTTGGAAAGTTGGTCAACTGAGAGGATGAGCTAAAAACCTCTTCCCTTCTTCTTCCCTCTCTCCCTTTGCAGACAGCTATTTCTCATCTGTGACATATCTAGTTTAGAAAGAAATCAAGAACTTCAAACATTTCTAAGGAGAGCCAATTTGTGGCATGTTTTTTTTTTTTTTCCTCCTGATAGTCACTCTCAAAATATGTATTGCCTACTGGAAAAGGCCCTTGTGTGGCATGGAGCTGGTCAGCATGTTTGAGTTTTTGGATGGGCATGCATTTGTCTGCTGCCGAGTCTTTCAGAATACTTTGTGATGAACATAAAAATCACTGTTTCTTGCAAATATGGCTTCAGCATAGGGAAGGTTGCCATGAAATACCAGATGGTACTGAGGCACAAAGTTCTTCCTGCCTGAGAACAACATCATCTGCAAAACAGAGCTACTCATGCTGCAGCTCAATCAAGAAATCCTTTGCTGTCTCCTTAGACCTCACTGAGTCTGGTCATGAACATATTATTTGGACAACACACAAGCTATCTTGGAATTCTTTTCTAAGACTGTGTCTGCTCCCTCCTCCCCACTCACTAATATACTGAAAGTCTTTGCTCAATGGTTGTGACAAGATACTACCCAGGAAAGTAATCGTGAATGGTGGAATTTCTTCTACTATAGAGGAATTTATATTAGCAAACATTGTACTTAGTGTGGGAGTGTAAAGATGACTGGCATCCGTGTTTAAGGAATCTGTACCCTAGTCAGGAGAAAGCCACAAAAGCAAATGGTAGATGTATGTACAAGGTACAAAAGTGGCACAAAGGATAAGATGATTTAATCTTGGGGGTATTCGGAGGAAGGAAATTGTTTGCAGGTTTTGTTTTGAGTTAGACTCTAAAGAAAAGGGTTCCAGGCAGAGGGAATAGTGTGTGCAAAGTCACAAAGGCAAGAACCATCATGATGGGATGGTGTTTTGAAGGCAAATGAGGAAGAAGGGGATGTTTATTCACTTCTTCATCCTGACTTTATCATGTGATCAACTTGCTGGACTTTGGGAGTCCTGTGTATTGACCTTTGTGTGGAAAATGTGATTTGAATTCAATAAGAAGCTCCAAGGGTAGCCATTGGGTAAAGCTTGGCACCCAGTCCTGCTCCCAGATTTTGTGAACTTAGCTTTCTCGTTTGGAAAATGAAACTCCACCTCACAGGGAGCTGTAGACATTGAAATAATCCATGTAAAGAGCTTAGAAATGTGCTGAGTATGTAATAAATGCTCAAAAAATGTTACCTATTATTACTGGTTGTTCAGTTATATTAGGGATGGTTAAGAGGAAATCCTGCTGTTGTAAAAAGTTAGTCCTCTCATTGCATACCTTGACATAAACCATTAGAATGAATTGTAGGAAAGCATTGGCTAGAAATTTGGATGGCTCATGACAGACTCAGTTTTGCTTTTTCAGGTCAGTAACTTGGCCCAGCATGTGCTGGTGGTCATACCATTTTCTGTTTTCTTCCATAGTAAACCTTCAAGAAAGCTTGTTTGTGTAACCTCATTGATTTTTTTTTTTTTCAGACCTTAATGCTGACTGGGTGGGGAGTGGACATGACTCGATTGCAATAAGAACTTCTTAGCATGGCTCAGGAGGCTTCTGTTTCTCTTTCAACTTTCTATCTTCACCGTCATCTCTGAATTACTAGTTGCAGGAGAAATTGCTCAGGTTGCCATTTATGGTAATAGATTTGCATTTACTTTCAATGAGCTTTTTTATTACTGGTGTGGACCATGGAAGGTTATTTTCATGATCCTTTTCCTTCTCAGAGTGGTGAGTGAAATGCATGCTGTCAGTGAACAAGAGGGTCTGAAAGCAGATATTTGGAAGGTAATGACCAATGAGCCTTGCCAGTTTTCTCTCTTTGTTTACTTATCACTGTGTTCAGGGAACTGGAGAGTCCTGTTGAGTAACTCCTCAGCACTTAACTAGATTATCTTTTCTAAAATGCAGTTGACGGAAGACATCGGGTCAAATAAAAACAGCCAGTGAGTGGGGTCAGGGGAATGTAGTATTAGAATAATAGTTGTGGACTTGGTTTGTAGAGGCCTAGGTAAGAGTCTTAGGTCTGTGATCAAATTGGTTTTGTATCTTAACCTCCAGTCTGTTTTCTAGTCCATAACATTTGGGGAAAGGATGGTGGGTAATAATACCTACTTTACTCTTTGATAGTGAATCAGTACACAAATACAGTTGTCTTTTATTTCTGGTGTTGGCTCCAAGATACCCACATGGGTACCAAAATCTACCAGTGCTCTAAATCTTTTACATAAAATGGCTTAGTGTTTGCATATAACCTATGCACATCCTCCTGTATACTTTAAATCATCTCTAGGTTTCTTATAATAACTAATGTAATGTAAATGCTATGGAAATAGTTGTACTGTGTTATTTAGAGAATAATGACACAAAAAGCTGTGTTCAGTGCAGAAACATTTTTTTTCCTGAATATTTTCTGTCTGCAGTTGGTTGATTGTGGGTGTAGATATGGAAGGTTGACTACCCTGAGGCACTGGATTTTGGCCCTTATTCAGTTTCTCTTCAGCACTTTGCCCCAAACTTATGTATGGCCATGCTTGCCTCTGTGAATGAGGCCTTACCTGTTTTGCATGGTGCAGCATGGCTGGGTCATCTGTGTCTTCAGGGCCACATGAATATCATATGCATTTCTCAATACTTGTACTGACCACTGGAAATATCATATCATATTAATTTAAAAAACATCTAGTAGTCATATTAAGACATGAAAGAGGTGAATATTTTTTAATAATTTATTTTGCCCCATACATGAAAATGTTTCTCAAAGTATAGCTAATATGAAGATATTAGCAATGTATTTTATGTTTTTTGTTGGACTGAGTATTTGAATCTAAAATGTATTTTAGGCTTAGAGAACATCAACTTGGACTGGCCACATTTCAAGTGCTGAGTGGCCAGGTGTAGCTCATGACTCCTGGACATTGTGGCCGGGAACCCATCCATTGTTAATTGTTCCTTAGCATCCATTTTAATATTAATTTTTGTCTAGTTTTACAATTGCTGAAGTAAAATAATCATGCATTTCTAAAATAAGAGTAGTTTATAAAACATTTCATATGTGTTAAAACATTTTAGCATCTCATTTCATAGAATACTCTGTTAGATGTGCATTATTACTGTCTTATTATATAGAAAGATTTGAGGCATTGAGGTTAAGGGATCCACTTAAGACCATACAAAACTTGTGGGGATCCTGTATACAAACATTATCGGACTGACTATAGAGACCCCTTAATGATGCCACTGTCCCATTGGTAATAAATGGCTCTACTAATTAATGAAATAAGCTATATTTGATAGGTTGCTTTCTGATCCATTGTTGAGATTAGGGTTATCTAGAATTCTTGTAGTTGCACAATACACACTAGCTTTTCTGTGGGGGTGGTCACTGTAAGAATAGAGGATGTGGCCATTCTAGTAGGAAATAGGACTAGTTTCATAGTAGCCAACTGATATTTATTCCTTTGTTCACACACACTGAGAACATTCTGTATGCTAAGCATTGTTCTGGTGCAGGGTTAAAGCAGCAAGTTAAAACCAAGTTCTTATCCTAAAGCAGCTTTCAATGGAGAGGGTCCTTAAATATTAAATAAATACACATTGCCGTATACAATACATTGAATGGTAAAATAGACACCTTTTTCCAGAAAGTCAGTGGCTGTGAGCTAAACAGAGAATAATATGGCAATTGGAAGGAATGTAAGCTTTAGGATACTGGTTCAGACCCTATTCTTGCAAGCTGAGGCAAGATGTTTTAGCTTTTTCAGCTTAATTTCATTGTTTGTAACAATGATCTTTAGGAGTTTTAGAAACACTAATGAGGCCTAATGTCCAAGATTACCAGATTTCAAGGCTGGGAGCTGTGGTACTTGGGATGCTGAGGCAGGATAGCCAGCCTCAGCAACTTAGCAAGATCTTAAGCAACTTAGTGATGCCTTGTCTCAAAATAAAAAGGGCAGGCGATGTGCCATGTGGGCTCAGTGATTTAACCCCTTTGGGTTCAATCTCTGGCAACAAAAAACAAAAAGTACCAAATTTTCATTACACAGAATAAAAAAGTTCTGAAGATCAGATGAACAGTATGGTTGCTATTTTTTACACTTGAAATTTGTTAAGTAGATCTTAAGTGTTCTCAATGCACAATATAACTGTGAGTTGATAGACATGTTTACTATCTTAATTCTGGTAATCATTTTACAGTATCTATAAATTGGTGTCAAATGTGTATTTTTATACGTTATAATTCAATAAGAAGAAAAAGAATACTGAGATGTATGGAATGTGCCCAGTAAAGCATGGTAGAGAAACTGGGAGCAATCATGGATTTAACATTAACAGTTTAGAATTCACCCACTGCTCCCCACAAGACAGCACCATAATGGATGTAATTTTGCTAAGGTTCGAATTCGACAGGGAGAACAATAAGAATGTGGATGGAAAAGGTTCACTTGCCAGCTGAATGAGCCTAGCCTGGGGGTTCGATTGTCTACCATGCAATAGGATTTTGCTGTTATGTACTCGTCACTTAGCATACATTTTATTATAAAATATGTTAAAGCAGTATTGCACATTTGGGGATTTTTAATCTTCCTCTCAATATTGTGGGATAATAGAATTCAGTCTGCCAAAATAATGTTATTTTCTGTCTACCGCAGGCACTTAGGCTCAGGTGCTCACTGCTCATTGGGGCAGGTTTATTAAATAAGGAGCTTTTCAGATGAAAAAAAAAACATATGGGAAGAATATTTTATTTTAGAATAAATTAAGATAAACTTCACCAACAACTACTATGCTGGCCTAGTACTATGGCGTTTTCTCTCTTGTTTGGGTACCTCACTGTGCTTTTGATGGGTAAGGATTTAGTACCATATTACCAGTTATTACATATAACCAGTAAAGCTCAAATAAAAGTAGTCTGTACCTGTGGAGGTTATTACTCACATAATGGAAAATTAGGAGGTGGATGTTCCAGGGTGGCTATGCTGCTCCACATCATGTGGTCTCTGGCTGTTTTTGTCTTGCTACCCCACCATCTTGATGGTCAAGGCGACAGCTCCAGCTGGTATATCCAATTCTAGCCAGCAGGAAAAGAGAAAAGAGGAGGACACAAAAAAATGGACCTCACCCACCTCTTAGGATTTCTGGGAGAACCTGTATACGTTTCCTCTCATCTCATTCACCATAACTTAGCTACTTGGTTATATATGGTCAAAGGAGCCTGGTACTTGTAGTCTTACTCATTGCCCAAGTATAGATGGAGTATCCTGATCTGATATGCTTGGGATCAGAAATGTTTGAAATGTCAGATTTGGGGGAGGGATGAGATTTTGGAATATTTGTGTAGACTTTATAGGTTGAGCATCCCTAATATGAACCCCCAATCCTCCAAAATCTGAAGGATTTGGGGTTTAGGATTTTCAGATTAGGGATGCACACCCTGTGTCTGTGCTTATGAAAGAAGGCATGAGGGGCTGGGGATGTGGCTCAAGCAGTAGCACACTTGCATGCACGGGGTGCTGGGTTCGATCCTCAGCACCACATAAAAATAAAAAAAATAAAGATGTTGTGTCCACCGGGAAAAAAAAAACTAAAAATAAATATTAAAAAATACTTTCTTTCTCTCTCTCTTAAAAAAAAAAGGCATGAATAATACTAGTGCTACCCACAGGGCTTGTCATGGAGGAGAGGTGTCTGCCTCTCTGTTATTGTTCTGTCACTCTTTGGGGTACTCTATTGATTTAGAAACATGGAAGGTGCTGATGATTTTACTCCAGTAGTTTGATGTAGATGTTTTGACAGAGTGTTGATGGGAAGGGGAAAAGAAAATAGCACCTACCCTTTGGTCTTTTCCTGCTAATACATTTCACTGTATCTAATTAGCAGCCCTGCAGCTATGGCTTTGTGCATTTGAACAAGTGAGTGTCTGTGTCTAGAGTAAAGTTTCTTACCTCCCTAAAAAATCTCTTTCTACCTCTATTTGATGGGTCTGAGGAAAATACGCACCCAAGTTCCATTCCTGGACATATGCCTTCCCCAAGTCATTTGCTACTTGGCTGTGGAATCTCGAAGTGACTATGTTCGCTCACCAGGATGCCTGTCAGCTGCTGTGGCCAGTGTGGAGCCACAGATGGAGATGCAGGCAGAGCAGGTTCCACACAGCACTGGCTCTGTGGACCAGCCAGTCCACTTCTGCTCCTGCTGGAGCAGAAGTCCTGGCCTACTTCTTCAGTTGATCCACAAGTTAGAATGCAAAGCTAGAATGTAATTTGAACATGGGGGAAAAAACCCGAGGAAATGTAAAATACCTCTGTATTCTGAAACCTAAGTGTTTTTCTTGTGGTCGTTATTACAGAAAATTTATATGGATTTATAAGTTATTTTGGCTTTATAAAATTTAGTTATATCAATACTTGAAATATTCTTGTTTTAAGGCTGATCTCTTGGTTGTATTTAGATAGTTTCCAGGGTATTTATGTTCTAGATAAATTTCTACAGTTTAGTTTATAGAAAAGGTTTTTCTAAAATTCTCATTACACAATTTCTGCTGGTCAATTTATTTCTTCATATTTGAAAAATATACATTCCTTGTTAAATACAGTAGTCTAACACAAATATGAGCTAAATTAAAAACTTAGGGTGAATAAGAACAAAATGAACTGCCCCTAAAATTGTTAGTTGCAATAACAACTGTAATAGTGCATGTGATGGCAGGACTCAGGATTCCTGAATTATTCCTCATCTGATAAATATTTTTATAATGATTTGGATAAATTCTGTGGATAATACTTTATTATATTAGTGGATGTAACAAAGCTAACAGAGTTTTGCATTCATGGGGTGAAAGAATCAGAATTCTAAGACAAACAAAAAAAATAATCAACTGGAACACAGAACCAAATAAATATAGCAAGATGAAGCATGGCCTAATGAAAAACATGTAAGAATGTTTTAGAAGTTTTTGTTGATTATAAACACCATGTGAGTCAGTTGATGTGACTGCCAAGAAGAGTTAATTGGTTTTTAGTTTGGATTAATAGAGTGCTTACGGTGTGGGAAGTCATCCTCCCCCTTATTTCTGTGTTGGCCGCACTATCCTAGGGAATTGTGATCACTCTACCAGTACCTTTAAAGGGGACACTACCATTGTGAGTTTCATTTCCTTAGTCTTAGAGCCATCAAAGTGCTTTCATGTACTTCATTTTATTTAATATGCTCATTTTATGGACAGCCCAGAGTGTATCCTTAGGAGAGTACTCAGGATATTAGGGGAAAATAGGAGAATTTATTCTACAAAAGAGAAGACCTGTAGATAAGCCAGTACTCAAATTCAGATTCTTGAACTGCTATGCTAAAGAAAATAAGTGACATTTATTCTGTTTTATCTTAGATAGTACAGAGCTAGGATAGCTAGTATTAGACAACTTCAAATTTTTATAACTGTCCAAATTTGACAGTTTCTTTGAGGTAATACAGGTGCAGTGTGTGAATGTCTATGTGTGAGAGGTAGGCTTAAATGGGGTTTGAGAGATCAGTTGGAATATATTTTATAAAGATTAGTGTATTGAATAGGATGTTGAACAGAGTGATTACTTTGGTTCTTTTTTATGACTCTCTTGGTTTAAGTTTCTTTGAAATCCTCATGCTTGAAATGTTAAAGAATACAGAAAATTTAAAGTCTTCTACCTGAAAGAAGAAATGAAAAGTTAACCAGTCTGTTGTCTACTTTCCATGCAGTATAGACTTAAATAACATTAATAAATATTAATAATACAATAATATTATTTTGCAGGGGATTAAACCCAGGGGCGATTAATCACTGAGCTACATCCCAGCCCTTTTTATATTTTATTTTGAGATGAGGTCTCGCTAAGTTGCTGAGGTTGACTTTGAACTTGTGATCCTTCTGCCTCAGCCTCCCAAGCACTGGGAATACAGGTGCGCACCACCGCACCCTGCTGACTTAAATTATTTTTAAACAACTTTGACATAATTGTTTTCAGTTTAAAGATATACAAGTTGCTATTATAGTTTATTCTAAATCTAAACAAACATTTGAGTAGATTGTGATTTAAAACCCAAAATAAATAAAGCAGTGTAGGTTGAAAAATCTTTTCCCTTATTTTTGAACTGTTCATTTCCTGAAGCCTTCCTTTCATAGTTTCTGACTGCATATGGATGCAAATTCACATAAGTATTCTCATTGTGCCCATTTTATATCTGAGTGCTACATTATTGTACTCATTGTTCTTTAAATTGCTTTCTTCCCAGGATATTTTGAAAATATTTTCATATCTGTATATAGAGAGCTTTCACATCCTTTCATGCAAGTAATAGTATATCGTGTATAGATAGCACAATTTGTTTCTGATTTATAAATATTAGTTTACATTTTTGGCTATCAAAGACCATTATGAAGTATTCTTCATGTAACCAAATTAATGACTTTTGGAGCTTTTAATAAAGTTTATTTTACAGCATTTTGGGATTCACAATGACATTGACCAAGAGTGGAAGGTAAATTTTGCATGTATTTCTTGCTCTCACACTTGCAAAGCTTATCCTACTTTCAACATCCCCCACCAGAGTGGCACACTTGTTAAAACAGATGGTGGGGGATGGTGAATTGCCCCCCCCCCCGGGGGGGGGATTCAATTCCCAATAGCAAATAAATAAATAAATAACAATGAAATAAAACTCCAGATGATACATTGAAACATCATTATCACCCAGAGTCCATAGCTTATAAGGTTCACTCTTGATGTTGTACCTTCTGTAGGTTTGGAAGAATTTCTTATGACATGTATCCATCATTATCATATCACTAGAGTAGTTTCACTGCCCTAAGAATCCTCTTCGTTTTTCCAGTTCATCCCTCCCTTCCTCCCTAATCCCCAGGCAACCACTAAGCTTCTCACTGTCTCTACCATTTTGCCTTTTCCAGAATGTTACATAGTTGGAATCATACAGTAGATGGTCTTTTCAGAATGACTTCTCCAACTTAGTAACATGCGTTTAACTTTCCTTCATATCTTTCCATGGCTTAGTAGCTCATTTCTTTTTAGTGCTGAATAATATTTCATTGTCTGGTTGTACCATATTTTGTTTGTCCACCCACTTACTGAAAGACTTCATATGTTATATTTGTAAACATTCATATTTGTGTGGACAAAAGTTTTCAGTTCTTTTGGGTATTTACCAAGGACTGCAAGTTTTGGATCATATGATAAATTGTTCATAAAGTAGCTTTGCCGTTTTGCCTTCCCAGTAGCAATGAAGGAGGGTTCCTATTGTTCCATATCCCTGCCAGCATTAGCATTCTGGATTTTATACATTCTAATAGGTGTGCAGTGGCTTCTCATTCTTTTAATTTGCATTTCCCAAATGGCTTATGATGCAGAGCATCTTTTCATATGTTTGTTTGCCATCTCTGGATCATCTTTGTTGAGGTGTATTATTAGGACTTTGCCCATTTTTAAATCTTTTTTTTTTTTCATTTTCTTATTGTTGAGTTTTCACAGTGCTTCGTATACTTTGAACAGTTTTTTATCAGATACATTTTTATTTTATTTTATTTTGGGTACTGGGGATCAAACCCAGGGGTACTTTGCCCAGTCCTTTTTATTTTTTACTTTGAGGCAGTCTCACTAAGTTGCTGAGGCTGACCTCAAATTTGATATTCTCCTGCTTCAGCCTTCTAAGTCTCTTGGATTACAGGCATTATGCCACTGCACCCAGCTTCAGATTCATCTTTTAAAAGTATTTTCTCCCAGTCTGTTGTTTGTCTTCTCATTCTTTTGACAGTGCATTTCACAGAGCAGAAAATTTTTAACTTTAGTGCAATCCAAAATATTATCTTCTTCAAGAATCTTGCCTTTAGTGTTGTATCTAGAAAGTCATCATCACAAAACCAAAGGCCATCTAGATTTTGGTTTTTGTTATCTTCTATGATTTTTATAATTTTGCATTTTGCATTTGGGACAATGATCCATTTTGAGTTAATTTCTTTTTTNCCCCACCTCTCCCCTCCCCTGAGTTAATTTCTATAGGGGTCATAAGATGTGTGTCTAAATTCATTTCTTTGTTTTTGCGCATGAATGTTCAGTTGTTTGTTGAAAAAACTCTTCTCTCTTTTTGTTGTCTTTTATCTTTTGTGATAGATCAGTTGATTGTATTTACGTGGGTCTATTTCTGGACTCTCTATTTTGTTCCATTGATCTGTTGGCTTATTCTTTCACCCATCCCTCACTGTCTGGGTCAGTGTAGCCTTAAATATCGAAGTAGGGTACTGTCAGTCGCCAAGTTCTTTTTCTTTAACATTATAGTGGTCATTATTTTTTTTACCTTTTTGTATTAAATTTAGAATCAGCTTGTCATATCCAGAAAATAGTTTTCTGTAATTTTTATTGAGATTGCATTGAGATCAAATTTGGGAGAATTGATATTAATTATCTTATCTTAGACAAAGGTGCCAAAAACATGCATTGGAGAAAAGATAGTCACTTCAACAAATGGTGCTGGGAAAACTGGAAATCCATATGCAACAAAATGAAATTAAACCCCTCCTATCTTTCACCATGCACAAAACTCAACTCAAAATGGATCAAGGGCCTAGGAATAAAACCAGAGATCCTGTGTCTAAGAGAATAAAAAGTAGGCCCTGATCTCCATCATGTGGGATTAGGCCCCAACTTCCTTAATAAGACTCCTTTGGCACAGGAATAAAACCAAGAATCAATAAATGGGATGGACTCAAACTAAAAAGTTTCTTCTCAGCAAAAGAAACAATCTGTGAGGTGAATAGGTAGCCTACATCTTGGAAGCAAATCTTTACCCCTCACATATCATATAAACATTTTTATTATTAACTTTGTGTATTGCTGTATTGATTTAGAAAATTTTTGTGGATATTTTTGGACTTTCTACAAAAATTTCATGTCATCTATAAAGGAAGCTTTATTTCCTCTTTTCTAACATGTATAATATATATTTCATTTACTTTTCTGATCTTATTGCATTGGTGAGGACTTTTATTATTTTTTTGAAAATCATTTATACGAGAGGATATCCATGCCTCATTCCCGATCTGAATGGGAAAGCTTCACATTTCTCACATTATGTATGATGTAGGGTTTTATACATGTTGTCCATCAATCAAGTTGAGGAAGTTACTTTCCCTTCCTAGTTTGCTGGTAGTTTTTATCATGAATGAATGCTGGACTTTGCCAAATGCATTCTATTGAGGGGTTTTATATCTGTATTCAGATGATATACTATCTGCGGCTTTCTTTGCTTATGGACTTATAGATTTGTAGTCATTAGTAGAGAGATCTTATACTAAAGGAAATCTCTCATGTTTTCTTTTAGTTCCTTTATTCTATTTTTATAAGTTAAGTTTTAATCAATCCATAATACTGAGTTATAGTGCAATTTATTTTTCCTTCTGGACAACTGCCTGGTCATTCTAATGCCATTCTTTGAATGGGCCACCATTTACTATTTTGAGATATTCTATAGGCATTTTATAGAACATTTTTATTATCTTTGGGTCTATTTCTTGAGTCTCCTCTATCAGTCTCTGTCTTTTGGTATATTATAAAGTTTGTTTTGACAATGCAAGTAGCTTTTAGGAACTGCTTTCTGACTACCATGCTCAGTACTATATTTTAATTTAATGTCCCTTTTCTGTCCCTATCTTGCATATGTGGATATATGGATTTCTTCTCTATACTAATAAAGTACCCATTTATTGACTCTATATTACGTAATATTTGATGCCATTTTATGTCTTAAATGTAACTCTAGTATCTGTTATTTATAAAAGTTGAAGCCTAATATTCAGCCAGGTGCCTCTGACATGTTTGTGAACTATACCAGTTTTGTTGGACTTTTCAAGAAGGTGGATTTGCTCAAATCTCCTTTTTTAAATTCATATCCATGAATTTTTCACATCATAATTACCAAAATGTAACACAGTTACAACAACTGAACTTAAATGCTGATAATTATTTAAGTTCCATTATTTTACCCAGACACTTGCCTTGCCAGGTGAAGCCCTTCTCAGTGATTCCCAGGGCTTGGAAACAAAATGCTCTCAGCTGCCTCATTTCTCAGCAGTTGCTGTCCCAGTCCATCTGGTCCCTTTTGTGAACTATGCTTCGATTGCTAAAGACATGGGCTTAGTTTTCCTTGGCAGTAAAGTACACATACAAAGGGTCCCTGCTTTCATTTTCTTCTTACTGTAGAAATAGATATTGTAACATAATGGTGATGTTCCTGCATTTCAGCTTGGTTTAGCTTCCCCTCAAATAACCTTGGTAAAGAAATGGAATTGTCTTCTCTCTTCACTACTCAGAGCAAGAGGGTCCCCCCCAAAAAACACCTGGGTAAAATGGGACACTTCTTTATCAGTCTGTTACTACCAGCAACCATTTCTTTACAAACTATCTTGTTTGTTAGACTCCGAAATAAAACCGGTGTTTTGAAAGAGCTTTTCTCCCTTATATCGGAATGGCATTTTAATAAGCCTTTTGAACAGATTTAAACTTATTTCACATCAGCTTTCTTTTCTGAAGCCAAGTAATACCAGTTTTGTTTAGCTTTTCTAATCCTTTAATCATTTTATCCTCAGCATGTTTCCAAATGCTTCACATTTCCATAGATTCCAGAACTGGTCTGAGTTCTTTAATAAAGCCTGATCAGGATCGAATGAAATGGAAGGATCGCTCCTTTGCTGTTATGTATTTTGAGGTGTATTATTTCCAAAATGAAATAGTTAAGCAACAGCACAATGCTTCTGCATGGCCCCATACACTCCTCGTGACGTGTATGTCCCCATAGGATGAACATTATGCATGAGCCTGTGTAGCTACACAGAGATCTGTGCTGAAAAACATTCTGTACTTGGTTTGATGCTGTGTTCTTGCTGTCTTTATTTAAATAAGTGGTTCCTTCCTTTTATTTTTCATTGAATCCTACAAATCAAGTAGTTGACCCTGCTTGTTGTTGATGACTAGAGGACATGGTTGGTAATCATAACCCATTTCTAACCCACCACCCTCAGTAATAACTATAGGAGCTGGACCCCAGGTGAGGCAGTCTGATCATAAATTTACATTTCCTTTCCTGGTTCACACCTCCTCCCCCTCTGTGCTTGGAGATGCACTCACTGCCCACCTGTTGTCTCTGTTTTCCTTTGGATTTGTCTCCTTCTCATTGCTCCATTATCTCCACTCTGGCACTGAGGTATATTTGTTCATGGAATCCAAATTTCTGGCGCTCAGTAGTTCCTTCCAGAAGACTCTGCAAGGATCTTTTATCCTTTATAGGCTTCCCACTTATTACCTTTTCTCCATTGTATTGTCCACTTATTTCCAAGAATTCTTGCCTCCTCTATTTTATTTGTTTAGGACAGCTGGCAATTCTGTACAGTAGTTAATTTCCCACCCAAAGTTTAGATTTTTCCCTGACTTTTTGCAAAGAGGCTGGGATACTAATTGCAGTCATTCTGTCTTGGTAGAAATTTCTATTCCAGTTCCATATCAGGATTCTGGGGTATGACACTTTAAACTTGAGCCATAGTTACAAGTAAGAGGATATTTTAGTTCTATTTGTTTTACCATAAAGCTAATTCCAGGTGCCAAATATAATATGTAATTTAACTTTGAATAATCATTGTGTATGTCATACATTGGTTCATTTATCAATTTATGTCCATTTTTTTCTTGTAGCTTAACAAACAACAACTACAGTTACTAAAAGAACGGTTCCAGGCCTTCCTCAATGGGGAAACCCAAATTGTAGCTGATGAAGCATTTTGCAATGCAGTTCGGAGTTACTATGAGGTAAGTTTGAGGAGCTTTGTTTTTGGCACTTTGCTGCTTTTTAAACTTTTTTTCATGGTTTTCTCATTTTAAGAAATTTAATGATAGGAAGTCTGAGTTTGCAATCTTCTTGAAAGCGTTGTCAATTCTATTTTGCAATTTAAAAAACTCTAATTCCACAGCCTGGTTTTGAGAGATAAACAGAATTGGAAATTATTCACATCTTTTGAAAAGTAGGCTGTTTAGAAAAGTCTTCTGGCAGTGATTGATACAGCTGAGTATAGCTATCTTTAGGTCCACATGTCTAAATTATCCTTTTTAATCAGGATTTCAATAGTAAGTTGCTATCTTATACCATTTTGTCCCCTAAGCGTTATAATAATTAAGGCCAGTAACTAATTTTAAGAGGATAAATGGAACTTTATTTTCTTCTTGAAGGAACCAATACAGTCTTGCTCTTCTGCTTTTAGCTTGTGACTCATTGGGGATTCTCTATGGATTTCCTATGAGCACCAGTTTTCACACATGGTCATTAACTGCTTCATTGAGTTGCCAATAGATGTTAAGTTTAAAGAGTTCTCTTTTGTCCTAAGCATTTCAGAGGCCTTAGGAGAATAGGCTACTTCTGTTCTATATACACTCTAGACCGTTCTGCTAAAGAAACATGTTAACATGCAAACATATATTAGACTATTTTAAAAAAGGAAAATGGGTACAGGGAAAATCCCTGAGGCAGGGATTTTTTTTATGTGAAAAATAAAGTAACTGGATGTTACAGATGCTTGGAGGGGTTTGTAATCCATGAATGGTATGCACTAGAGGTTACCTAATGCCCCTCCAGAGAGACTTTTGTTGGCCTATGCCTTGGTCTCAAGATGAAGTCTGGCTTACCAAGTGTGCATCTGACACATATCTGTGGAAAAAGTGGTCTACGTAGACCTTGACCTGGAATATCTTATCAAATGTACGATCTTCCATTTCATCTCAAGATTCAAAGTCTGAGTCTTGCTTGATGAAATCTTGCCCTGAATCTTAAAAGATGAGATGTAAGATCCTACACTTGCATCATGTGATAAAATAAAAGTCAAAAAAGTCTGTATTCAAGATAAAGAAAATGAAACTCAAAAAAGTAATTTGTATAAATACATGTAAATATTTTAATGAAACAGCTCATTTTGAGTTTTGGTAAGTGCATCATGGCACTGTAAGATGATAATATTAGGGAAACTGAAATTGGGTGAAGGAAATGAGAGAGTACTCTCCACTATCCTGGTATCTTTTTGTAAATCTAAAATTTTTCCAAAATAAGTTTTTTTTTCTTTTAAAGTAAGTATAGTACAATCTGAACATAGTGTAATAAAAGGCATAGAGAAGCTGTGCTTATATAATATTGTGACTCTAATGATAAGAGATTGTATCCCCATTGTATTATACCTGCTGATCATGTTCTCTTCTGGGCATTATCAAGTGATTTTTTGATAGATAGAGACAAGTACAAGGTAAATCATATAATATTTGATTACTGGAAAGAACTAGAGCTATTTGCCCCGGTCACAGATAGGCTTTCTGTTGAACATGGTTCAAAAGCAAAATGAGGACTAAGATGGAAACTGAGGCCGGTAAGATTTCCTTTCTGTTACACAAATGATGTTTTTTGAGTGAGTCTATGAAAAGCCTTTTTGCATCTTGATATTGTAGGTCTTTATATTCTGTAGACCCTTTAGAGTTATCTGGGTCTAGGAATGTGGCTTAGTGATAGAGTGTATGAAAGGCCCTTTGTTTAATACCCAGCACTGGGGAAGAGAAAGAAAAAGTCATCTGTCTGTTCTTTATGTTTGTGGTACCTTCAGATATTTGATCTACTTTACTCCTCTTTAATACCTGGAATCTTAGTATGAACCCCAACATATATTTCTTTTTATCCACGTTAGATGATCAAAAACCTTTCTTCATGGTAAATAATTTCTTTTAGTTAGGTCATGCTAGAATTAGATTTTTCATGCTGTTTCTAGGCAGTCTTTGCTTAGAGGTGTGTGTATGCATGACATTTATCAATTTTAATATCTATTCACCATGGATACTATTCAAAGTATATACTGTAAATTTAACAATGATTTTTATATGACCATATAATTTACATTACAACCTTTTAAAATGTCTTACATACTATGAAGTAAAGAGAATAATAAAGAATTTTTTTAAATTCCATCAATTTTTGTGGAGGGGGGGGAGAGTAATCAGGGATTGAACACAGGAGTACTCAACCACTGAGCCACATCACCAGCTCTATTTTGTATTTTATTTAGAGACAGGGTCTCATTGAGTTGCTCAGAGCTGCACCATTGCTGAGTCTGACTTTGAACTTACAATTCTCCTGTCTCAGCCTCCCAAGTCACTGGGATTACAGGTGTGCTCCACTGTATCTGGCTCATCAATATTTTTTATCATAGTTTTATACATTGTTAGAAAACAATGTACCCAAACTTCTAAACCACCTAATTAGGCAGACATGATGGTAGAGAAGGATCTGAACAGGAAAAGAAGCGGGGGGAGGGAGCACATAACATGCTTAATTATTTATTGAAAGCATGCATAAAAGTTAGCATTTACAATTTTATGGTTGCAAATTCTTGATAGATCCTACTATATATTCATTTATTTTAATAGTAGTGTTTTTCTCTTTCTTCAAGCATCTCACTGTCTAGGAAAAGACCGAAAATGACCACTAATTCTATACGTTTTTTTTTTTTTTTCTGGTCATATCTTTTATTGTTTTTGTTTTGCTTTTCATTTTAGGAAACTTCAGCTGACTTTGAGGATGGGTAAACATAGCTTTATTGCAATTTGTTATTTTCCAAGTTTTCTTCCCATCAGATAGCTACGTATGTTTCATGAAATTCAGGTGGACTTCATCCAAATACAGCAAACGACAGTGTGATTTGTAATGGATATGTGGAAAAGTAAATGGCTTTTTTCTTGAAGATTTCCAAAAGACAGTATATAGTTGCTTACCAATGGTTTTCAGCATAATAGAAACTTTCAAGTTATCATACAAAAAAAATGGATATTAGACCTTTTTTCCTCTTTCTTTTGTGTGTGTGTGTGTGTGTATGTGTGTTGGAAGGGTACCTTAGCTTTGTTTACAACTTTTTAGATAGGATGTGTACTTTTATTATTACTTCATTATGTTCTCTTCAGGTTTCAGAGAGTAAATGAGAATTCCAGTGGTTTTTAATCTTCTAAAAATTAACTAATTAGTGCTGGAGTTGTACTTCAGTGGTAGAGTGCTTGCTTAGCATGTGTGAGGCACTGGGTTCGATAGGAACAAATAAATAAAATAAAGGTTAAATTCTTTTAAAAAAATTAACAAAGTAGGACACAGCATGTTGCTCAGTGGTGGAGAGCTTGCCAGGCATAGATGAGGCCCTGGGTTTGATCCACAGCACCACAAAGGAAAAAAAAAATCAAAGTAACATTAAAATAAGTCTTGATACAACAACACCATCATTTCATTTGCTATTCAGATCTCCTGCTGTTGAATGAAACAAATGAGAAGGCTTTCAATAAATTTTAAAAAATTATTTTGAGTGGTTCTTCTTTTATTATGAAATTTATAACTAATTATTTTCACCTAAAAATGGAACTTCAATTTTGGCCCTTTTATTGCATATTTTTATGCACAATGTAGTCAGATTCTAGAACTCAGAAGTTTTCTGCTTGAACGTTAAGAACACTTTAAAAAAGAAGTAATATTTAAATTAGAGAATCTAAGAAGTATTAAAAAGAAGAAAAGTTTATATCATAGTAAAGCTGCTCTGAAAATAATCCATTATGAAAAAAGAGGAAAAGAAGACAAATATTTTCTACATAATTCCAAGACCTACAGACAACTTATTTTAAGTGTTTCTCTTGTGTGATTATGACACTGAACTTGTTTTAAGCTTTTTACATAATGTTATGTATTAAAGAATTAATATCAAATGTTTTCCATATATGTGGTTTTAAGTAACTTCTTTAGGTGCCCATTTCTAAATGTGATTTAATTTTCTCATCGTTAGACACTTAAATTTTCTTCTTTTTTGTGTATTAAAATGATGAAAGGATCATTCCTATTCTTAAATTGATATTGAAGAATTTCTACAAACTGTATAACTGGGTAATGGGTGATGAGCATTGCTTAAGCCCTTCATGTAGATTACAAATTGCCTGGAGAAAAGCACTAAAAATTTATGCTGCTATACCAAAAGTTTGCTGGTTGTTTTCCTGTGTGTTTGGTATTATCAAAAAGTAAATGCCAACCATTGGATTCACTCATTTCTACTTTACTATTAGTGATGTTTCACATTTCCAAGTTGTTCATTTATATTTCTTTTTTTTATGAATTACTTGTTCACATCCTTTGTTTTTTCCATTTGGATATTCATCTTTTAAATACTGATTTATAGGTGGTGTTTACACACTAAATAGACAACCCTAAGTTAGGCTATGGTTATTTTCTTCAATTTATCTTTTGCCTTTGCATTCATTTGTTATAAATTTTCTTTCCTCTGATATTTTTCTTTTGGTTCAGTGAGAATGAAAGGAGGTTCATATTCTAGGTAGAGATTATTCTCCATTTGATTTTCTTTGGATTCTATTTTCTTCTTCATAAATCATTGCTGACATTTGTTTAAATCACATTTTCCCCTCCCTCCTTATTCCAGCCACCTCCTCTCTTGAATTAGTAGTGTTCTCTATAACTTGGGCTCCACCAAGAGTCATGTGTTGGTGTGACAGAGCCACTGCTGTAGGCCTTTCTCCCCATCTGCAGAAGGAGAGGATGACCTCTAAAGCTCTCCCCAATTGCACAAGTCTGTGATTGTTAAAATTTGTTTCTGGGTTATTCTCCTTTGCCTTGTCTGAAATGCTCTTGTATCTCCAAAAAAATAAAAAAGGGACCACAGCTTGATTCTATACTTTCAGCATAAATCTTATGATTTTTGGATCTTTATTCATATTTGGATCTTTATTCATATTTTTTGTTCCTAACCCTAAACTCATCTGTCAGCTCCTTCCTAAGGAAACTGGGAATATGGGCTTCAACTTCCCAGGACCAGCAATCACTTTATATCATTCCTTTTCATGCATATAACTCTTTGCCTAACATTACACCCCAACCCAGTATTTACTTAAAAATAAAATACAGTTGTTTTTGGCTTATGAAAACCAAGAGCCTTTTAAAAGGCATTTTTTTGTTATTGTTGTTGTTCTGGTTATGTAACTACCTCTCCTTTTTAGATTTTACACATACAATGTGTTAGTCTTCTGTGTGCAAGCTAAAGGGAAGAGTGGCTGGGAAGATCAGCATTAAAATATTTTGATGAAAATTTCTTGTTATCATTTTACTTTGAAATAGAAAGATTTACTTTTCATATTTCAGGGGATGTTTGGCCTGTCAAAATCTCTTTTTAAACTTTGAAATAATGCCACGGAAAAAGCCTGATTTTTTTTTCACAGTGAATTGATGATCCCTAAGTAAACCAAGATTGACAGCCTGTGGCAGGAGGGGATAAAAAAAGGTCAACACATTCATAAGTGAAATCCAGTAACCAGTAATGAGAAGTGAGGTTTTAAATTTGCATTGAGCTCTGCAGGTCACATTGTGTTTGTTATTTTTGATATTAGCTGTTTTAGCTCAAATCACATTTTCTTGTAGTCTAACGGTGGCATTTGAAATTAAGTGCTCTATAAGAATCTGGAAAATGTATTTTCATATCTTAGATTCCTATTTTTATTTAGGATATCTGGATCGATGTTGCCTGAGTGTTCTTGATGGCCTTCATTTCGTGATGAAGACTGGGCGAGATATATACATATATATATATACATATATGAATATGTATACATATATATATATGTTATGTGTATATATATGAATTTTTTGCTTGACAATAGTAAATCATATTTTTGAGCATTTTCCTCTTATTTCTAAATGCATTTTTAGAAAAACAAAACTAAGAATGTGAAGTTTTCCTGCCCTACCTAGAATATTTGTGGCTTAGGGGCAGGGTTAGATCTCTACCTACCTTTTCATCTCCTTTTTTCTTATGCTTCTACATTCTTATCACAGGGAATGCTTCTTATTTACAGGTAGGTTGTGTACACCCCCAGTTTAGTTAGTGATTTTGAAATTCAACCAAGCCAAGTAGCCACAAAAGAAAAGAGGTACATGCAGCTGACTTCAGAGTAACATTCCCTATTCTCAGAACCAAGGAGGGAGGGAATGCTTGGTTTAGGGTTAACACATTGGCAGATCTGAGATGCTTATTTTTTTTTCCCACTATGCCATAGTCTTCTCATACTTTGTCCTGTTTAAATTCAGGAAGAGTTCACACACATTTTGCTTAAACCCCTTTTGTGCAAGTGTTTGTAACTATCCAGCTGTCAGACCCTCCTGGTTCTTTAAACTCTGCCTCCGCAGAATCACATCCTTCTTGAAAGAAAACTCCAGGTAGATGCTTGGAGGACTATCTCAGTCGTGTCCTTACTAGGGCTTTCTGATAGGGAAGCCCCTTGGTCACAAATTCTATTTATAAGATTAGTCCTTCAATCATCAGGGAAATGCCTTTTGATTTTAAGTGTCTTTCTTCTGGAAGTTGTTTGGTCTCATTTATTTTACTTTAATAATCATATAAGCTTAAGGTTAAGCTTAGATATTCTTTGAATATCTAAACTTGGTTATTTACCTCACTAAGCAAATGCTTTCTTATGTAGTTTTACTTTCCTGTATCAGAAAGTTCTTCCTTATTTTAGAGTTAATATTTTCCATTATTGCTGTAGTCATTGTTTCTTTTTCTAGGTTTCAGGGGCAAATGATCTGTGTTCTTGACTCTGTGCTCCTGAGAATGTCATGAAGTTTTCTGCTTGCTCAGAAGTCACTCTTCAGTTAGTTAAATGCATTTCCTCTGCTTATCTTCGATCACATTTAATCAACTGGCCTTTTGCTCATTAGGCTTCTATTTTTAAAGCATTTAGATGTTTCTTTGGTTTCAGTAGAGAGATCTTGAAAGAAAACCTGTGTATCCTGAGCACAGGCACAAGGGGTGCCAGTTTCAACATGGTGGATTTAAAGCTTTTCATTCCCTTAGCCACAAAGATGGAGGGAATAAGCTCCTGCAGAGCACAAAGTGCAGCGTGCCACACTCTGGTTAGCTAAGAATGTCATCGATCATCTCTTTCCTATTACGTTATTGGTTTAGCTTATAAAATTTAATTACTTTTATATTGATTGTCATCAAAATGTTTACCCAAAAGACCTTTTTTCATCCAGAACAACATAAAACGTATTAAGACATAGTCTCTTTGCAGTTTTAAGGAATATTCATTTTTGTTGCCATAAGGGTCCTACAGCATGAAGAATCCCATTTTCATATAATCAGTGGGAAAAACATTCTTTTGCATAGAAATGCAGGTTTGTGATAGGAGTTTTATTTAGAGTGATGAACTGGTGACTCCAGATTTGTTGATAGTTATTTAGGAGATGTCAACTATTTGAACAGACTTGGGGATAATATGAATTTTGTATACATTTGTGCCATACATAGGCACACATTACACATGAGGTATTCTCCAGGTGCCTGCCAGGTTGGTGTTCTAGCTTGCTCATAATAGTGTGTACTACAGTAAGGTTTAAGAGATATTGCCAGAGTTCCCAGCCAATAAATAAATAAATAAAATAAAGGTATTGTGTTCAACTACAACTAAAAAAAAAAAATGATGCAAGGGAGGACCATAGTAAGTATTGGAAGAGAAGAGGTGGCTTCCAAGAGCAGCTGCTAAGTTGCAATTTGCATCGGAGTTTTAAATTTGGGATGGAATTCAGGGGGTCATAATTTCAAGTAGGAGAGCTTTAGATAACTGCTTGTGATAATGAACATTTTTTCATATATTTGTTGATTGATTGTATATCATCTTTTGAGAAGTGTCCATTCAGGTCCTTGGCCCATTTATTGATTGGGTTATTTGTTTTTGGTGCTTAGCTTTTTGAGTTCTTTATATACCCTAGAGATCAGTGCTCTATCTGATGTGTGAGGAGTAAAGATTTGCTCCCAAGATGTAGGCTCTCTATTCACCTCACAGATTGTTTCTTTTGCTGAGAAGAAACTTTTTAGTTTGAGTCCATTCTATTTATTGATTCTTGGTTTTAATTTTTATGCCAAAGTAGTCTTCTTAAGGAAGTTGGGGCCTAATCCTACATGTTGGAGATCAGGGCCTACTTTTTCTTCTATTAGACACAGGATCTCTGGTTTTATTTCTAGGCCCTTGATCCATTTTGAGTTGATTTTTGTGCATGGTGAAAGATAGGAGGGGTTTAATTTCATTTTGTTGCATATGGATTTCCAGTTTTCCCAGCACCATTTGTTGAGGAGGCTATCTTTTCTCCAATGCATGTTTTTGGCACCTTTGTCTAATATAAGATAAATGTAATTTTGTGGGTTAGTCTCTGTGTCCTCTATTCTGTACCACTGGTCTACCAGTCCATTTTGGTGCCAAAACCAAGCTATTTTTGTTACTGTTGCTCTGTAGTATAGTTTAAGGTCTGGTATAGTGATGCCACCTGCTTCACCATTCCTGCTTAGGATTGCTTTAGCTATTCTGGGTCTCTTATTTTTCCAGATGGAGTTTATGACTGCTTTTTCTATTTCTATGAGGAATGTCATTGGGATTTTGATTGGAATTGCATTGAATCAGTATAGTGCTTTTGATAGTATGGTCAGTTTGATAATATTAATTCTGCCTGTCCAAGAGCAAGATAGATCTTTCCATCTTCTAAGGTCTTCTTTGATTTCTTTCTTTAGGGTTCTGTAATTTTCATTATATAGCTCTTTCACCTCTTTTGTTGATTCCCAAGTAATGTTTTTTCTGATATAAAGAGGCTGATTCATAGTGGGATAGGGAGAGGGAGCATGGGAGGAATAGATAAAATCTAGATAGGGAAGAAGAGTAGAAGGGGAAGGGAGGGGGCTTGGGGTTAGGAATGATGGTAAAATGTGATGGACATTAATATCCAAAGTACATGTATGAAGACACAAATTGGTGTGAATGTACTTCATATACAACCAGAGATATGAAAAATTGTGCTCTGTATGAGTAATATGAATTGTAATGCACTCCACTGTCATATATAAGTAAAAAATTAATTAAAAAAGATCTTTATTTTCACTAAAGTTAGTATTCTCTTAGTTATGAAGGTAAGCAATAAACCACAGCTCTATTAGTAGTTCCTGTGTCTTTAGCACCAAGAGAAACACATACGTATTTCATATCACATTACATTTCACTTTAGATATCTCAAAATACCACTGATGTTGTTGAAATAAAACTACAATGTACTCTTGATTGGGCAGGCCCCTTCTTATATTTTGTTATTTAATGAACTATTAAGAGAATGTTACCATAGCACAAACTTGTTTTTTTAAAAAAAATTTATAAACATTTCATTTTAATTGCTTTCCTCTGTAATCCTCTAGACTTCATTTGTGTATTTAAAAGCATTATCCTGAGAAGGTTTCCCCAAACTTCACCAGGCTACCAAAACGTTCATACTATAAAAGAAAGTTGACAATTTCTGACTTATAGCATTCACAAAGGCTTCATTTGCAAAAGAGATGGTTTAAATGTGGTGTGTTCATGTGGGAGGGGGGCAGGGGAAAAAGGTAAAAAATCAAGATTGATTTTATTTCTATTTGGGTTTACATTCCAGATCTGTATGACTTCTAGAACTTACTTAAGCTCCCTGTACTTTGGTTTCTTCATCTGTAAAATAGGGATAATATACCTGCCTCCCAAGGTAGTTGATGATTATACCAATTAATAAACTTTAATTGCTATGTGCAATGCTTGAGCTAAATGGGATTGGCTATTATTATTACTTGGAGTTTTGCTTTCCCATAGGGATTTGTGCAAGTTAGCATTTCATTTATATAGTATGTACTGCTTTCTCATAACCTTGGCTCTTTTAGTGCAATCTTGGTTTATATGCTACTGAATATATAGTGAATGCTAAAATAGTGTGTCAGTTCAAGTTAAAGAGTTCATGTTATTATATAGTCATTTATTTAAGGACTAATGAAAAAACAGCTCAACTATGAAGATAAACAGGAAAGTTTTAAAGAGACATTGTGTATAAGCATTTAATTATTAAAATTGTCCTGACCCTATATAAAGAATACAAAAAAAACTTAACACCAAAAAAACAAATAATCCAATCAATAAATAGACAAAGGAACTGAACAGACAGTTCACAGAAGAAGAAATATGATAGGTCGACAAATATATGAAAAAATGTTCAACATCACTAGCTATTAGAGAAATGCAAACCAAAACTTAACTGAGATTCTGTCTCACTCCAGTCAGAATGGCAATTATCAAGAATACAAGTACCAACAAATGTTGGTGAGGATGTGGGGAAAAAGGTAAACTCATACATTGCTGGTGGGACTGTAAATCATTGGAACCACTCTGGAAAGCAGTATGGAGATTCCTCAGAAAACTTGGAATGGAACCACCATTTGACCTAGTTATCCCAGTCCTTGACATATACCAAAAAGACTTAAATTCAGCATACTCTAGTGACACTGCCACATCAATGTTCAGAGCAGCTCAATTCACAATAGCTGGGCTATGGAACGAAACTTGGTGCCCTTCAACAGATGAATGGATAAAGAAACTGTGCTACATCTACACAATGAAATATTACTTAGCCATAAAGAAGAATGAAATTATGGCATTTGCCAGTAAGTGGATGGAACTGGAGACTCTCACGATAAATGAAATAGGGCAGTCCCTAAAAACTAAAGTCCAAAAGTTGTCTCTGATATGTGGATACTGACTCACAATAGGTGGATTGGATGGGGGACTGGGTGATGGGGAAAATGGGAAAGACAGTAGAATGAATTGAACATAACTTTCATATGTTCATATATGACCACATGACTAATGTAACTCCATATCCTTTACCACTGCAAGAATGGGAAGTTATACTCCATGTATGTATGATATGTCAAAATACATTCTACCATCATATATAAACTAAAAAAAAAAATTGCTCGGCCAACTTTGCCAGCTTAGAGAGTAGTAATGACTAAGCCCATGTCCCTCTTTAAAAATTTTTCTCCTTTAGTTGGACAGAGGACTTGAATATGCTTGCTGGTGTCTATCTCAAAATAAAAATACTATATACATAGAAATTGACACAGAATTTTTCATGAAGGTATGAAACTTAAGTAAAATTAATCATGGTAACATACTTAGCACTATACCTCATACATATTTTGTTCGAGTTTTAGTTTGAATGGTATGAAAGTGTTAATATTGACCATTTTTGATGTACCAAAAAATGTAAGCTTCATGTCAATAAATCTAATAGTGTTCAAAACAGCAACAATTAATTCTACTTGACATCTCTTGAGGTGATTTTTTGTGTGGCAGTGATGTGATCCAGTTTCAGTCAGTGTCTAGATGATTCATTTTCATGAACATTAAAGGAGGTATATTACTTTTTAGAGATGTATTCAAAGATCCTCAAGAAGCCCCTATATATGCCTCTATGAGGTCATCTTTTACACTTATTTCTTTAAATTTTTTTAAATTTATATATGACAGCAGAATGCATTGTAATTCATATTACACATACAGAGCACAATTTTTCATATCTCTGGTTATATGCAAAGTATATTCACACCAATTTATGTCTTCATACATGTACTTTGGATAATGATGACCATCATACTCTCCCATACATTTTTTTTAAACTTTATTGTTGAAGTATATTTAAGAATATACATTTATAACAGTATTAATATCATTTTCTTGTGGTTTTAATTTTGTTTCCAAATACATGGTATGTCTTCTCAAATCACATTTAGAAATTAACACTGCTATTTAATGAACATGTTTTCACTATGGTATGCCTTTATTGTGTTTGAAGCAGTTGACTCTAAAATGACTCATAGGACTGATTGACACCTTTAATATGATAGTCATAATTATTCTATTTCTACTCAGCCAGTATTCAAATGTTTGCTTATTATGAAGAATTGGAATAGTTCCATGTACCAGAAGTAGAAGACATCCACAAAGTGTTTAATTCAATCATAGTGTTTAGGAAATATTACTTTAATAATTCTAGTTTTATATTGCAAGAACTGTCCTTTTTGAATAAGTTCTTTCCTCTTTGAGATGTTTTGTTTGAACTTTCATTTCTTAAATTATAGCAAATATTTGCAAAGATGTAATTTTTCTTTCCCTAATGGCCTTTTAATCTGTGTAAGATTTTGATGAAGCATTAAGTGATGATGATCTACTTTTGTGATTTTTTTTCAGTCACTTTGGAATATATTTAATCCTTTATATACTGCTGAGATTTTAGCTTGACTGCTGAATTCTCAGCTCCAAGAATTTCTTTGTTACATAGAGGAATTTAATTCCCCTCCTAGCTAATCTTCTACTTTACTTATAAAATTGTATGCACATCTCATGGTGTAGCATGGACAGAAGGTGCTAAAGCAGCAACGATTATGATTATGTAGATGGATGTGAAGAACCCTTCAAGGGGAAAAGTATTAAATATACTTAACCTCTGTTCCTGGGTTGGAAAGAATAAAGGAGCCCTGTCTCCTCTCCACCCCCACCCAGTATGCCTCTGTTTTTTAAATTGGCTTCATTGCATGCTCTAGTGCACTTGCAGGTGGCAGCCCTGGTGTGAACTTGGCCCCCTCCTTTCTCTAACAGAAGGACAGACAGAGGAAGTGGATGATTTCAGCAAGCTCCCAGCATAGAGGAAGGGTTGTGTGTGGGGATTTCCAGCTTGCTTTCCTCATGCAGAGCTCCTGCTCCAGGCCAGCTGGCCCCCTCTCTTTCCCATATCCTTTCTCTTCCTCCTCCTCTCCTCTCTGCTGAGCTGTTTGCATCAGTCAGGCTGATCCCTCAGGATGCTCTGCAGTGACTAGTGGCCAGTGGTTGCCTTCTTCCACACCAGGAGACCCTGACTTTCCCCTGCCTGTAGGCAAATATTCAAAGAGAGCAGAGTTCATAAAATGTGGAGGGATTTACATTTCAGCTTTTCCTTTATGTAGTTCTTCAAAATGGTCTGTACTTATGATGGTATAGGATGGTGGTCTCTGAAAGTTTTATTATCAAAACTGTAATTGGCAAATGGTTATCATCATGCAGCAAGTCCTACAAAAGGTTGGTATATTCACCCATTTTTCTATAAATGAAATGAAGTACCTGAAGCTGGGTGATCTGTAAAGAAAAGAGGTTTATTTAGTTCAAAGTTCTGGAGATTTAGGGGTATGGCACCAGTGTGGGCTCTGCTGAGGGCCCTATGGCAGGTGGTATCATGGCAGGAACATGCTGAATGGAGAGAGCATATCACTGACAGTAAGGCATGGCAATGGAGGAACCAGGCTCGCTCTTCTTATAACAGCCTTTCTTGAGAAATAACTCAGGGCCCTGTGAGAACTACCTTGATCCTTTCCAAGGTCAGTGCCCCTGAGACCTAATGACTAGGCTCCACCTCTTAAAACTCCACCACCTCCCAACACTGCCACACTGGGAACTAAGCTTCCAATACATGAGCCCTTGGAGTGCACACTCAAACCATCACTAAACCAGAGCAGCCAGGTAGGAAGGAAAATAGGATAGAGTCTTCTCTGACCATTGATTTTAGAGAGATTATCTTTGACTGAGAAACAGGTTCATTTATTGCTTCTTTTCAATTTTATCCTGAAGCAACTGAAGGCCAGGTTTTTGTGTTCAGTGTCCTCTAAGAGGTCAGGGGTCAGGACTTCAACTTCTCTGCTCTAAGTTATGTGGTTCTTTAAGTGTCTTGTTGTAATGTTGGAGTTGTAAAGTCCTCATCCTGGCTCTTTCTGATCAGTTTCCTGCTGACTTTTATATCCTCATTTCACTAAACTTCCTTATACACACTTAATTTTTTAGCCATGGGGGTGGTGGGTGGAAATCCCATGGTTATCTGAGAATGCCATATACAACTCTTCCTATTCTAGCTCTGCTACCCTTATTTGCCTGGAGAACTCTACATTACTCCTCTTTTCCCTCACCTCTGTCTGCATGCCCTCTGCCCTCCCACTTCTTTTCCATGATTTTTCCATGTCAAAAAACTTTCAGATCTATAGAAATACAATGGAGAATGCCCACACAAAAGTCTTTAGAAAGCTTAGGGTGTAATGTTTGAATTGTATAATGACAATTGTTTGAGCATATAATGTTTAAAGTTTCCACTAAATTGAACTATAAGTGTGTGTGTGTTGTGTGTGTGCGTGTGCGCGCACGCACGTGCAGGCGTGCACATGTGGCCTAGATTTAATAATGTGGAATATATTGCTCTTGTCAAGACTTAAGTATGATTTCAGTGTTTTCTGCCTAGAATTTTACTAAATGAAAAAAATTATTATGATCTCTGTAGGGTGCATTCTTAAATTTAAGGCCATTAGCTAAAAGATGGAAGGGATACAAATATTTCAGATATTAAATGTTATATACAAGAGTTTTCTATGTTGGAGAGTCCTTTGCTCTCTCTCTTGAGCTGACTTCGTTTTTACCTCGGGGATGAAAGTTAGTTGTTATACTTTTAGTTCCAAGATAACTTTCAGATAGAAAAATTCAAGTGTTATCACATGTAGGTAATTTGTGGTGAGTATTATTTGGAGAAAAAAGTCCTGCATATATTGATTTTAATGCTGGTGTGTTTTATAATGTTTGTCAAAGTTTTTACATGGTTTTATTCATTTAGTGTTCTTATTTGTTCAAATTTTTTTTAAAAAACTTAAGAATTATTTATTTATAGTCTGTTTTTTATGTGTTTGTATCCTCAATTTACACATTTTTAAAGTTGCCAGACTACTGAGGCATTGCAACTAAATATCTGTCATCCTTATTGGCAAGGTGGGACTACATAGAGAAGCAGAGATAACTTCTTAATTGGGTTCTGACAGCCTATTTGAGAAATTAATTTGAAATGATAAAAAGTGATAATGTCAAATATGTTGAAATAGCTGTAGGATCTGTCATATCCTGAATTTCAAATATGAATGTAGATAATAGATATATTAGGAAGTCTTATCACATTATAAAAATAGTTTTGTTTTGCCATTTAATTCATTATAAAGTTCCTTTAAGTGGAAAATTTTATCAGGATATTGAAAATCAGATGTGTGTGTGTGTGTGTGTGTGTGTGTGTGTGTTATGGAGATTATCATCATTGGAAATATTATTGTGTATTCTAATAGAATTGAACACAAGTTCATATTCCAATTAGAGAATGAAATCCCCTCTTATTACCTTTGGATTCTGTATTTTCTTTTTTTGGTTTCTAAATGAGTTTTCCTCTTTCTGGGACTTCCCTCACTTCCCACCTCTCCTAAGAAGCACAGTATTAGAACAATTAATGCCCTTGGTGCCTGTTCACTTTTGACTGTTGGTGGATGAGGTTGGAAGGGAAAATCAGGCATCCCTCCTTACATTTCATGCTTTCTGCTGCTGGGAGCCTCAGCACCCTCTGGTTTACTAGACTGTTAGCTTACAGTAGGCTCACTATGGGAGTAGGGTTGGGGTGGTACTCACCTGCTTTCTGCTAGTGACTGGGGTAAAAGGGTGGTGGCCTGCCTTGTGGAGGGTGAACCACCCATTTGGGGTGACCTGAAAGGTAGCACAGTATGTATACCCTTGGTAATACCTGAATGGGATCTGCAGCAGGCTCTTTACATAAAAGAAATATTTCTGCATCAACGTTTATGAATAGTCAGACTGAATGGATAGGCTGTAAACATATATATCACTTCAAATCTTTTATGTATTTTTTAAAATTTTATTACAAATGTTTCTGGAGTACAGTATAACAAAATGTATGCACGCAGTGTGAAATGACTAAATCAAACTAATTAACATGTTAACATATCTTTCACCATGCATACCTATTTTTTTTGTGAATGATTTGAGAATATTTGAAATTTACTCTTCAGCAATTTTGACATAGGCAAGTTTGTTTCTGCTCTCAATGTGCTGCAAACTTATGACAAAAAATGAGTTTTTCATATTGAATTGTAGATTATGGCCTTTAGTAAAATTTGAAGAGAAAACTATGTCACTATTGCTTCTGTTAGGATCTGGGTCGACAACCTTAAGCTTTAGTTGTAGCTTACTGAAAACCAACCATTTGGGTTTTTACTTTGGAACTTTGTACCAAAGTATGTGCTTGGCTTTAAATTGTACCATTTGCTTCTTTTTTGTTGTTGTTGTTTTGTTTTTGGGCTATGGATTGTGTGGGATTTTGAGCTTTATACCAGGTAAAATCTTGACTGTGGCAGACAGTTGCAGCCATTTGTGTCTAAGGGAAAGGAGGTCTGTTTCAAAGGCGGAGTTATATACTCAGTATCTTATCCAAAGGACTATTGACATTAGTTTGGACTGTGTGTGGAAGATAGGTCTTTTTGTGTTTATTTGCTGCTTTTGAATAGCAACACAAATTTCATGTGGGTTATCAGGAAACCTAACACCATCATCACAGTTCCACCAACTGGGTTGTAGAGGGAGAAACCTTATTGAGGATATGGGATCATGAGGCTTGACCAACTGAACTGGAGACTGGCTGCCAAAGACTGGAAGGATATTACAATGTTTATGATCAGTTTAGGATTAAAATCTAAGATGTACGCAGAGTTCCTGTATATTAATATGAAAAGGCAATTGATCCCTAAACAAATGAATAAAGAATATGAATAACAATTCCAACAATAGAAAACCTGAATGACCAGTAAGCTGTTTTTCATACAGCTATAATAAATTGTCATCAACTGAGTTACTTAAAATAACAGAAAGGCATTTTTCTACAGTTCTAGAGAAGTCTGAAATCATAGTGTCAGGAGGACTTCACTCCTTTGAGAATTTTCCAGAGGAGAAGCCTGACAGACCTCTTGAGCTCCTGTGGCTGTTGATATTCTTTCACTTCCTTGGCTTGTGCTAGAAACTATAGTGATGCATCTGTGAACCAAGGGACACCAAAAATTGGCAGCCTCTGAAGCTGGGAGAGAAGCTATGAGAAAATTCTCCCCTAGAGCCTGCAATAAGAGTCAACACTACCAGACCTTGGTTTTGGACTTGTAGTCTCCAAATCTGTGAGAGATTAAATTCCTATTGCATCAAGCCATCCAGTTTGTGGTACTTTGCTACAGCCACTGTAGGAAATGAACATACATCCAACATGTTTTGTTAAAGTTGGGTGACGGATACACAGTTGTTTCATTTCATTTTTCATTTTACAAATATTGCATCTTAACAATATTTAAAAGCAAACCACTACTTTTGACTCTTATAGTGGATGTTAGGAATAAAATAGGTGTATGCATAATTGGCAGAAACCAGAGTTCCAAAATTTGTAGATGGAATCATAGCTGGTGCTTGTTGATAAACCCCAAAGTGCATTTCCCATAATAGATTAAGGGTTTTAAGTAATTTTTAAAAGTTGGGGAATTAACTCCCTATGGGAAAATATTTTATTGGCCAGTATTCAATATGGAAAATAATTACATAACCGTATGTACTCATAGAAAAACAAAAGTACTTGGGCTTTGAGCCATTCAGATAAACATTTGGGTCAAATCATGGTTTATCCACTTAACTAGTTGTATGGTATCTAACATTACTTGGTTCCATTTTTTTTTTCAGCTTATTGAGTAAGATTCTAATTGTATCTGTGTCATGGCATTATGGTGAATTTTAAAGTAGATAAGACATAAAGTGCTAAATACCAAGGATTTAGTAATGACTTAAATTTAAATTTTTGACACCATTCCATTTATTGATTCTTAATTTTACTTCTTGTGCTTTAGGAGTTCTGTTGAGAAACTCAGTTCCTAAGCTGACACAATAGAGATTTGGACCTACATTTAATTGTAGTAGGTACAGGTTCTCTGTTCCTAATGCTGAGGTTCTGGTCCACTTTGAATTGAATTTTGTGCAGAGTGAGATATATGAGTCTAATTTCATTTTGTTACATATGGATTTTCAGTTTTCTAGCACCATGTGAAGAGGCTATCTTTTCTCCAATGTATGTTTAAGACACCTTTGTCTAGTATGAGATTATTGTACGTATATGGGTTTGCCTCTGTGTCTTCTATTCTGTACCGTTGGTCTTCATTTTTTTTTTTTTGGTGCTAATATTATGCCATTTTTATTACTATAGTTCTGTGGGATAATTTTAAGTTCTTGTATTATAATGCCTCCTGCTTCCCTTTTCTCGCTGAGGATTGCTTTGGCTATTCTGGGCCTCATTTTTCCAAATGAATTTCTTGACTGCTTTTTCTTTCTATGAAGAACTGTGTTGGAACCTTAATATAAATTGCATTAAATTTGCATAGTGCTTTTAGTAGTATTGGCATTTTAACAATATTAATTCTGCCTTTCCAGGAACATGGGAGATCTTTCCATCTTCTAAGGTCTTCTTCAATTACTTTCTTTAGTGTTCTATAGTTTTCATTGTACAGGTCTTTCACTTCTTTCATTAGATTTATTCCCCAGGTTTTTTTTTTTTTTTTTTTTTTTTTTTTTTTGAGACTGTTGTGAATGGGACAGTTTTCCTAACTTCTCTTTCATTAATTTATCACTGATATATAGGAATGCAATTAATTTATCAGTGTTAATTTTTTTTAAAGAGAGAGAGAGAATTTTTTAATATTTATTTTTTAATTTTCGGCGGACACACATCTTTGTTTGTATGTGGTGCTGAGGATTGAACCTGGGCTGCACGCATGCCAGGCGGGCGCGCTACCGCTTGAGCCACATCCCCAGCCCCAGTGTTAATTTTATATCAATAAATAGGATAGAATCAAACTAATAAGCTTGATATTATTAGTTTGATTTCCAGCAAAGGAAACAATCAAAAACATGAAAAGAGAACCTACAGAATGGGAAAAAATCTTTGCCACCTACTCCTGTGACACAGCATTAATCTCCAGGATATGTAAAGAACTCAAAAAACTTAACAATAAAAAAAGTAAATAACCCAATCAATAAATGAACATGGAAACTGAACTGACACTTCACAGAAGAAATACTATACATCAACAAGTATATGAAAAAATGTTCAACATCACTGACAACTACAGAAATACAAATTAAAACTTCACTGAGATTTCATTTCACTCCAGTCAGAATGGCAATTATCAAGAATTCAAGTAACAATAAATGTTGGCGAGTATGTGGGGGAGGGGAGATACACTCTATACACTGCTGTGGAAATGCAAATTGGTGCACCACTCTGGAAAGCAGTATGGGGATTCCTTAGAAAACTTGCAATGGAACCACCAATTGACCTAATTATCCCACTGCTTGGCATACATCCAATGGACTTAAAATGAACATACAGTGACACAGCCACAACAGTTTTTATAGCAGTTCAATTAATAACAGCCAAGCCATGGAACAAACCTAGATGCCCTTCAACAGATGAATGAATAAAGAGACTGTGTTGCATCTGCACAATGGAATACTAGTCGGCCATAAAGAAGAATGGAATTATGGCATTTGCTGGTAAATGGATGGAACTGGAGACTATCATGCTAAGTGAAATAAGGCAGTCCCCAAAACTCAAAGGCCCAATGCTCTCTCTGATATGCGGATGCTGACTCACAATTGACAGTGGGGAGGGAGAAGTTGAGTTCACAGGATTGGACAAGGGGGGTCTGGGGTAGGGTAGGAGGGATAGGAAAGGGAAAGATGGAGTGAATCAGATATAACTTTCCTATGTTCATATATGAACACACGACCAGTATAACTCCACATCATGTACAGCCACAAGAGTGGGAAGTTATACTCCATATATGTATGATATATCAAAATACATTTTACTGCCATGTATAACTTAAAAAAAAGCTTTCATTATTATTATTGATACCATTTGCATCATGTGTTATTTTTATCCAACCAATTGTAGGAGTGCTATACCTAAAACATTAGCTAGTTCAGTTTATAAAAACACTATACTAATCCCCTTGAGAATAAATAGTCTTGTGAATGTCAGTGGATTTTCTTCTAGTCTGCTCTCAATCTCTTCCTTACCTCTAGTAACATTACTTACATACATGGTTTACTTTGAACCACAAACATGAATAAGCAAAATTTGTGTAACTCAGTCTCTTCGGTTTATCATGGATTCTTTATAAAACTTTTTCAGTGGCCCTAATACTTAATGTTTAAATTTCATTAAATGGTTGATGAGAGTAATATATTAAAGAAATTTACCAAAGAACTTAAAATGCAAATGTAAGTAAAGTGAGACATAGAAAATCAAGCTAGAAGCTTAAGACATTAGAAAAAAAATCCAAAGCAATAAAGAGTATGGAAGCAGCAATTACTATGCTTGCTTTATACACTTTTAGGCAAAGACTGCAACTCCTATGTTTTCAAATTAAATATATAACTTAGAATATCAACCCTTTAGCTTTCCTAACCTGTTATATCTTCAGTATAACCTCAGTTAAATAGATACCAACTAGAACAGTAGTAATTCACTTCTAGGTCTTGCCTAGAACTGTTTTTTTTTTTTTAAGTCAATTATGCACTTTTACTTTTTTACATGTCAGTTGCCTCCTCTTTTCTCTAAATCTCAGATTAAATTTTGAGTCATTGGTGACATGAAAGTTCTGCTTGCAATGTGACATGAATTTGTATTGTAACAATTAGTTGGTAAAACAGGGCTCTTTGTCAACATATTGAAGAATCTTGTGCCAGAAGACCCAACCAAAAGCTTTGCTTCTTTTTTCTAGTTGTTTGTTTTAATGGGAGGTCTGTGGGCGTGCAGGAACAAAAAAAGATCTTTTGTTTGAAGTTGGCCTGTACCTTTATAGTGAGCTCTATTTTCCTGCATTCTTTAAGATAATCATGAAATATTTTCCCCCAATAGGCAATAAACTATCAGTTGTTTACCTGTAGAAGTTAACAGGCATTTATATAACAGATAACTGGTGAGCAGAAAGAATGTTATGTGTGAAAAAGCAATAACAATATTGCCACCTACACCTCTGATACAGCATTAATCTCCAGGATATATAAAGAACTCAAAAACCTTAACATTGAAAAAATAAATGACCCAATCAATAATTGGTATGTTAGCATAGAGATTCCTTTAGAATTATAGGATTGAGAGCATCCCTTAAATACTTTGGCATCATTCTTTTCTGTTAAGTAAGCAAATGATTAACACTATGAAGTACAGATAATGATGGGTGGTGTAGTGGCGGTTAGCACGTCTGCCTATATAGGACCCATCCAGTGTGCTAAGTGGTTTATTGTATATTGTTTCAATTAATCCCCATAAGATCCTAAAAATTTGTTACTGTTATTATCTCTGATTCACGAAAGAAAACTAAGAGATATAATTTTAGGTAACCTGTCCAAGGACATAGAACTAGTGTATTTACCAAATTTAAACCCAGAGAGTCAAGTTTAGGGATTATTTAAACTTGTGAAATTCAGCAATTTCTATTCATGGTAAAATATAGGAAACTAACTTTGAAAAAAGTGGGTACAACAAAGATTGTCTTTAAGTATGGCACTTAAAAGCTCCATGAGGTCTGAAACAAGGAACTTCGACTATGAACAAATGTACTGCATCTGCTGCTTTAGTTTCAGTTACATGAGATATGCATGTACCTTGATGTGTAAACTGTATGGTGAATAAACTGTACCATCTTGGGGAACTTTTGATCTTTCAGAATGGTGGGGTCTGAAGGCTTGGCATCCTAAAATCCTAACCCTCAAGGTAGAAAAATTAGGAAGTGGAAACTTTGAAAAGTGAGTAGGTCACAGGGCAGAACCATTTAAATGGGATTAGTGCTCTTATCAAAGAGAACTCAGAGACCCTCCTCGCCCATTATACAACATGAGGACACAGCAAAATGACACCATCTATGAGACAGAGAGAAAGAAGGCCCTCTCCAAACATCAAATCTGCCTCAATCTTGGGCTTGCAAGTCTCCAGAATTCTGTGAAATAAGTATCTTTTGAGTTTTGAGTCACCCAATTTATGGTGTTTTGTTGTAGCAGCCCAAGGAGACTAATACATTGTGCTTTTCTGCCATTCACTTCAAAACTCAGTTGGCATAGTTATCACATAAGAATGTTATAATATTGAATAAGATACAACCATGACCTCATAATGTATACATCTCTGGTACACAGGATGAAAGGTTCATGAGGATAATTGTTTTCTTGATCACTGCTCTAGATCCTGCACCTAGAATAGTACACATATTCTTGATAAATATCTTGAATGAGTGAGAGAGATTCAATAGTGTAGACCTTGGGTTTTAGATTGTACTCAGAGTGAATATGAAAAACAAAAGAATATAGAAGGTCCTTAATTATGCCAGAGAATTGCCTTTATTCTAACAAACCAAATAAAAAATTTTATACAAATTAGTATATTAGTCTCTTTATAATATAATTATAATTATTATATTATAAAGTAATATAATAGATATATAGCAAAAGTCTACTTTAAAAAATCTTATAATCTGATACCAGAGTATCCTCAGTTGTCTTGCCAGAACTGCAAAGATTGAAGGGTGTCTCCAAATTGGATATGGTACCCATTAATCACAGCCAAATCAGGTATAGAAAGATTACACTATGGTGTCCAGCTGAAAAGCTAAACATTACAAAATGAAACAATATCCCAAAGTACATCATCAGGAGAAAACTAATTCTAAGAAGGCCATCACATAAAAGTGTAAGAGATATCTGTCCCAATAGATGTAGATCTCAATGTACAAATTCAAGAAATATGAAAAAAGGTAATATGACGCTTCTTAAAGTTTATTACTCTAGTAACATATACCAGGGTATGAAAGTGAATGAAATACTAATAAAAAAATTGAAAGAATGATTTTAGAGCAGCTCAATGAATTCAAGAAAATAAAAAGATGACTGAAATAAGGAAGGATATGATTGAGAAATTCAGCAAAGAAGTAGAAATATTAGAAAAAAAACAAAGTGGGTGGTCTCATATTCAATGCATTTAGATTATATTATAATCATTATATTCTCTTTATAACAAACACTATTAGACCCAGAGGGGTAGATAGTCCCTGATACAATAATAGTGCTTACTTCAACAGCCAGTCTCAACAATAGTAGGATCATCTGGGCCAAAAAACAAATTAGAAAAAAAAAAACCCTCAAATTACATTGTAGAGCAAATGGACTTAACATTTTTAGGATTTTCCATCCAGCTGTTGTAGAATACACATGCATTTTTTAAGTGCATGGAACTTCTAGGATAGACTATATATATAGGACACAAAATGAATCTTCAGGAATTCAAAAAAATTGAAATAATATCCTGTATCCTGTTTCATCACAATGGGATGAACTAGAAATGAACAGCAAGATAAACTGTATAATTGATAAAAACATGTAGAGCTAAAACAACATACTTTTGAATGAACAGTGGAGCATTGATGAAGTCAGAGGGGAAATTTAAAAGTTCTTGAACAAATGAAAATAGAAACAACATACAAAAATATGTGGGATACAGAAAAAGCAGTACTAAGAAGGAAAAAAAAAACAACAGACCTCAAACAACATAAAGGTGCATCTTAGTGTCTTAGAAAAGAACAAACCAATCTCAAAATCTGTAGACAGAAAGAAATAATAAATAATAGCTTCATATCCACCTATAGAAGATTGAAGCCTGACCCCTCCCACCTTGTAGAAAAATCACCTCAAAGTAGATGTAATAGTAGTAGATGAAATAGATACTTAAAGGACAATGCAAGAATTAATGAAGCAAATCTTGGGTCTTTGAAAAGATACAATTTTTTAAAAAAGACAAATCTTATTTAAAAAGAAGAGAGAGAAGACTCAAAATTAGAGGTGAAAAAGGAGGCATTAAAACAGACCATAGAAATTCAAAGGATCATCAGGAAATATTTTGAAAAATTATCAGATAAGAAATAGGAAAATTTAGAAGAAAGGAAGAGATTTCTGAACACATATGATCTTCAAAAATTGAGCCAAGAGCATATTTTAAAAATTGATCAATAGCAACTGATGGTATTGAAATGTGATTTTTTTTAAAGTCTTTTAACAAAGGCAAGCTCAAGATTGGAATGGGTCACTGCTGAATTTTACCAAACTTTTAAAGAAGAGGTAGCACCCATGCTACTCAAAATATTCCATAAAACAGAAATAGAAGGAACCCTTCCAGACTTACTGAGACCAGTAATATCCTGACAAGGACACCACAAAAAAGAAAACTGTAGCCCAATATCCCTCATGGACATAAATGCAAAAGTCCTCAACAAAATACTGACAAATTGAATTTGATAGTACGTTAAAATCATCATGCATCATGATCAAGCTGGTTTTATTCCAAGTATTCAAGGATGTTTCAGCACACACAAATAATAAATGTAATACATCTCACAAATAGAATCAGGGATCAGAATTTCATGATTATATCAATAGAGACAGAAAAAGCCTATGATAAAATTCAATAGACATTGCAGGTACGAGTCCTGAATACAGTATAGAAGGATCATATCTCAACATAATAAAGTCGTCTACATATGCCAAACCCATAGCCAACATCATAGTGAATGAGGAAAAACTGAAAGCACTTCCTCTAAGAGTATGGCAAGTGTGTCTACTCTTACTGCTCTTATTTAATATAGACCCAGAAATTTTAGCCAGGGTAATTGGGTGCTGAGAGCCATAGCCAAGTAGGAATGATGCATGGCAATTTCCTTGTCAGCCTACCCCATGTTGCTTAGAGGGAGGACTCTCCATTGTGGAAATGGGCTTGCCTTGGACCCAGGTCATTTGCAGTGACATTGCATGAATGTTTGAGAAAGGTGACCCTGCTCAAGGACCAGGGTGGATCCGGGTTTAGGGTGGATCCAGGTTTAGTGTAGATCCTGCTGGATTAGGGTGGTTCCAGGTTTAGGGTGGATCCTGCTGGGATTAGGGCGTATCCTGCTGCCTCAGGCGCGCCTGCTCCTTGAGTTCCCCTTGAGTTCTCGCGGGATACAGAGAGTTTGGGATGCAGATCCCGGTGGAGTGTGTGGATTTTTCCCAGAACATGCGTGTAGAGTGCCGGTGACAGTTCGAGAATAAAGAGTTGCTGTTTGAATCTACAAGGCTGTGAGTGGCTCGTGATTTTGTGCCCAGCCAGGCTGCGGCAATTGGGCAACAGAAAGAAATCAAAAGCATACATACAGGAAAGAAGAAGGTCAAATTATCTGTTTGCAGATGATATGATTCTATGCAATGGAAAACCTATAGTTTCTACCAATAGATTATTAGTACTAAAAAACAAATTTAGTAAACTAGCAGGATGAAATCAGAAAAAAAAAAATTACTAGCTCTCCTATATACCAATAATGAATTCACTGAGAAAGAAGTTAGAAATGCAGTACTATTCACAATAGCAACAAAAATAATCTAAGAATAAACCTATCTAAGGATATGAAAGATTCCAGGAAAATTATAACCACTGAAGAAGACACTAAACAGTGGAAGGATCTCCCATGTTTGTGTTTTGGGAAAAAAAAATTGTTAAAATGTTTATATTACCAAAACCAATCTACAGATTTAGTGCAATACCTATCAAAATACCCATGACATTCTTCATCAAACTAGAAAAACAACCCTAAAATTCACAAACAAAAGATCTCAGATAGCTAAAGCAATCTTAAGCAAAATGAGAAAATCTGATGGCATCACAATCCCTAATTTCAAAGCAGAGCCACAGTAACAAACACATCATGGTATTGACATTAAAACAGACAGGCTGATAAGTGGATCAAAATAGAGAACCCAGAAATTTGCATCATCACCCAACTAGTTCTCAAAAAAAAGGCGGGGGGGGGGGGGCAAAAACAAAGTTTGAGAAAGGACAGCTTCTTCAACAAATGGTCTGGAAAGCTTCATATCCACCTTTAGAAGATTGAAACTTGACCCCTCTCACCTTGCAGAAAAATCACCTCAAAATAGATCAAAGACCATGCTATAGTCCTGAAACTTTGTAACAGCTAAAGGAAAACATGGGAACCACTTCAGTAGATTGGCACAGGCAACAGTTTCCTGAATAGAACTCCAAAGTTTTAAAGAAGAAGTAACCCAATAAAGGAAATAAAAGCAGAATTGATAAATGAGATTCCATCAAGTTCCAAACAGCATAGCAAAGGAAACAACAAACTGAAGAGACAACTTATAGAATAGGAGAAAACTTTTGCTAGCTATCAATCCAACAGAAGATTAATATCCAGAATGTATGAAGAACTAAAAAAACTTAACACAGCAAGTAATACTGTTAAAAAACACAAATGGTCTAAATTGACACCTTTCAACAGAAAAAAATACAGAAGGTCATATATATATTTAAATACACACACACACACACACACACATATACACATCTCCCAATGGAGTGTTAATTTTGAGGTATAAAGAAATATGAAGATTCTGTCATTTGCAGGAAAATGGATGGAACCAAAGAACATTAGACTGGGAAGGGGTGTAAGAGAGAGCAGAAGAGGAGTGAATGGATAAGATCATGGCACAATTTTATATGTATCTGGATATATGTGAATCCTATTAATTTTATATGTGTTAATTATCATTCTAAATTTATATTGAGAGATAAACACAATCCTCGTAAAGGGGAAAAAATTAATCTACATTGTTTTTTAACAACTGCCAAAAAATATCTCAAGGCAATATCCAGAAATTTTACTAAGAAACCATAGAGCAAAATGAAGAAAATGCGTATTTTTTGTGCTCAATTTTATTATTATTATTTTTTTCAGTGGGGTGAATAACAGGGATTGAACTCAGGGGCACTCAACCACTGAGCCACATCCAAAGCCCTATTTTGTATTTTATTTAGAGACAGGGTCTCACAGAATTGCATAGTGCCTTGCTATTGCTGAGGCTGGCTTTGAACTCTCAATCCTCCTGCCTCAGCTTCCTGAGTCACTAGGATTACGGGCTTGTGGCACCGCGCCCATTTCTCATCTTTATTTTAAAAATATACAGATACTCTATGTATATTTTTAATGTAGAATACAAACACAAAATTAAAAAATCATATTGTGATGACTCATAGTAGAAAGATCTCAGTTTGGACCAAATTACCCAGGGATGCTTTTGGGGGCTTGCAGGATTCAACTGCATATTGGGGTAAGAATGGAAAGCATTCTGGGTTGGAAAGTTTCCTGAAGTTAAGAAATTTTTGCTTTAAGTATTACTGCTTTGTGATGGAATTTCTCTGAGGTACAAACATTATATATATAATAAATTTAATGCAGTTTTCTCCTTAAGATGACCATTGGGGGCTTATGACTTGATATATAGAGAGAGGTCTATATAGATGTCTATATGGACATCTGTAGTCTATTTCTATATATCTTGAGTTAAATAGACACAGATTCATTCATATAAAAGACAATTAAAGGAGGATTTTAACCCAATAAAGGTTGCTTGCTCATATATCAGAAATATTTGTTACTTTATGGTTACATATTATTCCATATTTAGTACATTTTTCTCAGGAAAAAAATATGGATGAAATTTATTCTTGACTTTTAGAGAGAGAATCTAAGGCAAATGTTGCCTATTCTCCACCCCCTCAAACAAAATTAATGCAGTCTAAATGGTTTAGTATGAAGATATATTTTGATCTAGTCTCAGAGCAATACCACCAATTCTTTATAGATATTTAGCTCCTCTTATTCCTTTAATGCAAAGTTTATAGTGTGAAGTTTCCTCCCCATTATCACTTAGAGGTAATAATGAGTTTCTACTCTGTTGATTAACATTTTATATTCTCTCTGGTAGATTAAGAGGTAGAATTTATTGCTTTCAGTTTAATGTTAAAGTTCTGTAGACCTTAACTTCAATTCAGAATGAAGAAGAGAGTATACTTTGTTTGATTTATGCTCATTAAAAGTTAAATGGATTTGGTAATATTATAAATATGTTCCCTTTTCACTTAGATATATCTATAAAAATCAAGTTTTGTATTATACCTGTAGAGGAATTAAAAGGTGAACTTGTGCATATTCTAACTATTCTGCACTCTTACTAAAATGATCACTAAGTAGATCCATTGATTGTATGGGGAATATTACAGGTAGTATACAAAATATAATGACATTTCAACTTTCCCTGAGAACCTATGCTGTGCTAGATACTGTGCTAGAATCTAGGTATGAAGATAAAAATAAGCTTTGATCTCAGTACTTAAAAATTAATTTAAGGATAGTTTCATAAAGGGCCCTATATCAGCTACTATGCTGCATAATGAACTACCTCAGAACTCAGGGGATTTTTAAAAGAAAACCTTTTATTTCTCAGGAGTCTTGGATTGGCTAGGAGCTTCTTCAAGTCTTGACTAGACCTACTCCTGTGTCTCTAGTCCCCTTAGGACCACGATGGCAGCTCTGCTTATTGAAGCTCTCACACATTTGCCCAGGTATAGATTGGTCTAGAGTGGCCTCAGCTAGGACAGCCAGGCTTTCCTCCAAATCATATCTTCTCCTTTGTCAGGCCAGGCTTATCTGCTTCAGGATAGCAGGATACCAAGAAAGAGAGGTGAAGAGCACAAGGCTTCCATAGGCTTATAGCTGATACACTGTCTTTTCCAGGGCAGTCTATTGGCCAACCTTTCACCAGGCTATGCAGATATAGGGGCATGGAGGGGCTGGGTTTGTAGCTCAGTAGTTGAATGCTTGCCTCTCGTGTGTGAGGCACAGGGTTGGATCCTCAGCACCACAATAAAAAATAAAATAAAATAAAACAAAGGTATGAGGGGCATGGAAATAAGTTTTACCTCCTAATGGACTTTCTGAATCACATTCCAAGGGGATACCAATATAGAGAGGGAAGTAATTGGGGCAATGTGTGCCACAGGAAAGAACAAAGATTTTTAGAGGGGCAAAGTCTGCATAAGGTCTATGTGCTGTTGTTGTAATAGGAGTACAGGGAATTGTAAGCTATTGGAATTGAAGAATGATAAATTTCAGGACTGATGCTGGTAGAAAATGAGGGATTGAAGGGAGGAAGACTAGGCTGGAGATGCCATTTGGAGAAGTTTAGAAAGTGTTGTTTGGGTAGACAGAACTGTCTAAGTGAATGGGAATGCCATTGTGAGTTCCATTACTTGTTTTCTGTCAATGGTATGAGTTTAAAGTGAACTAACATGTGGTGGGGAGGTCAGATAAGGTTGTGTTGCCAAATTCTAGACTAGGATAATTATTATGAAGGCCTGAACAATGCCAAGGGAGATGTTCATCCAAGCGGGATAAACCTGACAATCGGAATTACTCAAACAGACCCTCTTGAGCCAAGCACTCTGTTATGTACTTGAGAAACATCAATGAGCATTTCCTTTCTTTAGTGTCACAAAGGCCTTCCAGAGCTTAGGAGGTCTAATATAAGTCTATCTTTTCTCAGGCATCCTGCCATTAATCATGCAGGTAAATAGTTGGCAAGAATAATTCCTGGCTTACATAGCTAAGAAATCATGGCCATGTGGCGATTTACAATGAACTGTGTTGGTTTGGGCTGCAGTTTTCCCTCTGATATATTGAATCATCACAGCTTTTAATAATAACGTTATTATTTTGGTTCACATAAATAATGAAGGTTTTGCATAAACTTTTGTGATTTTCTACCTATGTAATGGCCTCCCTGGGCCCCATTTCCAGTCTTTCTTCTATCTTGGGTAGCTGAACTTTCTTTTCCTAAATTCAGCCCGACCTTAGCCTGGTAACAGAGCCCAGATCTAGGAAGGAGACATATTCAAGAAATATCTCTTTTGAAGCTTCTGTTTTCAGTTGTCAGTGAGACTTGACTCTGGTCTCCCCTTGACCTGGTTTCTCAGTGTCCCTGCCCTTTTCTTCTGCTCTGTTCAAGGTCAGCCCAGCAGTAGTGGCTTCATGAGAGCACACACCACTGCCTACCTTTCTTTGTGCTTACTCTTGGCCTGCATGACCTAAAATCCATGTGCCACCTGCTGCTGAACTTCCTGGACCCTGTGTTCAGTTAAGAGCATTCTGATGGCATGTGTCCCGCATGTGCTTTCTCCCTCCTCCCACCCACCTCACCTAGCTCCATCACACACATCTCGTTCAAATCTACTTTTAATACTCAGATTCATGTGTATTTGTTGCCAAGAAAAGACTCTCCCTCTGCCCCCATATTCCTACAGTGTTACTCAGCTTTTGCATGCATTTGTACCTGTGGTGTTCCAGTGAATGAATTTAGAGGTAATTCAGAAGCTCATATATAATATTTTTAACTAAATCTATTATGTGTTTAGCATAATCAGAACTCTCCTTCCCGGATTTGGAAAGTTAAGAGGAAAAGTGCATTTGTATTTAAAATAAACTTTTTCTCTAATTATTGCATATATTTCTGAGAGACTATGTGGGGGCAAAAATGTTCATGAGGGTTTACGAATTTGCAATCAAATATAGTAAAATTTGAAAGTAAAATTTTCTTATAAAAATGAGTTTCTTCTTTCAGAAAATATTTATTATTAGCATTATTTGCTTTTTGTTACTCCCAGTAAACCACTTTGAATCCCTATTCTCTTCCTCTCAAATCCCACTATGATTCATTTAATTCTGTGCAGAAAACACATATGGTTGTCATTTTGGAATTAAATGTAAAACAACTGTGTTTTGTGGATTCCTAGAGATCTCTCATAAAATTATAGTTCTGGATTCTGTGACTTTTGGGGCATTTTGATGAAGCCCCTTCAGTTTTTCCTACATCTTAAAGATGGTACCTAAGTGCTGTATCAATGTATTTAGTTGTCTTTCTTTATCAAAGTAGAGCTTCCCAGAAGTATGAGTGATTTTACAGTAGAGATCAAAAAGCAGAAAGGATAGAGGTTAGATGATTTCCCTTCACCTTATTTAATGATTGTTGTAAGGTTCTTAAGATTTTAATTGCAATCTGTAAGTTATAGAATACACACACACAAACACACACACTTATCTGGTATATAACTCTTTCTCTTACATAGATAAATCCCTGCTTAAGGACAAGGCTATTTTGTGTCTTTTCCCCTTTAATGCAACCTCTGGCTCATGCCAGTACCTTTTGTATAATGCATATTATGTGTTTGTTGTGGTTAATGATTAGTTACGTGTTATTCTTTTGGGAATATCCAGAAATTTAGAGCTTGTAGCTGCCAGTTTGTTCACCTTCTCACCTTCCAGTTCATATCTTCCCCCTTAGTTACAGAGCACTGATGGCTTTACCTTCCCTCTGGCCCTGTACTCAGCCAGGGAAAGGTTTCTCCAAAAAGGATCAAGTGTGATTAACCTAAACCAATCATAATGATTGTATCTGATTTCCAGGGTTTCCTTTAAACATGTGTTTGTGAAATAATTTTAGCCAAAGAGACACTAAGAAAAGTCCGCTTAGTTTCTGGAAAGTTTCCCCCTGCTCTTAAAATGAAATGTGAAAGAAGGAACAACACATTGTGCTTCTGGATGCCATCTGTCTATAGGTGATTGGCGTAGTAGCCACCGTGGGGAATCATGAAGGAGCCAATTTAAGAGGAAAACCAATATACTTCAAGAAGCAGAATGGAAATAGGGATTTTTAAAAATTATTGGACCAACCAATCCTAGTAGTATGTTTCAGTTCTTTTTATTTTTGTAAATGTTATTATTTTAGCTCTCTTTAGCATACCAGCAAGGTTCAACACAATGAAAAGCTTTTAATAGTTGAGTGTTTACAAAAAAAAAATCATGTATTGAATAAATGTTCTAAAAAAAAATACACATTCATTATCATTAGTCAACCATTCTTTCTTTCTCTGCCATTCAACCATTCTGGCCACAGAATAGAAGAGTTTTGGATCTAGTGCTGATAAAGTGGAAGCAATTGGTAATCATACTTGAGGGCTAATAGGTTGCTTGAGCAGATCTCTACTATTTCTATTCTAGGGAGAACTGTAGACCTGGAGTCATATTGAGACACTCATCCTTGGAGGATGAGTTGGTAGTTATAAAACTCACTGCATGATGAGAGCCCAGACCTTATAGTACATCAGGGATGAATGAGTTTGGACTGGTTCCCCTCTCCCAAGGCTGTTCCATTAGCACAGACTTTCTTAATGTTATAATTGATATTTTGAGCCAGATATCAATATCTTTATTGTATGGGGTCTATTCTCTACATTTAATGATGTTTAGCTGAATCCTTGGCTTCTAGCCACTGTTGCCAGTAGTGCTCCCCAGTTGTGATAATCAAAAATATCTCCAGAAATAGCCAAATATCCCCTGGAAGGCAAAATTACCCTTGTTCAGAACCACTGTGTAAGAGATAGAAGATTGTTTCTCATGAAGCATTTTGTCTCAAGACTCAAGCAGAAGAGAAGGGTGGGAGGTTCTGAATACCAATGCCTTAGTTACTCCATTAGATTGTGAGAAAAATGTAATGAGTGTTTACAAATTGTTCCTTTTAACAAGGAAATTGCTGATTGTGATATGTTTTGATCCAAAATAGAGCTGCTACTTAAATTTTTCCCCCTTCAAAAAATCATCAAAATCAATAAAACAACATTAGAAAAACATTATTTTTAAACCTTATCCCCAAAGGTTAAATTATCAATTTAACAAATAGCCCCTAAGATAATAGTGTTAAACTGTCTTAGTCTTTACTTTGTCACTGTTAACCAATCAGCCAGGAATTCACACCTCATTTAAAAGTAGGAAAAGTCCACCCATATTGACAGCTCAGATTTGAACTGACTCATACCTAAATAAAATTGTAGGAATGGGGTAATTTTACCAATTTCCATTTTATTTTTAAGAGCATATATTAACTAAAATATTATGAACCAGGGAGTATAATAAATGGCTTTTGTCAAAATGACAAACTCTCCCAAAGTACCTATGTTTTAAAAATATTGGAGTCTATTTTGCACATTAGCAAATAGGGCCTTTCTTTTCCTATTTGGAAGCTTTTCAGCATTCCTGGTACACAGATTTCCTCTAGGTATTAGATAAATACTTGAGCAACCTTTGGCAATTTATTGACTCTCTGAAACAGACTTTAGGTGAGGATTTAAAATAAAACAAATATTTCAAAAGGCATTTAAGTTATCTCCCAGGTTTAGAACCCTACAATGTATTTTCCTTGTTTTTCTTTACCAGGGGATAAAGTCCTCAGTTTAACATTTACGACTCTAAACTCTTAGCCGTTGCCTTTCCTTCCTTATCTCTCCTCTCTTGCCATGTTCCTTCCTGTCATGGGGTTTTAAAGCTACCTGAAATCTTCTTTCCCACTCATTGCATTGGTAAATCCAATTCATCTTGCAAGTCTCATTTTCAAGAGCCATGCTCTGATCCCTAATCTAAGTTTGGCCCTCTTTCCATGTATTCTTTCTCTTGATACTCAATGCTTTGCATTTAGAGCCCTTCCCATACTTTGCAGTTATATATGTGTATGTTGATTAGTTTCAGTTCTGACCTCAGTAGATAATAAAGGCCACAAGAGTATGATCATGTCTGTTTTCTTCTCCAATATATGCTCTATTCTGAGTTTTTACCTAGCACATACTCAGAAACTGCTTCAGTGAATAAAGTTGAATTGGCAAGATAGGATTGTATCAGGCAAACAATGTATATTTGTACCCCATTCTTTTTATGGTGAATCTTTAGGCCTGGTGCAGGCTTTTTATGTTGGCAATGGGAATGATTTTCTCCTACTTCCCACAGAATGGCAGGTCAAGTGGCATGGAGACCATATATGACAACTGGTGCCTGATTAGGCATGTGTGCTAATACGTGAATGATTTCTATTTTTGCCTTACAGAAAGAAAAATAATACGAAGTAGTTAGGTACTTTTTCATTCTACTCATACATAGGAAAAACTCAAGGTGTTTAAAAAACAAATAGCTCTTAGATATTTATTGCTTTCTAGTTTACTCACATTGGGGTGTGTGTGTGTGTGTGTGTGTGTGTGTGTATCTAGGATCTATATGTGTGTATATATATCTTGACTCATTGCTTAGCAGCTTTCTGGCCAATAGGAGTTGAGTATGCAGTGCTCTAATATAAACCCCTGGATTGGCTAACTGTCTCTGATGTCATAATTTCCCCATTAAGAAGTCATAATTTTCTTGAAATCACATTGTACTAATAGCACCTCTTGTTATGTTGTTACATTATAAGAAAGATAATCTACCAGAAATAAAAATTCTGGAAGCAGCAAGATATCTCTGTTCCTCACAGACCTTTTCCATTTGTGTGCTTTAGTAATCTACTGCCAACACTTGAAGCTAGCTTCTTTACTTTCTTTTACAACTGATGTTATTTTGTTTTCTGCGTTTGTCAGTTAGTAGGCAAATGGAGGAATGAGCCCAGTTAGAATTACTCCTTCAACTCATAGGTCTGTTTCATCTCGACTGTGGAGGCTTAGCATCTTTCTACTACTTAGCCTTCCTGACTCAAAAGGAAAAGCAATATGGACAGCTCATCTGAACATAACATTTCAGATGGGAAATCAGATTATATCAGAACTAGGAGAGAGTGGAGTGTTTGGGAATCATTCTCCTCTGGAAAGGGTGTCTGGTGTAGTGGTACTTCCTGAAGGATGGAATCAGAATGCTTGTAATCCATTGACCAACTTCAGCAGGCCAGAACAGGCAGACTCTTGGCTGGCCCTCATTGAACCGGGAGGCTGTACTTTTACACATAAAATCAACGTGGCAGCAGAAAAGGGAGCAAATGGGGTGATCATCTATAACTATCCAGGTACGGGCAACAAAGTGTTTCCTATGTCTCACCAGGGAACAGAAAACATAGTTGCAGTGATGATAGGCAATCTAAAAGGCATGGAACTTTTGCACTTGATTCAGAAAGGAGTCTATGTGACCATCACCATTGAAGTGGGGAGAATGCACATGCCATGGCTAAGCCACTATGTCATGTCTCTGTTTACCTTCCTGGCAGCCACAATTGCCTACCTTTTCTTGTACTGTGACTGGAGACCTAGAGCACCCAATTCTTCTACCACAAGACGAAGACAGATAAAGGCTGATGTGAAGAAAGCTATTGGTCAGCTTCAACTTCGAATGCTCAAAGAAGGGGATAAGGAGCTAGATCCAAATGAGGACAACTGCGTTGTTTGTTTTGACATATACAAACCTCAAGATGTAGTACGTATTTTAACTTGCAAGCATTTTTTCCATAAGACATGCATTGACCCCTGGCTTTTAGCCCATAGGACATGCCCCATGTGCAAATGTGACATTCTGAAAACTTAGAAACCTAGAGCATCTTCTGAAGATATAGCCAGATCTTTTCAAACATTATGATTAGATGGATTCTCTTACTGCACTTTATTTATAGAGAAAATTTCAACTTCATCTTCTCTTCTCAAATACTAATGAGGGTGAAATTCATGTGTTTTAAAAATAAAACTCCATATCATGCCCACCTATTTGAACTGTTGTCTTTCTAATCAGTTCTAATTGGTATACATTTTTACCCTTATCCAAATAAGGACATTAGTATATGTTGAAAACAATATTAACCTTTATTTTCAAATTACTGTGACATTGGTGCAATGGGGAATTAGCTCTACCATTTTGTAGTTTCCCTTTTTAAAGTTAATTTTTTGTGTTTTGTTTCTATATTTTGTTTCATTTTGTTCTGTAATAATTTATAATCTCTGCTTAGTAAACTACATTAGAGGATTAGATCTTGCTTTAATTTGCCATGGTTAATTAAGTTTATTAATACTTAGGAAACGTGGTTTCTAAAGCTACTGGCTGTGTGGGTAATATATTCAAAATGATTATTTTAGATGATAGTACTTAGGGTTATGTAACTAAAAGTTTTAAATTGTTACAAGCCCTATTTAGTGAAGTATTGCAAAAATTCACCTCTGTTTGCTGGAGCTCTTTGAATTCTAGCATAGTCAATCATCTTTGATTGCCTTATGAAAGTATCTCTTGTGGGTGCTTGTTCTTCTCTAAATGGTAGTAAATCTCTCTGAGTATTTTGTTCACAAAGAAAAGCCAAAATTTTGTTCAGTTGCCTTTCCATATTGTATCTTTTGCCTCATTTTGCCTCTTCCTCTTTTCTAATCACGTGAGCATCTATGCGACAATGTGAAGTTGGAAGATTGGGTTTTGTTTTCGTGAAAATCTGTTTGGATCATGTGCTAAACCTTTGATGTCTGACTTAGATGACATTTTGTGAGTCTACACAAGATTTGGACATGATACTGTGCCACACTTTTATTTTTTATGTTTTTTAAGGGATTTGTGTGGAAACTAAATCAGATTAACGGCCTCAGAGAAAGTGAACCTCTGTGAACTGAAGATTTCCCATCAGTGTTATTTGCTGTTTATGCCACCTGTTGTCAGGCCCATAGAGCCCTTTGCTCTTCTTTCCTGCCTCAAGTTACCATGTTGTCGACTCATATTTCACAAGAAGCTATAACACTCTCAGCCCTGGTGAAGCCTATCTAGAGGCCAGAAACATTTATCTTCAAGGTAAAAATCCTTGGGTCTAGTTTCCTAGCTGCTGAAAAAAGAACCACCACGGTACACCACTCCCCAAAATGTGTGTTGGAAGGAACTTGGCTGCTGGAGTTTGTCAATTTGCATGTCATTGCTTAGTTTTAAAGTCATATTGTGTCCACTGATATGCAAACGGCAAAAAGGTAGGCAGAACTGACAGGGGTCTTCCACCAGAGAGATTTGTTGAGTTTGACCAATCGTTGTGTTAAAATCATCTATTTACAACTTTTAAGGATTGCTGCTTTCAGTAGCTAAATGAGGACCTTGAAGTTTTCTTTTTAAAACCAATAGCTACATTTAAGAAATGAATTGTGCTAAACTAATATAGTTATACGTAAGCTTTTTACTTACATCCTTTCTCCTCATCCCCTAAAATAGGGTTAGATTAGTAACAGGGTCTACAAAGAAATGAACTTGCCTAGATATTAGTCTTTTCTGTGTTTACTCCTATAATTTATACATATAGTTGACGTGTGAGAAAGTGAGGCAGTAGTGGATTGAGCAGGATACCCTACTTTTAAAAATCAAAAGAGGACGAAACCAACAAACTTCTGAGAAAGTTTGTATTAAACAAAGTTAGTACAATGATTTACATGATTAATAAATAATTAACACTGACCACATTCACATTTGTAAAAGTAGAGTTGCTAGGCTCACCACTTTAACCTCTCCCTTAGTCACAGTTCTAATTTGTAATTATAATTCATTAAAAAAACAAAAAAAAAAATTGTCACTCTGTTGGACATATTTTCTTCACTTGTGATGGAAAAATGTCAACTGTACAGTATTTCATGTTTTTAAGGAGCATAGGTTGCATTAACTTTGTATCTGTTTTTTCAGTCCAACTTACTACCTGTAACCATTATTTGTAGCTCAGTGATTGAATCCATCTTATAACAACATAGAAACCGTCCATAACAACATTGGAAATGTATAAGCCAATAAAGTCACAGAATGCTCTCAGCTCTTATCCAATTGGCTGCTTGGTCTTTTATGTCATAATCACATCATGCAACAGTAAGCAGTATCTCAAGTTACAGTGGTGAGACTGGGATTTTTTTTTTTTTTTAATCTAAAGTTTTTCTCTTTCTCTCTCTAATAAAACATCTGAAACTCAAGACATCTTTAAGAATTTCTTACAAAACCATGCTGGGAGACGGTGGGTCTTGTTTTCACCCAGAAGATTTTATTTTCTTCCTTGTTTTAAATTGATTGTCAACAGATGTGCGAGCCACATCTTTCTGTTGGGTTGGTTCTTAAGTCATTAGGCGAAGAGAGAGATGACTCTCCTCAAGATTGGCCCTTGGCACAACAACACTGCATCTTCCTGGCTTGTGAAATTCAGTTTTTTTTGGCTGTTTAGTCAGAACTGCTGCGGGGCAAGTGCAGTGTGGACCGCTTTTATGAACATATCATTTCATGTGGGGAATCGCGTGTTGTCAGAGTTGGGGGAGACTGGAGTATTTGGAAGAAGTTCCGCTTTGAAGAGAGTGACAGGAGTTATAGTGCCACCAGAGGGAAAAACTCAAAATGCATGTAATCCCAGTACCAGTTTTAGCAGATCACAGAACTCGGAGCCGTGGCTCGCACTCATTGAACGGGGCGGTTGTACCTTCACACAGAAAATTAAGGTGGCAACTGAGAAGGGAGCCAGTGGAGTGATCATCTATAACTTTCCAGGAACTGGCAATCAGGTTTTCCCCATGTCTCATCAGGCATTTGAAGACACCATTGTAGTGATGATTGGTAACTTAAAAGGCACAGAAATTTTGCATTTAATTCAGAAGGGATTTCATGTTACAGCCATAGTTGCGGTGGGGAGAAAACACATCATCTGGATGAATCACTACTTTGTCTCCTTTATGATCGTCACAACCGCGACTTTAGCATATTTCATCTTTTATCACATAAGAAGACTTTGGGTAGCAAGGATTCAGCACAGGAGATGGCAGCGATTAACAACAGACCTCAAGAAAGCTTTTGGCCAACTCCAACTTAGGGTATTAAAAGAGGGGGATGAGGAATTAAATCCAAATGGAGATAGCTGTGTAGTTTGTTTTGAACCCTATAAGCCTAATGATACGATTCGTATTCTGACTTGTAAACACTTTTTCCATAAGAATTGCATTGACCCCTGGATTCTAGCCCATGGCACATGCCCCATGTGCAAATGTGACATTCTTAAAGCTTTGGGGATTCATGTGGATATTGAAGATGGAACAGAATCTTTGCAAGTTCTAATGTCAAACGAAATACCAGAAACCCTATCACCTAGGGACGAGGAGACAAATCATGAGCCTCCTCCTGCAAGAACATCAGAAAAAGTGACCCATGTGGAGGAGTACCCTGCTTCTCCAAATAATGCCAGCCAGCCTAATTTAGTACTAGAAACTGTACATCCCTCGCCTTGACAGCATGACCTTTGAGGAAGTGGATTAAACCTGTTTGTCAAATCAGGTGCTAATACTGACAAGCAGTTTGTCTGTTTGAAGTGTGGTTTTTGTGTCCTTTTCTATTACTTGGGTAATTTTCTACAATCTTTGCCAAGCCTCACAGGAAGGAAAAAAAAAAAAAAAAAACTTCCCAGGATTTTTAGGTTTAATTTTTGACCTTGGCTAAATGTAACTTATTCCTGTGAGTGTGTATATATGTGTGTGTGTGTGTGTGTGTGTGTGTGTGTGTGTGTGTGTGTGTATAT
>NW_026000142.1:17027343-17036817 GCF_001458135.2 Marmota marmota marmota | reverse complement strand
TGTGTGTGTGTGTGTGTGTGTGTGTGTGTGTGTGTGTGTGTGTATATATATATATATATATATATATATATTTTTTTTTTTTTTTTTCTATGTGTACATGAATGTTAAAAATCAAGGGCAGTTTTTTTTCTTTGAAATATTTTTTGTATATATTTTTGACTTTATTTTGGTAAGAAAATTAAGTTTGGAAAACAAGCTTTATGTTCTAGGAAGAGTAAAAATTATCTTTGCAAAATACTTATAGTACAGTATATTACTTTTGATGTGCTGGGCTTTTACATTTTTGGCACAGAAATTTTCCTGTACAAAATTTTATTACTCGATCAACAGTTTTGTTCAAGCAATTCGATTTTATGTAATCTGCATAGTAAGGGCAATTTTTAAAATAAAATACTAGTACTTTTTAACTGAACAACAAATATTCAAGTACCTGGTATTACTTGCCATAATTGCTACGTGACCTCAATGCATAGAAAGAGTGAAAAGATATAGAATTCATATGTTCCTTAGTCTTATCTTTCCTGTGTTCCACTGTTCCACCCCCCTCCTCAACTTTTTTTGCCATTAAATGTTTTTAAAATGCCATATTATTTTGGAGATAAGTTGCACAATGTAGACATGCTTATTTTGACATCTTGGGATCATATTAGTTTTATTCACTATATTCCCAAGATCTATCACTGTGGTTGGCACTCAAGTATTTTTTAATTATTGAGTGAAAAAATGAATAAGGATAAAAATTTTTCATAATGTATCATGTGTTAATCTGTTAAACTGGGCAATTTATCCCAATAAGACAGCATAATGGAAAATTAATGCTTAAAATATTCATCAAAAATCACCATGACAAAATTTTATAATAGTCCAGAATTTATTATCACAGTTTAGCATGATTTGCATAGCAGGTCAGCATAATTTTAATGAGAAGCTTTGAAGTCTCTCAGGCTAACACTGGGGAATGAATTATTGGACAGTTTTAGAGAGAGATCTAGTGAAGAGGAATTTTGTGGATCACTTCATGTTAATAATCCTGGACTTCAGAGACAGGCAAAAGGGAAGTAGTTGGTTTCAACTGCAGCCCCAAGGGAGACCATGTAAAAGGATGATGAAGCATGTATTTAAGGCCATCAAGAGTCAGAACTTAGTGAGACCTGGACAGATGATGAGATGGGGTTGATGTCTTGCTTGGTACACAGAATTTTTATACCCACCCTGGAAAGGTTTTACCATGTTAATCCCAAGAGCTACTCTTTGAGAGAACTATATAGCACTAAGGCTCCTGATGATGTAGCAGGACCACTCTTTTGAGTGCCATTTTGAATTAATTCTTCCTTGAGTGGCCAAGTCCACATTGAAGAGAGAAGACCCTGAGGGCCCTATGATAGCCACCTCTGGGAGGATCAGCTCCTAAACCAGGAAAAGTGTCATTTTTAGACTGACCACCATAGGTGTGTCTGCCACTAGAGGCAAGTAATTGATAGAGGTGGCTCCAGTGATTTCCTCTGGTTGCCCCAGAGATTTATGTGCACGCAGTCCCCAAACCTAGAGTTCTAGGATTGTCATAGCCACTAGCACGTTTGTGTGGGGTACTTATTCTGTGATAACTTAGCACCTGAGGAATTTGTTTTTCCCCTCTGAGTGCCATTGTGTTCTCTTTCCATTCTTCCTCAGCACCCCTATTGATTTCTCCTTTCCTCTGTATCACTGTCAAACTTAAACTCAACTTACCCCCTTGTGTAAGAATTTACCACATATTCACTTCTTTATAAGATGCCTGTTAATGTAAACATTGAATGTTTAACACAGTTTGCTTGTCTTGATTTGAGAAGTTTCAATGAATGTTTATTAAAGGGAACCTATTGGAGGTCGGAAAGGAAGGGTCAAGTCAGTGAATTTGGGAACTGTGTTCCTGAGAACCTCCCATATACCAGGTGGTGGACTATAGGCTCTATGTAGCTGTTTCTTATATGTCAGAACAAAACAGCAGTTTTAATCCTTGTCTTCGGAATGTTGTAAACAGATCAATAAACTACTTTTTGCTCTGGGTTTAATAACCAGGACCTGGAAATAGCTCTGCCATGTCAAATGTTAGATATTATTCATTGTGGTAGATTTTTACCTATTCTGAGGGTTTGTCATTTTCTCTTGTACCTAGTGATACAAATATAATTTGCTGTAATGACATGGGACTGTAATATGAATTATTTTGCCACCAATACCAGTGTCATAATGAGTTTCCCTGGCACTTTCTCCTTAAGTGCTATGTAGTTTTTGCAATCTCTGGAAATGAAAGGTTGATGCTTTGTCCCCTGATCAGTAGGGGGTTGATGTTCCTTATAAAAATTAAGCTTTCGTTTTCATCATCACTAGACTAAATTAGGTTTAATTTTTTATTAAAGAAATTGTCTAGGGGACTTTATGTGACCAAGTGATACTGTGGATGAAATTATGTATTTTGTCTATTGATTACTTATTATTATATGACATAGCAGTGATAATGTCCTTGTTTCTTGCTTCAGAGTTGGTATAATGTAATTTTCCTGTGGAAAAAATATTGATCAAGTATTACTTGCATTGTTGTGAGCCCTTCAAATGATGTCTATGAGCCAAGGATCTGGCTTCTCTGCTGGGATTTAGGCTTAGTGTATGTATAAAATGGTCTCTCCTCCTGACTTAGTGGGTTTTGAAACAGCAGACAGGAATCAAATGGGGGGGGGGAAGATAAGAGTTTGGGAAAGTGTTGAAGCCAAAAGGGTAAGTCTCCACCAGTGGATACCATGAGTCAGGTCACTTTAATGGTACTTCTGTCCTCCCATAGTACAGTTTGCCATAACCATCTGTTGTTGCATTTTAAAAATGAGTCAGTTTATTTGGTTTTGTATTTACTGAATTTTCCTGTAATGTTTTTGGTGATGAAAAAAATTAAAGATTATAGGTTACAACATTTACCAGCACATGAAATATCTTAAAATACATTCCTGGTTTTCTATAAAGCAAGAACATTAATAGGGGAGGGGGGGAGGTAGTAATATAGAGGTGATCTGACCCCCTCACAAGTGTCAGAATCTTCCCCCAAAAAATCTGTCCACCAAAACCTCATCTTTTCATAGCTACATCCAGCTTATCATACATCTATTCACAATTATGTGTGGTTAACATCTCGATGGCACTCTCTCTTGATAATTTTAGGTGCTGTCATGAGTATTCATCAACATTGTCAGTGAACAGGGTCACTCTGATTTCAAAATTTCTCTCCACTTTCATCTCCAGTTCACCAACATATTATTGTCCATTTTAGTCAGATTTTGCATTGCGTGTCATGAAGGAAGGGCCCAGCAAAGGAAGCTACTTGGCTTTGGGTGCCATGAAGTAAAGAGAAAAGGGATAAAGAGCCACAAGAGGGATGCACACTTCCAGGGCATGCTCCCAGTGACCCACCTCCCCTAGCCTTGCCCCTCCTGCCTACAGTTACCCCCCAGTCAGTCCTTTCAAAGTAAGATGAACTGATGAGCTCACAGCTCTCAGTCTAATCACTTTACCTCTAAACATTTCTGCATTAAGATGGGAGCTTTTGGAGGAGAGGACACCTCATATCCAGAACATAACACTGCCACACATTAGGTTCTGTCATCTTTGAAAACTTGCCAACTTAGTACACATTTCTCAGAAGTTCCTCTTTAAATTTGCTTGATCTACCACATCTTTAGGCTTGCTCTTGGCTCTCATTCCAAGCAGTTTCCCTTAACCATTCATCTTTTCTGAGCTCTTTTCTTCCTAAGCTTCCCTAGAAAACCAATTGCAAGATGTTTATCAAGTGACACTGAATTTTTTGCCTCTAGAACTGTTTCTACAGGATCCTTTTGCCTCCTCTTAACCATTTCTACAGTTTGCTTTCAATAATTGCATTCCTGATCAGCCACTTAATTATTATGTGGGACCTATTTATTAGATGATTACAATGTGATGTTTTATTCTGTTTAAAAATTCTGTCTTAATGTCTTAATTCCTCTTCGTATTTCCCATAGAGCACTACTTCTAAGCTACATATTAGAATCATCCGGAGACCTCTGGGCTGGGACCTAGTCATCAGTGTTTATAAAGTTGTCCAGTTGTTCCAGTGAGCATACAAGACTGAGAATCACTGCCAGAGATCTCTTGAAAAAAGCCTTTACACTAGTCAAGTCTGCAATTTTAACCTGTTTCCTTTAGTATGACTTGTTTTCATGTTACTTAAAGTGGTTATCTAGAAATCAAAATACCAAAGGTAGAAAGAGCTAAATTTCGTGGAGTAAAGTAAAGGCACATGGAAGTATGAACAAATAGATTTCAGCTGGAAAAACAAGGACTATTTAAGGAAATAGCATTTGAAGTGAGATGACTGCTGGGTTTGGAAGAAGATCATTCTAATAGAGGTAGCAACATAAATGACAGTGTTTTATAAAGAAGCTTTGAGTGTCCTATGCAGTTTTGGTTTAGGAACTTGAAAAGAAGGAAAGGAAACTCAAGAGACTGTTGGAATAAAGTGATGAGGTGAAAATGCAAACTAAGGCAGTCGTAGACAAATCAGGTTGATGACCAACAAGTTAATATGGTCCTTGATTATTTAATTTGCTGATATGAATTTTGTACTTTATTGTTTTGATGACTAGGGCAACACCAATTTTGAAGCTTCTCTATACTCATAGCTTTATCTTCCCTTCATCTCCAGTTTAGCATCACATAATGGATATAGAAGAAGAGACAATGAGTCAGGAAGAGTTGAGGAAGAACAAAAAATTGAGGATGATCCCTTAGTTTCTGGTTTGGGCCAGTAGACGATAATGATATTATTTGGTAAACAATTGAAGCAAGTTTGGGGTAAAGAAAAAAAAAAGTCTGTGTATGCCAAATTTGAGGAAATCATAGAATTTCTGTGTGGTATTCAATAAATAGCTGAAAATATACACCTGTACAAATCAAATAAGTTTAAAATTGTTGCCAACATGACAAGTACTAAATTGTGATTTACAAACAAGAAAACCTCATTTACCAATTTCATTTATAGTAATGTTGATTTTACTTTCATGCAGATTCTTATATTACTATTTTGTGACCCCTAAACTTGATAATATCCCAATTTGCAATGCTCATATGACTTTTTTCTCTCAGGGATTTTTAGCAGCTGGCTGATGTTAGCAATTTTGATAGGGATGGTATGAGTTGTAATAATAAGGATAGTTATAATATTCTAGGGTGCACTTACTTACATACTTAATAGGTAGAAACTAATTCAGTAATAGCAATTTCTCTGAGACAGGCAATGCTAGTCTTCCCATTCTTTTGACAAAGAACTAAGCCTCTCTGGAGACGTTGAGTAAGTTGCCCCTATTAAACAACCGGTATATGAAAGAATCTGTCCTTGAACTTAGTGTGGTTTCATAGCTTATTTTCTTCAACCACTAAAGTACAGTTAGCTTGATACACAGTTTTTAGGTAAAGGAGAAAGCATTGAGATGAGTCTATAGTTTTGATTGCTTAAAGGATTGAATCGCTCATGGAAGAAAAATCCCAGCTAAAGACATTGGAAGTGTTAGCCATGGGGTGGTTGAACTTTGTGAGGTCTCAACAGAATTAGGGAAAATAAAGCAGTATGGGCATGTGAGGGTAAAGTGATGTGCCAGGAGCATCCAAGTCAGAGAGAAGTAAACACTGACCCAGGGACTTGGCAACTTTTGTGTAAAAAATGGTCATTTACTCAGGGAAGTTTTGATGTAGACTGCCTTTCTCCTGAAATTTAAAAAGTATGAAAATATTTATGGTTTCTTTATTGATAGCAGTTCTTTTTGAAAATTCATGCATAAAAAGCAATTGCCTCTTGAAGAACGTATGTATTTGACATCAAATGGTCTACATTTATTTCCTGTCCTCAGAGCAAAGCATCTCAGTGCAGTAGCTAGCAGTAGCATTATTTGGAAACTTTCCTTAACTCACTCTACACCAGCAGAGTCAGAATCTTGGGGGGCCTGGAAATCTGTTCCAGCAAGTACTTCACCTGACTCTAATGTCCATTCAAGTTTAAGATTCTCATATCAGAGAGTCAGTTCAACAGCTGATAAGATATTGTTACTGCTTGGATCTTAAATGCCTTCCAGAGCTTCATGTGTTGAAGGCTTGTCCCCAGCTGACAGTGCTGTTGGGAGATGGCAGAATGCATTTAGGAAGCAGGGCAGAATGGAGGAACCTGGCCCCTTTTCCTTTCATTTTGCTTCCTGGCCACCATGAGGTGAACAGCCTCCTACACCCTGTGCTCCCCACCATGATGTTCACTTTTGCTGCAGGCCCAAAGTAGTGGGCCTAATTGACCATGGACTGAAATCTCTGGAACCATGAGCCAAACTAAATCTTTCCTTATAAGTTGATTGCCTCAGGTATTTTATTTACAGGGGTGGAAAGCTGACTAGAAGATGAACATACTATAACTGTGGGCAAAAGATGAAATTCAGAGGGAAACATGTAAATTCCTAAGTGGCCCATAAAACAAGCTTCATAATTATTGGAGGGAGACTCAGTTTACCTTCCTTGAAAATGTAGCTGAAAATAAGTGCGAGAGGTGTTATTGGGCTGTCAGTGGGCCCCTGATGGTGTATTTTGTCTACTGTGGCATTGGTAGCAGCATTGCTTCTATAAATAGGGTTACTTTTCTTTTTGATTATGAAATCTCATGCAAATAGCAGATTCATTGATTCATTCAGTGAATACTTATTTCCCTGAGAATATAGTGATAAACCATACAAAACTCCTTGCCCTGATGGAGCTTAGTTTTTAAGTGGGATAAAAATATAACATATGTATTATGTTAGATAATTATTAGTGCCACGTAGAAAAACAAAGCAGAGAATAGAAGAGTTGATTATTTAAGTTGAAAAGATGTCACCAAGAAGATAAATGTTTGAACAAAGACATGAAAGAAATGAATGATCCCATACAAAGTGAAGCATGTGGTAATTCGAGCCACCAGGATGGTAGGGAGCTCTTGTCATCTGAGTAATATCTGAGCCATATTTAGCCAGGAAGGCAGAGGACAGTGTTTAGCTTCCATTAAACACTTGAAGAATAGCCGTGGGACAAATTTAGATTTTCTTTGTTATTATAGGAGTTAGAACTAGGCGAGAGAATGACAGCTACTGGGAGACCGTTGCCACCTGAAAACAAAGAACTTTTCAGAAGTTATTCCTGCCCGTGGACAGCCTATTCAGAGTATGGAGTTTCTCTTCCTTAAAGGAGCTTGATAATTATTTGGATGTCATTTCAGTGGAGGTGGTGGTAAGGGAATTTGAGCTGTGGGAGGGTGATGGGATTTATACCTAAGAGGTCCCTCACCATCCTGAAAATTAGATTCTGGGATTTATAAACAATAACATTATTATTCCGTGCATAGTTGCCATCTGGTGGAAAAATAAATAACTACAAGATAAAAATTATAAAATCCATTCAACAAATATTGATCCAGAGGACTATATGCCAGGGAAATTTAATCACAAGTTTTGGGATCATTTTTCTTTAACTTAACAGAATGTTTGCTTTTAAGATTTATATACTTTCCAGAAATTTTCTTTTTTCATTCATTTCTCAGCTAAAGATCTTGGGTTATCAAGAGTAAATAACATGTCATCCTCAAGATTCATGTTTTATAAACCTAGGATTTGAGAGGGTAGTAACTCATTCTCTGGTGTCCTGGCAACACTGTGGAAAATATGATTTGGTTTTCAGAAATGTCTTCTCCCCCAAAACTTCTTGGTCAACATTGGTACATTACCTGTTTTTTCAAAGAAAAGTTTCTTGAGACATTGAATCAGCTGCAAAAACACTGGTATTGATTGATTTCCAATCCATTATGAGGTGTTTATGAGATACAAATCATGTGTTCGACTTGCTCTGAAATGTATAGCAAAAATACGTGAGAGGGGATACCCATTTTGTTTGTTGTCTTAATAAAATAATTTTTAAGCATTTTCAAGGCTCCCGAAGTAACATGCTAAAATTATTTTCTATACCATTATAGTGAAGGGAGAAACCCAACCACTTTTCTTCACAAAATGGAAGGTAGCCCAGCCTAGGAACTTTTAGGCTTTTCATCACACCATGATGTGTTAAATGAAATCTGAGGAGAATAAGGGATGACTTGACAGAGATGGTGCCTTCTCTCACCTGTATCTACATAGGGGCGCTTTTCACATTTAGCTTGCCATTGCTCCCCTTTTTTGCTAAACACTGGTATTTCCTTATTGCACAATGTCACATGTTTTAGAAGCCCAGGAAAGCATCCAGTGTTCTACTTCTCTTGTCATATTTGTATTTATAATGAGTTTCTTGCTGAAAACTTCCTTTTTAGTCTCTGTGGTTACAAGCTTAAGGAGAATTTACCATTGGTTTAAGGAGATTTAAGCTGATCAGAGAGTCCCAAAACAACTACAAAGGAAAACCAAGGGATCTGCTATAAACTGGTATTAAAAGAAAGAGTATGTGGAACAACTTTACAATATTGATAAGACAATGGGAATATAGTGTAATTTATTTTTCCAAAAAGAAGTGTGTACTTTTTGGATCACATTTCTGTTCACTTGGGTGTGGACTCAGTCTCTATGATAATTCAAGAAGACTTTGGCAGTTTGGGCCTTTAGATGTAATCTAAGAGCCTTGGATTTAATATGAGAATTTAATTTGGATTAGTTCTAAGGAAGGATCTTTTGAGATAAGCTCTTTCCTAGGTTTTAGATAAAGGTCTGGATATATATCTTATCTATTTTTTTTAAGCAAAAGATATTATTTTGTGTGAGTTTTAAGTGTGATTTCTTCACATTTGATAAGGGTTGGTTAAATCAGTGGTTCCCAAAGCTTTGGAATTCACAGATCAGTAAAAATAGGCCAGGCAAAACCTTTTTCTTTTTTATCTTACTTTGTTCCAGCAAGAAAAATCATTAACTATTATGACAACAAAAACCCTAAAATTCACTTTTAATAACAGTATAACAAAGAAGTAACTCATTGCATCCAGAGTTGCAACTCTTAGGATATTAAATAAATTTCGCTTTATTAAAATATATTTTAATCCTTGTATTTATTTTATTTATTTTAATCCATGGAAACCCCATTTCACTCTTGTCAAACACCAACTTTGGGTCCAATAACTCTTCAAAATCCATTACTGAAGCTAGAATTAAAGGCATGCAGTTAGTATTAATAGGTCAGATCCAGAGAATGAAGACCAATTTGGGTCTTGGGAAGTTAGAGACCACTGCTGAGAAATTGAAATGTTAATGTCTTCAGAGCCCTTTTCCCACCCTTATCAAGATAACTTGCCCCTGCTGCAGCCTTTTGCTAAGGTAACCTGACCCAGGAATTGTCCCTCCCTACCTGGAGTTGTAAAAGTTGTTAATGTGTTCTGGGCCCCCTTCCTGCCTGGATCACTCCATTTGCACAACCCCCCCCCCCCCC
>NW_026000142.1:16999951-17025508 GCF_001458135.2 Marmota marmota marmota | reverse complement strand
CATTGACTTCTCACTTTTGGCCATCCCACCTAGTATCTCCTGGGCAGAGAGCAGGAGAACACAGGAAGCTGAGCACATATAAAAAGGGCAGAATGCTCTAACTTGTTGGGCTACCAGGATACCAGCTATGGCTCCCTTCTCCCTCCTGGGAGAAGTCTGTATTGCCCCTTCTTAAATAAACCCTGCTTTATATGCATCTATCTGCTTGCTTTTTTGGTGTTATACTTCAACATGTGAGGAAGTAGGACTTGTCACTGATAACTGTCGGTATCATTACCACTACCAGGTTCTAATGATTTCCTTTAAAATTTGAAATCTAATGCTTCAGACACTACTGAGGCTTACAAAGTGCAGCTCAGTTCACAGTTGAGGCAGAAGGGAATACAAAGCAGGTGCATCTAATACTTCGGAGAGGACAGGGAATGCCAGGATAGTTCAGAATAAAGGAAGACCATAAAGCAGTGGGCTGCTTTGCCAAGAAAGTAGAGAATGACAGGAGCATATTCTTTCTCCCAATCTGCACCATCCTTTCCTTTCCTGTCCTCCTCAGTTCAGTTTCCTGAACCATAAATTCAAAAATCCGCAAGTAAAGAGTGGACCTCTGGAGTGAGACTAGTCTTAATCTTGACTCTTTCATGCTGTGATTGTGACCATAGCCATGTGTCTTTTCTTCTCTGTTTTTGATTTTACTTAAAAAATAAATAAAAATAAACAACAACAACAAAACCCTTCTAGTATCTGCTTTATATGGTTTGAGGGTAAATTCCATTGCCATACATATGAAGGCCCTAGGATGAATTTTATCAGTTTTCAAAATGTAGATTTTATCTTTTTATCTTTTATCCCTGACATAAATGTTTTGATGGTATTTTGTGTTCTTGTGCTGAAGGCCAGAGGCCTTTCTTTCTAGGCCTGACTAAGCCCATTCCTCTCTCTAGCTTACTTTCATACCACTGTGCCCTTGGTACCCTCACTCCAACCCAAAGAAATTTCAGGCCCACTTAGACTGGCTGTGTCCTTTCATCCACTCTTGCATGGTCTCTTCTCATATCTAAGATAATTCAGTCTTTAGATCTCTATTCACCAGCTCAGGTAAGACTCTTTGACCTCTACAACTAGCATCAAAACCTTATTATGAACTCTTCTCAGTAGTATTTATCAGTCCACAAGTATGTTCACTTATGTGACCATTTATTTATACCACTATAAATAAGCTATGGGAAAATAGCAAGACTATGTTATTTTGCATAACAGTATATTCCCAGCACTGATCACATTTTGCCCAGCCCTTAGTTTGTCTTAATAAATATTTGTTGAACAACTGGACGAGGTGGAAAGGAACATATGGAAAATTTTGAGATCTAAGCAAGCAAACCCCTTTCTTGGAACAGGAAATACATTTTGGGGAGCAATGGAAGACAAGGTTCAGAAGGTAGGTTGGGGAGACTTGGATGCATGAACAGATTGGCGAAAGTAAGCACCAACAGAGAATCCACCAACTGGCTTTTGGCATTCAAAGTTACCTGATAAAAAATATGGGTGTTGGCACACCGGAACACTAAAAATTATTTGATTTCTAGTGAGACTAAACTTATCACCCCAATAAAGCTTAATTAGTTGATAATACCTGAAAAATAGTTCAAAAAAAAAAACTTGTATCATCATGTCTCCAAGGACAGTACAGATTATGGAAATTATGAGACAGTATTTTATTTGGCATTATTAAGGAGAAGGCATCTCTTGTAAGTGGGCTCTTGTATTTTCTCAACATTTTCCTGGCTGAACACATGCTGGCAGCCTTCCCAGAAACCATCTCATAGATAACCACAATGATTTGGCAAGCAGATAATGTTCTTCTTGTCGTTATAAAATCCTTTGAATTAAAGAAGTGATGTTTGATTCAGATCAACATAACATGTGAACAATAAGTGCCTCTGTGGAAAACATAGTTGAAGTATTATTTGGACAGCTGAGCAGACTTAAACCCGTTGCAGATACAGTTTCTTGTTATGGTCATCAAATTTCAGTTTTGTTATTAGTTCACCATGACTTTGTCAGTATATTCATTTATCTTTTTGGTATATAAGCTGAGCAGATGAATGGGTGGCTGGTGGTGCTCCAAGAGAAGGCCACACACGAGTTAAAATTCATTGGAGCAATGTAACCTATATAGTATGTTTCAGTTTTCTGGTTAGGTTCCTTATCCTCACACTGAATTGATTCTGTGTTCAGTAACATTTTCACAAGAAGGTCATTGATTGATGATTCCATAGGTGTTGGCCAGCACCCCCCTGAACATCTGAATACCAGAGGTGAATACATGATGGGGTGTAAGTAGAAGAAATAAGTAAAGAGGTGGTGTTGGATTTCCAAGGTCAAAATTTATCTCTAAAGCTCTGTTACCTTGAATCAGTCACATATCTCTTCAGTTTAAACCAGGTAATCTGTAACTATCATAAGACTATGATAACTAAGAAAGCATACCATGATTGTATGGCTTAAAGGTGGTATGTATGAGTCCTTCTAGGGAGATGGCATATCTATCAGTGAGAGTAATGATATACTTGGTTCCTTGGCTGCTGCTAAACCAATATGGTACCTTCCAGGTCTACCAGACAGAATTTCATAAAGGATCCTGGGGTTCAGGGCAGAGCACTGGTATATGGCCACCCCAGGACTGAAGACCAGTCTGGGACCAGGCTCTATGTATAGCCATGCTTTCTCTTCCTATAACTTGGTAACTGTTGTGAAAGGATACAGGATTAATATATTTGATATTTAGTGAAACTAAACCTATCATTGTTACATAATCTCATAACTGATACTACCTGAAAATTTTAAAAGACAATATGAGGGGCTGGGGTTGTGTCTCAGTGGTGGAGTGCTCATCTAGCATGTGGGAGGCCTTGGGTTTGATCCTCAGCACCATATGAAAATAAATAAATAAAATAAAAGTATTGTGTCCAACTACAACTAAAATATAAAAAAAAATAAAGACAATAATAATCTATACGAACTGCACAGATTATGGGAATTATTAGACAATATAATATTTATTAGAGAATATACATTTTATATTCCTCACAAAACTGGTGTCACTCTTCCCTTGTGACATCACTCCCAGTGCTTCTTTTCCTTCGAGATGTCTTTTCAACTTCCATGCAAATGGACAAGCTCTGTATTTATACTGCTTTCTTGTAAGTGTATTATAGAAAATGGATAAGACTTACTGGGTCATTGATTACATAATTTATTCCAGTACATTCCCATTGCCTCTGGCATCAGATGATGTTCCTGTACCTACCATGCCCCCTTGGGTAGGTCCACCAGTTGGTCCAACAGTTACTTCTCACTGTTTCCCATTGTGAGCCCTGCCTTCTCAGCTGGTAGTGTCTCCTCCTCTCAAAACTAGATTCCCTTCTCTCTGTAATATCATGCATTATGATTCCTTTCTTCTGCAGTAGTGTTCTCTCTCCCACTGGCATGGACAAGGTCTGAATTTATACTTCCTTCTTCTAAAAGTACATAATAGTAAATTGGTAAGTCTTACTGGTTTATTATTTAAATTATGTAAGGACATAGATAGAGGAATTGAACCATTAGTTTAGACACCCAAACCACCCATTCGCTGCCCATTCAAGAGATATTTCATGAGTGCTTGGCCTGGTGCTTAGATAATACACAGTGTAGTTAATGAAATGTTTTCTTGGCTTTATAGAATTTCCTGTGTAATGAGTGAAAAAGAAAATAATTTTTTTCACTTAAATATTATTCTTACAAAATGCAAAGTAAATGGAAAAGAAAAGTTTCTGTGATCACATGCAACACAGGATCTGGATTACCCAGTGACTAGGGAAGAAATCTGTGAGGAGGGTCTCCTGGGTGGAGTTGTGTTCATTGGCTCTGAATGAGGCACTGGATTCAATAGCAAAGAAAATAAAGTGCTCTGCCGGTGCTTACCTTCTATTTTGGGCAGATATATATATATCTATATATATCTATATATCTATATCTATATCTATCTATATATATGTATATGTATGTTTTGGTGCTATGTGCTAAAATAGAAAAGCAAGATAAGGCTCTAAGGATGATATAGTTAGGTGATGGTGATATGGGCAATGTGGAGTTCCTGATTGGCCAGTGGAACTGGAGCTCAGGGATGCAGCAAGAGAGATAGTTTGGGACATTTTGGGAGTAGAGCCTCAGAGACTTGGTGATGATTTTGTTGGAAAACCAGTGGACTAAAATAACCAGATTTTTACTAAAAATGTTAATTTGATGCCAGTGAAGGGAAAAAATGGAGAAAAGTGATGTTAGGATTTGGGTGACTGCCAGAAAAACTTGTAGCAAAGATGCAGCAAAGAGTCTGTTGCCCTCATTCAATTCAGTTCTAGTGAGGGACACAAAGAATTCTTATGAGATATAAAGAGGTGAAGAAGGATTTGTGAAGAACTTGGGGGTTACAATGAGTAAGGTATAGTGATAAGTTTCATGTTGGTCAAGAATGGCTTCCCAAACTGATCAGGCACTTCACAGAAGAAATACAAATGGCCAACAAACATATTTAAAAAAAATTTCAACATCTCCAGCAATTGGAAAAATGCAAATTAAAACCACACGGAGATTTCATCATACTCCAGTATGATTACAGGTGTGCACCACCACACTCATCCCTTTGTGTGGGTTTCTATTACTGCACTTACCCTATTTTATTTTCTGGCTAAGTCTGTCTCCTTCAGGATAAACAAGTGTGAGCTGTTTGTGGACAGGGACTTCACTCATTCATTTTTGTACCCTCGACACTTAGCAGAATCCCTGGCATGTTGTTACCACTGAGCAACACAATTGTAATAAGACTGAGTTAATATAGTCTTAGGTATGCTTTTGTAAGGAAAATCAAGTTCATTGGTGTCCTTGCTTCAAAATTATAGTTTGATTACTTGGTAGCATCTAGCTTAGACTATGTTAGGCAAAAGTGAGAAAAATAAAATGTCTATAAACTTAGGTTATTAGAAACAAAGTTTTTCTGTAGTCAGTCTTAAGATATTTATAGTATACTTTAAAAATAGTCTTATTGGTCTTGCTTTATATGCATTACTAAATTTCTAAAAGTTGATTATTTCAGCATCAAATATTTCCCCATTAAAACAATATTGCATAAAGCACCTCAGCATTTTTTAATCAGGAGACAAACCACACAATAACTGAACAGGAAAAGTTTACCATATAAACAAAAGGGAAAATCAGAAAAAATAGGAAAAGCTGACATAGGAGCATAGCACCCGAAAAAGAAACCTAGGTGAGGGGGCCACTTGCATTTCCATACCCATTCTCAGGGCTAGAATCCAGACCTCACTGAAGATGGTGTATCTTTAAGCATGGCAGAAGATTCCCTTGAAATGCTGTACTGTTGGGACTCAGGCAGCTTAGGTTTCTAGGATTCTGGAGAGAATTTGTACTCTGGGAGGTGCTGCACTTCAGAGCTCAATGGGGCATGGTACCTGGGATTCCACCCTCGGGGGCCCAGAAAACAGCTGCCTAGGGATTAGTGCAACCTACTTCAGTTAAAAGAGAACCAAGAAGAAGAGCACATTCTTCCAATGTGCTTTCCCTAGCACCCACTATTGAGATGGTACTAGTTGGCACAGGCACAGCAATGGGAAAGTGGATTTGGAGCTGATAAAGAGCAGATTGGCAAGTGGCACAGCTCACCTCTTTGACTGCTAGGCTTCCATATGTTCAACTTGAGTACCAGCTACAGCAAAAGTTACATATTCATATATACTTAGGTATATAATTTAATGAGTATATACAATTATTTTAAATTTAAAAATGTATTTTGGCTGTCACTGCCCAACAAGACTAGTAGTATTAGAGGAAGATGAGAAGGGAGGCAGAGACACCCCTATGAATTCCAAAGTAGTTAATGTCATTCTTAGATAAAACTTATTGTTGACTATCTTAATTTCATTTTCCTTCATATAAATATATTAAAAGCACTAGTCTTCTATCACTTAAGAATTGTTTTGTCTCAGAGACAAAAAATAAGACAGGCTTTCCAACAATCAGTCATTCAGCCAGAGCTGGTAAAGAGGATGCAGAGTGTGGGAGTATCATACATATCTGCCAAATGTGGAATTTATTATGGCTGCAGTAAATAAGTCAACCAAAATAGATAAGTGCCAGGAATCTTCTTTCCATTGAGTGAGGAGAGGAAACAAGGAGAATGACCTTCAAAGGGAAGAACTCAAGTGCTGGGGGAAGATTTGTGGTCGGGTGGTGGATTGTGGAAGACTGTGTGACAAGTGAGTCCTTCTTGACTGTGGAACACTTGTGCTGCTTTCTCATACACAGACAGGCATGGTGAGGTGGTGCAGGTGATGTAGTTATAGCCTGAGACTACTTCAGTGTTACAAGTCCATTCTTAGGGTAAAATTAACATGGATTTTTTTTTCCTGTAAAATTAGTAACTATAGATAACTTGTGAAGGCTCTTATAACAGTCTTGTAGGCTCTTCTGGAAGGATCTTTTCTCATTGTAGAAAGATGAAAGCAGGAGTAAAGTTAGTGTCATGCGACCCATATAGGATTCTTCAGAATATAAATGACAAAATAAGCATTTAATGAAATTGTACTACTACTTAGATTCCTGACTTAGAAGAAAAGAGAGATTTAAGGCCTGGTCTTGTGTCTCTTCCAACATATCAAAATATGTTGATCTATTAAAATAATATAAAAATAATCAAAACCTTATTGATTATTATCTATTTTTTCTACCTGTTTAATGAGTCAGTCTCTCTCTCTCTCTCTCTCTCTCTCTCTCTCTCTCTCTCATTATTATCCATTGTATTTGTTTAGTTTGTTAGCTGGTATTAAGAACTACCAATTTCTTACCTGGTATTAGTGGACAGTTAGAAGTACTGTAAAGGTCTTTGTTTTTCTAGCATCTATCCTGCCTGGTTAAGTATGAGAAGTTGGGGAAAAGAGTTAATGAAATCTGAGACTGGGGCAAATGTTCCTAATCTCTTGGTTGTGGAGCAATTTAAATTAGCAATTATGTAAGGTGGTTATTGACTTAGATACTAGATTTATATAATATTGTCCTTCAAATCCTCCCTCAAATGATAGGTGACCCTCTTGTGCAGAAGAATTTGCCAGAAATCTCAAATATAGGTAGATAAATTGGGTTCATATCTCCAGCTACTTTCTTTTTTTGGGGGGTGGGGGGTGGTTCTAGGAAATAAACTCAGGAACACTTAACCTCTGAGCCAAATCCCCAGCCTTATTTTGCATTTTATTTAGAGACAGAGTTGCTTAATGCCTCACTCTTTCTGAGGCTGGTTTTGAACTCACAATCCTCCTGTCTCAGCCTCCCGAGCCGCTGGGATTACAGGTGTGTGCCACCATGCCCAGCCTCCAGTTACCTTCTTATTCATAGTGTTGTTATTATTGTTTAGTAAAAATGAATTCATTTCTCCCTGTTTTGGAGGATGGGGAGTTCAAGATCAAAACACAGGCAGATTCTGCATCTGGTTAGGGCTCCCTTCCTGATTTGCATTCAGAATCTTCCAGCTGTGTTCTCACATGGCAGAAGGGATTGGGGAACTCTCTGGGATCTCTTTACAAGGGCGCTGATTGCATGCATGAGCTCTCCACCCTGTAGGATTCTGTTGCAGGCATTCCTATGACTTTCTGGTGGTGGACACGTAGGTAAGATGGGATTGTCTCATAGTTGTCTCAGCACTATATCTTGCCTCTCTTAAGCATTCCAACATTTGAGAGAATTTTGGGGTCTCCATTTTATAATGAATTACTATATATTATAAAACACATTGAATAATTATAGACTAGTGTCTACCCTGGCTGGATGGTTGAAAGCAAGTAGCATTGGTGTGCATGGAAGCTTAGCAGTGTGCATGCCTCATTAAAAATGGATTTGGTTTTGTTTTTCAGGTTTTTCTAAAGAGTGACCGAGTGGCCAGAATGGTTCAGAGTGGAGGGTGTTCTGCTAATGACTTCAGAGAGGTGTTTAAGAAAAACATAGAAAAACGTGTGCGCAGTTTACCAGAAATAGATGGTTTGAGCAAAGAGACAGTACTGAGCTCCTGGATAGCCAAATATGATGCCATCTACAGGGGAGAAGAGGACTCCTGCAAACAGCCAAATCGAATGACCCTCAGCACCGTATCTGAACTTATTCTGAGCAAAGAACAACTCTATGAAATGTTCCAGCAGATTCTAGGTATTAAAAAGCTAGAACACCAGCTTCTTTATAATGCTTGTCAGGTATGTGCATTATGTTATTTCCCATTCCCTCTTACTCAAGAGGATGAATGTTAAGTGTTTACAGCCTATGGAGATGTTCTGCACTTTATGTATCCATTTTGCTTGAAAAGTAGAATGAATATGAATTTCAATAAATCAAATAGTGGTATTTTAAAAACAGTATTTAATGGAGAAGAACATCAGTGTCTTTATCCAGTGAATGATTATTCCCTTTGCCCTATTTTATAACATTAGATTTGTACCTATTGGGTATATGTGGCATACCCTGAATAGTAAAGTGAGAATCATCTGTTGCCTAAAGAACCTTGGCAGTTCATAATAAGTAGGTTTACCTCAGAGAAAAATATTTTTTATGAAGATACAATGCTCGACTTCTGATTTTTATGAAAGTAATTGAAATTTCATTTTTTAAACACAGCCAGATACAAATGAATTGAGGATGATAGTTCAACTATGTAATTTAAAGAGATGACAGTGTTAATAATATATTTTCTCTTAAGTTGTTATTCTAGTCATGCATTTGAAAAATTGAATAAAACCTCATGTTCTGCATTTTTCATTTTTAGATCCTATGATTTGTCTAATAATGCATCTCTCCTTTATTTGAATTTTGTTTGCTTATTTTGGATATTTAAATCATTTACTTTGCCTTAATATGTAATTTAAATTGACAAAATTCTATGATTTTAAAATGCATTTGTTCATTAAGAGTTACACTTCTATAATGTACATGTTTATTTTTAATCTTGTATAGATCTATCTGCATTCTGTCCATACCCCTTACTTTGCATTCCTAATTTGTGGATAACTTCAGATGACTAAATTAACAGAGTTAATTAGTAGTAAATCAGGGTAGCTCAACCCTGGGAACAATTTATGCACTCACCATATTGTTTTCACTATGTCATTAAGTCTGGTGGGGCTTGGTAATAGTTGAGCATGACTGTAAAGCTAACCTCCTCTATTTTAAAGGATAAATACAACTAGGACTTTGCATTTTTTAGCTCACTTGTACATTTTAATGTTGATAAAGGTAATATCAAAAAATTCAAATTCAGACATTCAGTAGATATTTATTGAGAATGTATTCAAGTTAATACCTCACTAGGTATTAGGGAAAACAAGCTGAGCAAAATTTGTTCTCCCTATTCCAAAGTCTAATAGAGTACCCAGGCCTCTAAATGAATTACTATACATTAGAATTTATATTGGCTGTTATACGGTTATAACATATATCCTTGTGTACCTTTGGGTATATGTTTAATAACTAAAAATGCTTTTAATTAATCCTTTGACTTCTTTAAAGATCCCTGCTGCAACCAAGGTCTGCCCTACCTAATATCTGTTTTCTGTGGTTTGCAACTAACAATACTTCAAATTCAAATCACCACTTGCAGTTGTGGGTTTGTTTATTTTTCCTTTCAGTTCCATTAGTGTTTACCTCACTTATTGATACTGTGTTAGATACAGACATTTGTATTAGGATTCTTTGAGCTTCTTGTAGAGTTGACTCCTTTATCAGGATATAATATTCCTCTTTATCCTTAACAGTCTTTCCTCTAAAGTCTACTTTGTCTTTAACTAGTAGAACTAAATCATCATTCTTTTGATTTAGGTTTGCATGATGTTACTTTCAAATTGCATTTCTATTTTTAATGTGGGGTTCTTGTAGATAGTATAGGATAGTGTCTCCAGTGTTTTGTTTTATTTTTTGTCCACTCTGATGTTTTTTGAACTTTAATGGGTATGTTCAGACCATTCATATTTAAAGTAATTTTGTATGCAATTAGATTAAGTCCTCCAATCTTTATTGCCTCTTCCCTACAGTTGCTCTTTGTTCTCTTTTTCTTTTTATCTGTCTTCTCTGATTTTGAGTGAATATTTTTTTATGATTTCATTTTATATCTTCTTTTGGTGCCTCACTTGGGCTTTTTTGTTTTTTTTAATTCAGTTTACAATGCACATTTTTAAACAATCTAAGTCCACTTTCAAATAGCACCAGCAGGCTTTATATGTAGCATAGCTCTCCCATACCCCCAAGTGTTAATTTCAGTTATAGTAAGCTATAATCACCCAATACATTATGAATATTGTTGTTTAAGTAGTTGTCTTTTAGATCAATTAAGAATAAGGAAACAAAAGATTCTGTCTTTCTTCAGTCATTCCTTCTCTGATATTTTTTTAAATTTATTATTGTATCTACTACAATTTTTTTAACCTATGCAATTTCCCTTATATATGCATAACTTTTTTAAAATATTTCTGTGAGGGCTGGACTACTGGGGATGTATTCCTTCAGTTTTTATTTATCAGAAAAAGTCCTTTCTCTCCTTCACATTTGAGGATAATTTCACTGGTTATAGAAATATTTGTTAGCTTTTCTTTCTTTTTCAACATGCTGAAAATCTTAGTACATTCTTTTCTTGTTTGCATGGATTCTGAGGAGTTGTCTAGGGGTAGTGTTCATCCTTGAACCTCTGTAGGAGAGGTGCTCCCCCACTCCACCCTGTGCTTTCCTTCAAGATTTTTACCTTCCTTAGCTTTCTGAAGTTTGAATGGTGTGGAGTTTTGTTGTTGTTGTTGGTTTTGTTTTGTTTTAATTTGGTCTTAGTTGGACTTTTATGAGCTCCTGTATCTATGTATTAGTATGTATAGTCAATTTTGGAAACTTCTCCACTACTATATCCAGTATTCCTTCTGTCCCACCTTCTCTTTTCTTCATAGTGTTCTAATTATGTTTGGATTACCACCTTTAGTATTGCCCTACTGTCCCGAGTTCTGGGATGTGTGATTATGGTTCATTCATTTATTCCTTGCTTCCTTCTTTCTCTCATTCTAATTGTATCTCAGATTGGGAAGTTTCTTTTGACCTTTCTTCAAGTACACTGATTCTCTGATCAGCACATCAGATCTACTGATGACGTCATCAAAGACATTATTCATTTGTTAGAATGTTGTTTTTTTTTTCCCCCCCTAGCATTTCCTTTTGATTCTTCCTTGGAGGTTTAATTCCTACTTTATTATTCATTTGTTTTTGCTTGTTTCCAACTTTTCCCATTGAGGCTGTTAATATATTAATAATAGTAATATAATTTCTTACTTGGTAATTACACCATCTATGTCACACATGAATCTGTTTCAGCTGCTTGCTTTGTTGTAGCATTCTCAGTCTGTTTTCTTGAAGTTCTGGTACCACAATTCACTGTGGGTTCCTGTGGTTTTGGTTTTTCCAGTAGCTGAGACAGGCTACAGTAGTTTAGTTTTCTCAATGTTTCCTCTGGCAAAATCTTTCCCTCTTTGTTAGGGAGAAGGATCTGAAATATTTTAAAAAGGCTTTTCTTTTCCTCTTCCTGCCATGATCATGTGGATCTCTTTCTTGGATTGTCACTATGAGAGCTTGGTTGGCTAATGGAAGGAAAGTTTACTTGAATGCGTGTCCCCTGTGACTGGGACCTTGGAGTTTCTCATTTTCTGTACTCAGCTTATAGGAATTTGTCAAGATCATTAGGTAAGCAGGGCTTCCTAATTTAGACATGGTGTCCCCCAAAAGCTCAGGGTTTCCTGCCACTTATGACATGCAGCAACTTCTGTGTCTTTCTGGATTTGCCTTTGTTACTAGATTTGGGGTTAATGGTTTGCCCTGCATCATCAGTTCTCTGATAAGCATAAGAAAAATAATTGGCTTCTAGCTTGTCCAGCATTTTATTATGAGGCTAAGAATGATGACTTCTAAGCTCATTATATGTCTTAGTTGAAACTGGAATTTCCTTTAATCCTGAGATTTGAAAAAAAAAAAAAAAACTTCAGAATTATTTTTAGGTAAATTTTAAACCCCAAATGACAAAGTACTCCTATAAGGAAGGGGAGAGCTTTCCTTTGGAATTACAATGATTTTACAGACTTTCTTAAAATAAGAGAACAAGTGAGATTTTAATTTTTTCCTAAAGGGTATATATAGATATCTGATTATATTTGTTCTTTTGTTTTCTTCTAACAAAGGTTAAGGAAAAAAGGTAAGGAGAAGTGATAAAAATCATATAAAATAGCCCATCCTCTATAGAAAAGGAGTAATTTGGGAAGAGAAATAGCAGGAATTAAGAAGCAGAAAGAGAATCTACACGTGGCAGAGAGCTGCTGGAGCCCAGCTCCAGGGTTATAGCCCAGAGATTTACTTCACCTTCCCTGTTGTGTCAGGAAAGGTTCTGAGACTCCTACTACCTACAATATTCTTGTTTCTGTAATTGGTTACCTGTGCCTGGTCACTTGTTCTTGCCAGCAGTTATCCCCTATAAAGTCTCAAGGATGTGTTCCTTGCTTCAGGATCAGAAGCTCAGAATGGAGAGCTCCCCTGGGGAGATGTGCAGGACTGTAGCAGCCATGTAGCCCCTGGGGGCTGGTGAGAGACATGAATGAGGATGGAGCTATGCCAGGGCTGCCATGTGATGCTGACAGTAGGATCATTTGGTGGTTTTCCTTTTCCCAGAGCGGTAGGATTAGCATCTTGGATGGAAAAACAGGAAGCTGCCTTCTGAAAGAGCATAGGCATTGTCATGGTTTAGACATGGTGTCCCCCCAAAAGCTCACATGTGAGACAATGCAAGAAGGTTTGGAGGAGTAATGATGGATTATAGCCTTAACCTAATCAGTGAACTGATCTCTGATTGGATTAACTGAGTGGTAACTGGAGACCGGTTGGGGGTGTGGTTGGAGGAAGTAGTTCATTGGGAGTGTGGCTATGGGATATATATTTTGTATCTGGAAAGTGGAGTCAGTCTCAGTATCTCTCTTCTCCCTCTCTCCCTCTCTCCCTCCCTCCCCTCTCTCCCTCACTNAAAATAAATATTAAAAAAAAAATTCTCTCTCTCCCTCTCTCCCCCCTCTCTCTGTCCCTCTTTCTGTCCCTTTCCCCACCCACACCCACACCCCACCCACCCCATCCTGCTTCTTTTTTATCACCATGTGAGCTGCTTCCCTCTGCCACACTATTCTGCCACCTTCGGTCTGAGGAATGGAACCAGCCAGTTATGGATTGAGACCTCTGAAACCATGTTCCCCTAAATAAACCTTTCCTTCTCTACAGTTGTTCTGGTGGGATCCTTTAGTCACAGCAGCAAAATAGCTGACTAAAACAGGTGTTTACATTAGTTCTGGTCAGAGCCAGTAACTTCTTAATGATCAAAATTAAGACATAAAAGAAACTCCTAAAACACTAAGGTAAAAGGTAGCACATGCCACAATTAAGATATGAAAATCAGAGATCATCAAGAGAAAAATATTTACCTGTTATCAAAAAAACATAAAAATGATTTTAAAAAAGATAACCCTTGCATATCATTAGATGTCAGGCTTTTAAAACTGTCTCATATTTTGGAATCTTTGGTGTAAGAATAATGTGCACATTCATAGAACATGTTGTTAGGAGAAAAGGACAAGAAGCTCCAAGGGACAATTTAAAGTGAGCAACATGGCAAAATAAGAATCTGAAATGATTAACCATGATTTAATCAGACCAATATAGTACACATGCAATAAATAGAAGAATAATCTGTTAGTGAAAAGTCTATTTTCAGAATAATTTTAAGAATATGCAGAGAATTTCAAGTAAATATAGCTAGCTATTTTTTTGAGGGACAGTGTTAGATAATATTAATACTATGTATCTCATAGTCAAAATAATTTTATTTCACATTTTTAATGAAAATTGTGTTATTTCTAAATGGTACCAGTTAATCAAGTTGCTTTTTCTTTTTTTTTTTTTAGAGAGAGAGAGAGAGAATTTTTTTAATATTTATTTTTAGTTATTGGCGGACACAACATCTTTGTATGTGGTGCTGAGGATCGAACCCGGGCCGCACCCATGCCAGGCGAGTGTGCTACCGCTTGAGCCACATCCCCAGCCCAGTTGCTTTTTCTTAAACAGAAATTAAATGTGTTTATTAAAGATTATTTTAAAATATGACATAAGGTAATACAACATGTTTAAATTAATTAGTAAATTCATTATCCATAATCATGTAGGCAATACAGATCAGATGCTCCATACATTTTGTTAAATGATAGGAATGCAGAGATAGATAAGGGCTAAATATTTGCTTAGTTCATTTTTTTAAAGAGATTATGGTGTCATAAATGCCACAGTGATATGGCAAATCCCTGGTTCTACTTTTTTGAGGTTGGGAAAGGCAATGTAATCTTTGTGTCATGAAGAAATTCACCAAAATGAGCATTTTGCTCACTTGGTAATGTTTTCTAGGCAGAGGTACCAACATGTGCAGACTAGGAACAGCATGGCTTTGGGGGAACTTAGACTTTGATGCTATTGGACTATAGGGAAGAGGTGGGCTGTGGTTTAAGATGACATTCGCAAAGGTAGCCAAGGGTCTTATAAACTGTAAAGAGATGTACAATCATAAATGACCAGAGCCTGAAGATTACATAGTACCATTTGTACTCCTGTAATTCTCCTTTTACTTCTATATTTAGATTTTAAGAAGATTTGCTTACTCAATTTTATAGCTATCTAGATCCTGATCTTTTCTGCCAAAAGCCACCTTCATCAATGTTTTATAATCTCATTCCATTAACTGAAGAAAGTGACTCACCCAGATTTACTCAAACACAGAAGCAAAGTTAACTGAAATCTTGCTCTCAACAGACCCCCCCAACCCAAATTCCTTATGATCTGAAGACTACAGAAGTGCTACATAGGATCACAGAATTGTTGTCATGTTTATAAGGGATAAGCAGTACTATTTGTGAATGGTTACAGTGTAATATTCTACTTTGTGATTCCATTTCCCTAGATGCTTTAGCTTTGAAGATGAAGCTTGGAGATGAATTGAGATTTCAGCTTGGGCTGTGGGTCTGGAAATTTAGATAAATCAATGAACAGGCAGCTGCTATGTTTCTCATCTCTCTTTCCTGGAAGCTCAGGCAGGAATTGTGAGGCATTAAACCTTAATGAAAACCCCCATTCAAGATCCATAGAGGGAAGATAGCAATGGGGAGAAACAGGACTCTTCCAAGGAGACTGGGTCCACCTTCCACCGGTAACCACTGTCTCATTGTTTTTCATCTAATATCATGTCATTGGTAATATGTTTTGTTTAACATAGTTTTTTTTAGCAAAAATAAAAGTATATTCTATAGAATTATATATGATAACAAAAATAGAAAAATGTGTAAATGAAAGGAAGGTGGTATTGGTTTTCACATATGTGTAATTAAAATCTCAAAGTTCTTGAAAAAATATCCAAGTGAATGTTATTAAATGGCAGATTTTGTGCTTTGAGATATAGCAAAGGAGGAACTTAAGACCTTAGAAAGACTATTTATTTTTGATTTTTGAATTTCTAAGATTGATAGTGGGAATGGCCATAATATTTATATCTGTGTTTACTTTTTTAAATAAAATAGTATTATAGTATAAATTTGAATTTTATTTCAGTTCAATGAATTAGCTGTGGTTAATTATACAGAGTAACTTTCCTCTCTAAAAATTAGATTTTTTAAAATTGTCAATATAATGTTAATGTATTTCTAACAAATCAAATTCTCTTTTATTGGTGTTGCTTCATTTGACTATGCTATTTTGTTGTCTAATTTGACCTACATGAGGAGGCACTACAAGAATATTCCTAAATAATATTTCTCCTAACCCCTTCATTGGGTTTGTTTTTCTCTCTTCAATATCTCACCAGATGTGGAATATAAGGTACCTTCAGATACGTTTTGCTTTATTTTTAGATCATTTTCTTTATCCAGATCTAGTCTGTGAAAATTAGAATGTTATCCCAACTTTTCTTTTTAAAATTAGAGAATACAGGACTAAAAAAAAATTAGGTAAAGTACAACATGTCTTCATAAATCTGGTATAAAGGTGTTCAGGTGAGCAAGACTTCACTCATTGTATAATTGTTCTTAGAGGGATTGGTTCTGGGAACCATATCAGATACCAAAATATAAACATGTTTTATATAACTGATGATAGTAGGAAAGAAATGTTTTTGTTAATCTACTTCATGGCCTATTCTCAACTATGTATGAATAAAAAAGGATGATGTGAGTGTAATGTTTCAAGTATAATATATTTTCTATAGTTTGTTGTGAAGTAGGCTGTCCATGGACCCTTGAGCCCCAAATAGACTTTTTGTCCTCTAAAATTGTTTAATCAAATCTTTTAATCCCATGGACAAAAAAATCTGATTAAAACAACAACAAACTGCATTGATAAGGTTAAGGTTCTCAAAAGGCTATCATTTCACCTCTAAACATTCATTATCCCACATATGAATTTTTGGGGACATCTCATATCTAAACCATAAAGTTGTTAATGAAAATATTCTGTCAAAAGTAAAATGACACATGTGTGAGATATATTCAAGATTTGGTTTCATTCCCTCACAATATTTATGTGCAGTCAGCAGATACATATTAACCAAAGAACAGTTGTACTAAGACAGGTATGTATGCATATAGCACAATGTGAGCAACTGGATGGCAGTATTTTGACACTGGACAGTTTGCATGGATTTTTCTAATGTTTCTCAACCCTGGATACATGTGGGAATGAATCAACAAGCTTTAAATACCACTGGATGCTTGGGCCCCACATCAGACTAAGTGAAAACATTTTTTAATGGTGGGACCAAGGTCTGCTGGCTAAAGCCTTCCTGGGTGGTGCTGATGCATAGTGAGGGTTGAGGACCCCTGCCCTGATGTTCCATGTGAGGATCTCATCCCATGATCATATCAAACTGAAGGGGATGCTAGAAAAAGTCCAGCTGTGTGCCCAGGAGGAGGAGATTATTTAGTGGTGTGGAAAACCTCTCCTCTAGTGAAGCTTTAATCAGAGTTTAATGAAAATTTTAAAATTGTGTAATTTCTGAGTTTGGAAAATCAATGGAAATTCAACAGATGAAAAAATAAGATTGACAAAGGCACAAGGAGGGTGAATGGCTTGGAATCTGTTAGGGAGTATGTTGTGTGTGCTGCTAGAGTAGTGGGAAATGAAGCTCAAGAATTAGGAAAGTACATGAGTATTAAAGGCCTTTTATAGAAGATGAGAGAGCTTGGGATTTATCTTATTCTAGGGAACACTGTTGAGGTCACAACAAAGGCATGGCAGGCACAATTAGGATTCTGAGAAGATCCTTCTCTGGTCTAAGGACTTCACACCCTGCCTGTCTCTCCTTATAGTCATGGGCCAGTGTTATGCTTCTCTAAGCAAAGAGACAAGGATCTGGGGCTATATGTTCCTCCTTCAAATAATCTTTGCAGACTGTACATTGCCCAGCTCTAAATCTTTCAGTTTCATACCTCTTTTTATTTCTCTCTTGCCTATGAGGTTCTTGGGCATCTGGACTCCTCCTCCAAGTCTGTTCTCACATTCTCTTAGTTCCCTACCCTGTAGTGTGCTTCAGAATTCCATTCTGCTCCCACACTTTGGGACTTGAGCATGGGGCAAAACACTGGAGTACCTGCTCTCTCTAGGGAAGGGACAAGATGAAAGTCTAGTAGTTGTAGCAGGACCTGGAGATGGTCCCTATGTTCTGATGGAGCCTTTATGTTAACCATGATATGATGGGACAACTCCAGGTGTTCTTTAACACACTGCTTAGTCTGATCAGGCTGTGTTTCAGGCCTCCTTTGTACAGTTGTCCTTTTTGTCAGGAACCAAAAATTTTTCAATGCAGTGATGTGGATCAAGAAATATTCTTTGTACATGCTGAATTCAAAATATTAAATGTCCATGTTGGTATAGCAAGTGATGATTAGATATACAAGTCTGGCATTTTAATGAGAAATAAGGGCTGGAGATACAGATTTGGGAATCATTTGGAAACTATTCTAAGCCACATATTCAAATTCTTTTTTGCTTTAGATGCAAAAAAAATGAAGTGTTTCTGTTTTTCTTAATCATCTTAGAAGAGAGCAAACTGATCATTATCTTAGTAAGATCTTATTTATATAGTGGTTGGAATTCCTTCTAGCTATTATCTATAAAGTGGTAGAAAGGCCTCTATTATTGTTGAACATTCAAAACCATGTAATTGCCTATGTGAAGAGTGTCTTCATGGGTCTCATATGAAGGCCTTCAGATGAACAAGGCTTACAGCTCAATCTATGAATCATTATCAGAGTTGCTTTTCATTTTTTTTAAATAATCATACAATCATCCCTGAGGGATTTTAGGAATCCCTTCAGATACCCAAATGTACAGAAGCTCAGGTGTCTTATATAAATGGATAATATTTGCATATAACCCATACATAATCTCTCATATATTTTGGATCATCACTAAATTACTTATAATACCTAATAGAATATAAATGTTATATAAATAATTATTAGAGTTGTTAGACTGTATTGTTTAGGAAATAATTACAAAGCAAAAATTCTGTACATGTTCAACACATTTCAGTATTTTTCATATATTTTTAATTTATGATTGGTTGAATATACAAATTGATGTCAATTGTGGATAGGAAGGGCCATCTGTATACAGGGTCTGAGAGTAATGGGATTTGAAAAAAACATAGATTTGCTTCCCTATTCAGTTTAAGAAATTAGATGGATTTGGAATTATTGTGCTGTTAGATCCTCTGAAAAATACTGCAATAATGAAAAACTAAATTTATTATGCTTATTTTGAGCATCCTCCCCCTCCCCTTTTGAGGAAGATTAGCTCCTCATTCCACTCTCTGTTGCTTAAGCCCATGGTAAACTGATGAATCTGAAGTTTCTCAAACTCAATAGACTCAAATGTCATTTTAATTTTCTCTTCCATAATGTGGTGGTTTTTCTATTAATGTCATATTCATCCCTTTGACTCATAATCACATGCACTTTCCTTTCTGTGGCCTTCCTACCTTGAGGAGTTGCCTGACACTGTCTCTTTCTTTATACTAGTGTCTTTTTGACTGCTCTTGTCTGCTTTACACAGCAGTCCCCATAGTTGGAGACTTCATTACCTCTCACATGAATCATGGCAGTACCCTCTTACCTGCCTCTTCCTTTTAGTTTTCTATTTGTTGCCTGATTAACATTATTGAAATACCATTTTGACCTTGTTATGACCCTACCTGCCATGACCTTCTTCATGAATAGAGGAAGACGAATGGCTTCCCTTGGTCAACAGTGTGAATTTCACTCTCCTTGGCTAAATTTTCAGCAGCCTTGGCATTCAATCTGGTCCTCACTGGCTTTTCTAATGTTCTTTCTCCTCCAACAATTCTTTATACACCGCATGGTTTAGGTAAACCAAGTTGCTCTGTGTTTTTTATCCACATCCCCTGTGTTTTCTTGAATTTTAATTTTAACTAATATTATTCTCTTTGCTTGGAATTTTTACCTTTCCATTCTTCCAACACCCAAGAGAAATGTCAGTTTCTCCACAAAGCCTTCCTTCTGCCGTATGCATTTGTGCAAATATTGGGAGAGAAAAAAAAATTATGAGGAATTATAATTGCCCATCATAACCTATAGTCAGTCATATTCTACTTTGTGTTATAGATATTGATATGTGCTTCTATTACCATATTTTAATAACCTGACCATGGTATAAGAATTCAATTAATTTTTGAATCATTAATTGTATAGTAATATTTAAGGTGTTTCCTATTGTGGGCACTCCTATACAGAGAGCAGCCAAAAGAACAATAGCTGTGTGTGACATATAGCTAAGGGGTTCATGGTGAACCCTGGAGTCAAACTGCAAGATTCACACCTCGATCATATTATTTCTCAAATGTGCGATTGTGGGAAAGTTGCTTAAATCTGTGCTTCGGATTTTGTGTCACTAAAATAAGACAAAAATAAGACTTTTCCAGAATTGCTCTGAAGCTTCAGAGGGAAGATGTTTATGAAATTCAGAAAAGTTTCTGATACATCATAAGTGCTGGATAAGTTTAACCCTTTGTTTTAATCCTGATGAACTAGAATTCTAATTTGTTCTGGGAAAGTGAGACTGCCTGTGTTATATTATTTAGAAGTAAAATCTTTCTATCCCAGTGTTATTCCATTATTAATGTGAACGTAGATTCAGCTATTTTATTCAGGTAAATATAGTTAGTAAATAGTTGCTCAAAAATATTAGCTCATTACTTTTGTCCAGAAGATTAAATGTTAATACCAAATGGAATGCTAAAGAATATTTCATGATGTGTGAAAATTTGCCAAGTCATACTATCATTTGAAGGGTGTGTATGTGCATGGATAGATATGGATATGAATACTTATGTGTATGTATACCTAGAGAATATATATGCATATTCTCCAGGTTAAAAGAAGTCCCATGGTTTTATGTTTGAGGTTAAATTTCTTATGTTCTTGCCTTTGAACACTTTGATCCATTATTTAATATAGTTTAGTTCAGTTCACATAGGGTAATTTTATATCTAATTAACTCATTCATCTTTTCTCTGTTTTAAGTATTCAAAGGAAATTGTGGTTTGGGAAATGAATTTTTAAGACTCTTAGAACTGTTCTACAAGAATCCATGGCGGAACTGCTATTTCTGAGTCAGATTTTTATGCATAATTTAGAAGGTAGATATAAGGGAATGCTTTAAAGGGTTTGCATCTAGCAGATAGAATGCTACCTAATTTTTTTCATACATAATAGCATCCAGAGAAATGTGTTACTCTCAAGAGTCTGAGGGTAGTTTCATTTCCTTTTTTTTTTTTTTTTTAACTTCATGGAAAAACAATACAAGTTACCTTGTAGTTGTTAGCTAATTCTCAATGATCAAAAAAGAAAAGGAAGCTGTTTTTGTTTTTGTTCTGGAGGGGCATTGCCTCATGGGAAATGCCTCATAGGAATAAATGGTGTTAGCATCCAAGAATCTTCCTAATATATATCAAATTATTCTTTTTATTTGCAATAAAATTGAGACTATTTTTTTTTAAATCTCAACATTTGAGATGGATTTGTTTTATTCCTGTTATTAGGATTAGGTAAAGTTAAAAAAAAAGTGATGACATGGCACATTGCAGTTTCTGGGAGGGATCATAAATACACAAGAAGTTCAGCAGCAAGACAACTCTGAATGCTTTGTCACCAGATAGCCTTTCCTTTATGGGTAAATGATTGGTTTTGATAGTTTTCTCTTAGATGACTGAGAGATTGATCTGGACAGTGAAGGTAGTGAAGAAGAGCATTCCAGGCTGGAAAAACAGAAGGAAAATATATGATTTGGAAAATGGAACTTGTCCAATAAACAATGAGTGATTCAGTTTGTGTAGAAAGTTGCAGTTACCCAAGAGGTTAGAAAAGTGGATTGGTACAAAACATGACAGGGCCTGAAAAATATGCCACCGAGTTGGGCATCATTCTCTCTTATTCATAGCCATTTATTCTGATTCATTTATTCCCTCCCTCTCTCTCCTTTCCCTCCTACTACTGAGATTTTAGTCCAATCAAGAGTAATGAGGATCATACGTAGAAATAGGGGAATGGTGTTGAGGAGTGGGTAGTATCAGATCAGTTTTAGTTTGAGGTCACTGTGAGATACAAGGCCTTACCTTCAGCTAGAAGTGAAGAGCTGAAACTCAGGCAATGAGCCAGAGCTGTGTGCTGACTTAGGACACTGTATCAATAAATGATTGCAGATGCCCCTAGCACAGCCCCCATTCTCTTGTGCATTGAGAGAATGGGCAGCCAGTGAAGAAAGTAGAACAAGCAGAGTCTGCTGGGTAGAGTAGTGCTCTATCTTTTTGGTAAATAATTTGTAATTCAAGGGATGGTGGGAAATTAGCAGAATTATTCATGGGGTAAATTAATGTGCCAATAATAAAGGTTTTGATCAGTATTTTTGAAGCCATGTTACATGGTACAAAGATTGGGCTGTTAGTTAACTATGATAAACAGTAAAATGAGTATTCTTTTGGGATGACAATTAGGTTTTTGCCAATTCTTTCTTGTAATGTGTTACCTGTGAGTCATCAGATTTATGGATAATATTAACAAAATGGACCAGCTAGGAATCACTCTCAAAGAAATCACAAAATTTAAATAACAGTGTAAATCCAAGTCTACTTGCATTTTTTTATACTAATGGGTAAAGATAAATATTATCAGAAAAAGACAAAATCTAATTCATTTAAAAATTATATTATAATTGGAGTGGGAATTGATTTTCTTTTCAGTGGGAGAAAGAAAGGCATGATTGACTAGGGTTAGCCTATACAAAGGTATCATCATAGAAAAACAGATAGGAATCTTCCTTTATAGTGGGGATTTATTCATGTAAGGACAGTTATTCTGGTTCTAGAAAATAGATTGACTACAAGGGGAAATGATTCTAAATAGTGCTCTGAATGCCTTTTTAAAAATCTGTCTGTCATTAATATATGAGCAAATTTTAATGAATTCAAAATGTTAAATATTGGTAGGTTTTTGAGCTTTATAAAGGTGAAATGTCAGAAGTTATAAAAAATCTGTTCAATGAAACTTAGTAATTTTTACATTGTATTTTTAAGATTTTCTTAACTGTAAGATAATGGGCCATGACACAGGCTTCTGGTCCTGCCTAGGACCTCTGTAATGGAAGGTCTACTGATCTCTAAGACTGTCCCCTTCCCCATTGCTGCTTCTATAGAACAGGAGAGAAATTGGGCAAGGTGAAAATAGCATGTGAGATTCCCAAGTCAAGAGATTCCATTTTTAACATATCTGCCTTTGCTAATCCATCCTGATATCACTAGCAAAGTAAAATATTCCCAGTGGCAATTATACTGTTTTGTGTATTATTTTTACTGTCTCTCTTTAAGTTTCTGGGAGGGCTACAACTTTTGTTGCTATTGAAGAATCTGTAGCAGACATGCCTTAACATAAGTACAGAAAAATGTAAATAAACTGAATAAAGTGATAAAGGACCATTTAGGTCTCATGGGTAAGAGCCTGTGTCTTGCTGTTAGAAAAACCGTTCTGAGGTCTATGACAGGGGCAGGGAGGACATTTTCCATGGGTTAAGTTCCAGAAACCACACAGTCTTTCAGAGTGAGAGAATAGAAGCTTCTGTACACAGAAGATTCTCCTGGAGTAATTTAAAGTAGTTTCTTTATTTCTTTTGCATTAACTACACCTTTGAGAATAGCCAGTAAGCTGTAAAATTCAAGCAATTCTCTGAGGGAAAAAACTAAATGCATCTCTGTACAAAATCATGCTTACCACTTTAACAGGAACACAGATTCCTGAAGATCCAAGTTAGAATTCCCTATCCTGAAGAATTCTGAAGGTGGAAATAGTTCCCCCTGCATAATAAGTGGGAGGAAAAATAAAAGAACCTTTTTTTGGTACTAAAAATTTGTCACACTGGGGAAATATTTTGATAATTAAAGTGGTAAAATGCTCTGTATAGTAGAAACTAGAGGCATTCAAGGATTAAATATACTTTGGGGCATCTGTTATAGTCAAGGTTGAATGACCCTCTTTTTAAAAGACCTGTAAGATTTCCTGTGCCAGGAAAAGACATCTGTGAGGTAAATAATCTATTGTCACATAAAATATTGTAATCAGGAATTAAAAGCAAATGAGATAAAATCATGAATGGCCTTGGTGGGATAATGACTTGCCATGACCCACGCTGCAGATGGGAGAGCCCACATGTTCTGCTGCATTTGCCTCCCAGCCCAAATCCAGAACTAGGATCTGGTGTGTCAACAGCATCTTAACTTCTAATGCTATGCTTCTATAATTAATCTGCTCAGGCTTCTCTTTTTATCCTCCCACTCCTTCCTTCCTTCCTTCCTTCCTTCCTTCCTTCCTTCCTTCCTTCCTTCCTTCCTTCCATATGTATAAAACCATTTGTTTAAGTTCTCTATAGGATTCAGAAGCAAAAGAGAATTATTTTCACTTTAATAGTATTTTCCAGCCATACTAAAAAATGAGAAGGGCTTGATAGGATTGCAGAAGCTCTCTTAACACTCTCATACATACCCTAGCTAAGTGCTCAAATACCTGAATACTGGTCAACTACTTGGTTCTAGATTTTATTCTACATGACTGTGGATAGGTTGGATTTGGATTGTTAGGGAAAGGAAGAAGTCTAAGATGACACTGGGTTTGGGGCTTGAGCAGCTGAGTAGGTGGTTGGGGTCTATGACATGGCTTTACTCATGGGTGATGGGATTAAGGAGCTGGAAATCAAGATCCCATCTGTGCTAATGAAGTTTAGTGTGCTTTTCTTTATGTAAATTGAATTGGTAAGTATATAGTTGGAAATGTAAGCCTGAACACGGTGAGGTTAGAGCTGTGAATACCCAACTGAGATTTTTCAGTGAGCACCTGCTGTTTATGACTATGGGCACTGTGAATGACACTCAAGTGGTGAACATTCAGATTGAGATCAGAAACACCAGACCTGATGCATTCCAGTCTTCATGAATGTTAAAGTGTTAATGTTAATCTCTGCTTTCACAATGGAAATTCAAAGAAAATCCTGTTTGCTTTAGTAAAATTTATTTTTAAGCATATATTAATGAGGCTCATCATTATTAAGACTCAAAACTGGCTAAACTCACTAAAACTGGGAATTAGCTAGAGGGAGGAGGGTGTGGTTATAAAAGGTGTCATGAAGGTTCATTGTGGTTTTAGGACTGTTCAGTGTCTTGACTATGTTGGTAGATCCACAGACCTACATAGGTTATAAATTGTGGAGAAGTTAAGATAGAGGAAATCCGAATGAGATGGGTGATTTTTATCAAAGTCAGTGTCCTGGTTATGATGTAATAGTGTAATTTTGTAAGACATTATCATTGGGAGAACTGGGAATAGTGTACAATGAGTATCTGTTTATTTCTTAACACTGCACATGTGAATCTATTAAATTATTTCAATTTAAAAAGTCTATATCAAGAAAATGGTCATGAACTTATATTACATAAACGTTTAATTAGTTTGTTATAAACAAGTACTCAAAAGAAAATAAAACACTAAGATTCTTACATGTTAAAAATAAGTTACTCAAATGATTTACCCTTTTAATTCTGTCTAGCATTACATAAAGGAACGATAAACAATTAAAATTTCATTTGTTTTTATTGCATTGGTTCCCTCACCTCTGTTTTGTTGTTGTTGTTGTTATAGTAAACATGGTTGGTTTTTGGTTTTCACAAAATGACATGGTCACAGGCTAGGATTGTCGCTCAGCGGTAGAGTGCTCACCTAGCACCGGCGGGACCCAGTTCGATTCTCAGCACCACATAAAAATAAAGGCATTGTGTTGTGTCCATCTACAAAAAAAAAAAAAAAAAAAAAAAAAAAAAAA
>NW_026000142.1:16988204-16998921 GCF_001458135.2 Marmota marmota marmota | reverse complement strand
AAAAAAAAAAAAAAAAAAAAAAAAAAAAGATTCTCTCTCTCTCTCTCTCTCCCCACACACAAACACACACACACACACACCCCGCCACCACCACCACTTTAAAAAAAAAAAATGACATGGTCACCAACACCCTTTATATCTCTGAAAATTTAGGCTTAGAAAGAGAAGGCAGTTAATATGATATATTTTTAAACCTATATCTTTTTCTAGACAAATGCAATTAAGGCCTTAATATATACATGCATTTGTTTTTGGCAGTGCTGGGGATCAAACCTGTGGCCTTGCCCAACTAGTCAAGTGCTCTACCACTGAACTCTTATACAAGCCCTTCTTTTAACTTTGAGACATGAGTCCTGCTAAGTTGTCCACACTGACAATCACATCTTGGAAGACATTAATATTTTTTAAAGTAGTTAAAAACTGTCTCTTACAAAGAAAACACTAGTGAAACCCAGAAAGACTCAAGCAATTTCATTTAAAAATAAGTAAGAGCTGTTAATCTGAAGATATAAATACTCAATGATGTTAAATAGTAGTTTTGGTGAAATTTGAAAAAATTTAGCTCTTTAAGGTATTAAAAACTGGTTTTTGCTTCTTAAATTTTTTGTAGAGCTGGGAGAGGAACTATATAACTACTTTAGAGGCAAAGTAACTTTTTATTATTTTTTCTATGGAAAAAAATAATATATATATTCACATTCAGTAGAGATCAGAATATTCCATATTACATTTAGTGCATTTAAGATATCACAATAGTTAGAATGTTCTGATACATCATTTTTGTTTTAGAAGCTGTACTAAGAGATTTCGGTGATGTGGAACAGGCACTCATCACACTTTGTTTTCCTTTGTAATTACATTGGTATTAAACTTTCTTCACTTTGGTTTAAGATAGTGAAGAAAAACTTATTTCTGTTCAATTTTGGATCATATTAATCAAAATTAAAAGTGTATCGCTGGGGTTGCTGCTCAGTGGTAGAGCGCTTGCCTCACATGTGTGAGACACTGGGTTCGGTTTTCAGCACCACATATAAATGAATGAATAAAATAAAGGTTCATCAACAACTAAAAAAATATTTAAAAACAATTTAAAGTGTATTTTTCAAGATGATGTAGAAATTCCTTTATAGCAAGGACTTTAAAAAAAATCTTTTCTGTTTTTTAACTTATTTTAAAATAAATTTTATTATTCAAATTTAAGTTAGAAACATATTTTTTAGAAAGGATACCTTAGAGCTTTTCTTTATAAAAACAAGAAATACACCAAAATGAAAATAAATGCTCCCAAGACCTTTTCTTCTATATAAAAGTAAGAAATTCTTGAAAACCTTGATTGATTTTGTCCATCAGTCAAGGTCTCTCTGACATGTAGTTAGTGCTGGAAACAGAATGATCTTTCCTTTCCAAAACTTGGATCTGATTATGTCATTCCCCTGTGTGAAACCTCTCAATGAAGCCCCCTCGCCATTGCAACCAACTCCAAGGTCCCCGATTGGTGTGTGAAGCACCATCTTCTGGCCTCTCTTCAGCCTCATCTTCTCCCCAGCCTGTTCTAAGAAGCCATTTCCAACACCCCCCCCACACACACACACACATATGTCCAGTCGCCTCTAGACTTTTAGTGTCATACTGCAGTGTCATCCCCTTTTCTTCTTTTCCTGATTCATCATTTAATTTCTAAAACCACCATTTTATTAATTTGGTTTTCTTCTATGCATCTTTTTCCAGGTTTTTTTTTTCTTTCTTTTCTTTTTTAAGGCAACAAGGTCAATTTGTAGTTCTTCAGCAAAGGAACAAAAGGATTAGCTCTATTGCATTCAGTACTAATTCAATCTTCTGATGGAACTCTCCAGTTATGTGGTCCAGGCTTTTTGAGGATGAAAGGGGAATGAATTAAAGTCAAAAGAAATTTAACGTTTAATAGCCTTAATTATCATTTTTATAATGAAAGGAAGATTGAATAAGTGGGAGAAAAAGAATCATGAGGAAAGTTAAAAGTTATAGAAATTGTAAGGATTATTTTACTGGAGAAATAAAAATATTTTTTATATAAATGAGAATTTCTGGAAAATGATAGTATGCTTTTCTTGTTTCCAATCAGATTTAGAACAAGAAAACAGAATTCTAATGTAACCCCTGTCTATAAAAATAGAAACATTTCTTGGTACTGCAAATCTATTGGTACTAGAATGAAGAGTCTATGAAGACTTAAGTGGTAGAAAATTATATCAGTCAATCGAATACTACTTTAATAGTTGAGCCTTAATACACATCTATTATAAAAACGAGGGATAGTTTTAAAAGCACAAAGAAGTGAGACATTATTCCATATATCATCATCTAGAAATGCCTCATGGGAATTTGAAATAGAAAAAAGAGATTAATTTATTTAGTTCTATTTTATTTCTATAATATTTAGACCTAATTTATTTAGGATTGTCTTAACATGAAGAGAAAAGGATGGCCTGAATAAACTTAAAGATGACTTAATATATCCTCAAGGGAAAAGGGGTTTCTTGGCTTAGAGTTGTAAACACATTGACCAAAGAATTCTTGTAATTAGATTTCTTAGTAAACCGACCTACTGAGTCCTAGAGGTACATTTTTTGTTAACAAAACCCAATGAAAAGATATTTTAACTGAACTACCAATGCAATTGAATAATATTCTGTATTCTCAATAAGTAGCCAAGAGAATTTATCAAACATTGTTGAGTCACTTAATCTTTGCTTTAGTCCTATGTCACTGTCATTAAATAATCACAAATGTATAATTTCTGTTTTATTTTTAAGCTGGATAATGCAGATGAACAAGCAGCCCAGATCAGAAGGGAACTCGATGGTCGACTGCAATTGGCAGAGAAAATGGCAAAGGTAGATTATTCATGTTGACATATTGCACCACATTTTTTTTCTTATCTATATTTATGTGACCTGAAAGCATATTGCATATGATTAAAGATATCCAGAATAATGAATCATTTTCTCTTCTACATGCATACTCCTTAATTCCAACTACCTGAATGTAAATTATCTAAATGAAGCATACTCTTCATTTTAAATCCTTGTTTAATAGTTAAATGTTTAAATTCAGTGGTAACTTGTATAAATTTTCCTAAAATTAAAGCCTGAATTTCACTAACTGCTAGATCTAGGAAACTTCTAATATTGTACTATACAGAATATTATCAGGAGGAAAAATTCTCTTATAAAATTGTATATTCTGAAATATCTAGCACAGTGCTTAGGAGATAATGATGCCAACTAATATTAAGATGGAATAACTAAATGAGTAAAAATGTAATTTGAAATATCTGACACAGAGTCTGACAGATTAAATGTTTTCTGTATGATATTCTATTTTATTTGTGTAATCACTGTGTTTCCGAGAAAAGAAATTTTAAAAAGGAAACAAGAGTTTTTTTTTTAATATTAGGGTTTTTAGAAAAAATCAACCTTAATCATCTAAACAATTTTTATTATGAATCAGTGGATTAATTTTCCCTCCTACATGCATAATCCTTGATTTCAACTACCTGAAATGTATATTATCTAAATGAAGTATTTTAGATATCCTTAGATGTCTTTCAGTGGAGATTCTGACATATCAAACTGAGCAAATTTAATTGCTCTCTATTTCAGTTTTACCAAATTGAAGCTGTTTTAATAAAATATTTATAAGGTGAGTTACAATTTACTAACCTGGTTGCATTATATCTCTTTGATAATCCTGTGAATTCACAAGGACAGATGATATCATGAGTTTTATAGACAAGGAGGAGATGGAGGCTTAGGGAATATTACTCACTTCCCCAAGATTACACAACTAACAAGAGACAGAAGTAGGCCTTGAACCCTGGCCCTGACTCCAAAGTCTGGGCACACTCCATTATCCACCCCAGCTGTCTTTTCAGTCTGGTGAGTCCAGAGCATGGTTTATTAATAGTTAACACTTCACAAAACAACACAATGTAACAGCAGTAGAACCTCATGACCTAAGTCTTTTTCAAGGGCTATCAATGTAGACTTTAGTTTTTCAGCAAAGGGGTAATTAGGAAGAAGTTTGAAAAATATAGACATGCCTGGAAAGAAGCATGGCTAACCCCATGCTTACTACATCCTAGATAAGTAACCCTGGGCAAACTATTTAGTAATTTTGAACCTCATTTTTTCGATCTGTAAGTTCATTGAATAATATTTATTGATCATTAACTAGTATAGGCAGAGACTGTCTTAGGTGCTTGGGACACATCCAGACAAATATAGTTGACTTGCGATAAAACAAGACAAAAATATTACTGCATGTCTGGCTGGATCTTGCATTTTATTTGGGAAAGCTGCAGCATGAGCAATAGGCATGCCATGTCACTAAATTGTGGCAGGTGGTCATTGCTACTTAGAAAATAGATTGGTGGGATGAGAGGTATAGGGAGGGGACTGAGTAGTCAAAATTTTTAGTATGGTCAGGGCAGGTCAGGTCTTGGTACTACTATCTTTCCAGTTACCTGAGCAACAAAACTAGAATCGTATTTGAATTCTTTCTTCCTATCATACTCATGCAAAATTTACCCAGAAATTATTTTGCCTCCCTTTGAAGTATTTCAAGAATAGGACCATTGTCATTATCCACCCCCACACTTCCACTGTGGTATCATATCATCATCATTGCCTGTCACTTGGATAATTGTTCTATCCTTTAACTTAGTCTCTCAGCTTCCACCCCCTTGCCCCAATAACATAGCTGTATTAACTCTGCATAAAACCTTGTGATGTTCCCATGTCACTGAGAATAAAATAAAAAGTTCCTATAAGGGTCTGCGAAGTTCAATATGATTGGTTAGTTACCTTATCCCCAGTAAGTTGCCCCTACGTGCTCAATACACTCCAGCTACAGGTCTTTGCTGGCACTGTGCCCCCTCCTTATATCTATCATCACTGGCATTCACATGGCTTATTCCTTGGAAAAACAACCAAGATGGGATCAAGTAGATAGATTGACAGAAATAAATAATATATAGTGAGATATAATAGATAACTATCACATATATACACACATATTTAGAGAGAGAGAGAGAGAGAGATGGACTGATTTCAAGGAATCTTCCCCTGTGGATATAGGAACTGGCTAGTCCATAATCCACAGGGTGTACTGACGGGTCAGAAAGTTAGGTAACATTTGATATTGCAGTCTTGAATCTAAAATCTGAAGGACCAGCCAGCAGAAGGGAAATCCAGGCAGGGTTTCTACATTGCAGTCCTGGGGCAGAATTGCTGCTTTTTTCAGGAACGTTTAGTCATTGCTCTTGAGATCATCAATGGATTGAGGCCCACACACATGTTGGAGGACAATCAGATGTACTCGGAGTAGACTGTGTCAGTCACAATTAAATATATTTAATAAATAAATACATACATACATACATACATACATACAAACAAAGCTGTACAGAAACATTTAGATCAATATTTGACAAGAGAACTGGGTACCATAGCCAAAACTGATTCATAAATTTAATGGTCACACTTCCTCATCTGCCTTTATGCTCAGAGGTCATGACCTCTTTGAAACTTTCCCTGACCACTGTCCTTAGAGTTGCAGTCCCTTCTCATCACTCACCCCTATCCCCTTCCTGACTTTCCCATGCCACTTTCTACAACATAAAATGATTTCTTATTATATCTGTTTCCTCACAGAAAATAGGGTCTCTGTGGTAGGAATTATTTTTCCTTTACCTTCATGGTTACATCTCAAAGGCCTGGAGCAGAACACATAGCAGTCACCCTGTGAATATCTATTGACTGACTGAAATGACTGAATCTGCAAGGGGTTGGATATTGTCAATAGAAAGTCAGGGGTAGGCAGAATCCCTGAATTATTTGTAGTACTCTCCCCCTTTTCTCCCACTAAATAGTTGAGTTGAAAGGAAGAGAGTATAACAGTATGGTAAGAATACCTGGGAATCTGCTCTAATTTGTTAAAAAACAAAACAACAACAACAACAACAACACACACACACACAAAAAGAAAGTGTAAGCACTTCAGTGTTTTAGTTGTGACTAGATCAACTCTATAACCAGTAGTTTACTTGATGCCACCTAGTTTAAAGCCTAAAGTTAAGATACATTGAGTATCCATTGTACAAAATTCTCAATACCAGAAGTTTCATATATTGGATTTTTTCAAGATTTTGGAATATTTGCAAATGTGTAATGAGAAGTTTTGGGGATGGGACCCAAGTTTAAGCATGAAATTTATTTATGCTCATATAAACCTTAAGCACATAGTCTGAAAGTAATTTTTATACAGTACTCTACTGCACCTATGTTGTGACTGGGGCTCATCACACGAGGTCAGGTGTGGTATTTTCCACTCGTGGCATCTTGTCAGGGCTCAAATGTTTCAGATGTTGGGGCATTTTAGAGTTCATGTTTTTGGATTTGGGATATACAACCTGCATAGGCATGGAAAACAGAGCTGAGATCAGCTTGGAGAGACTATTCTAGTGGTACCAACCCCAGACATCATCTGGTGGAAGGTAAAGCACATTTAAGGAAAAGTGACTAAGATTGAATAATAGGAAATTTTTTTATTGAAGCAACTATTGTTATTTTAATGTATACCATGTGCTAGGGCCACTAGGGTGTCATGCTGTACAGGGAACTAAATTCAAATATTTAAACCATGGAATACAGGATAGAACAATTAGAAATTAACCCTGTGTCTTTTCTGTTCTAATTTTTTTCTTTTCATTTTATTCTAATTTGTTATATATGACCCCAGAATGCATTTTAATTCATAATACACTTTCATTCTAATTTGAAAAGATCAAATTTAACATGTATATTGGTCTGAAGTACAATTGATATTTTTAGTAATTTTAAAAAATTTGTTCTAATTAGTTATACATTCCAGTGGAATGCATTTAAGCACTTTGACATATTATACATTAATGGGGCATAATTTCTCATTTTTCTGATTGTACATGTAGAATCACATGGGTAATGCATATATGTACACAAGTCATATATGTATACAAGCTAATAATATCTGTTTCATTCTACTCCCTATTCTCATACCCCATTCCCTCCTTCACTCCCCTCTACTAATCTAAAGTCACTCTCTTCTTCCCTAGTGCCATCCCCTCTTACTGTGAATTAGCATCCACATATCAGAGAAAGCATTCAGCCTTTGGTTTTTTGGAATTGCCTTATTTCACTTAGCATAATATTCTCCGACTCCATCCATCCACAGACTGAAGCCTTAAAGTACAATTGATTTTGTTGTTTCCAAACAGGGGGCAACATAAGCAAGCTAAAGTTAATAAAATGTTGTCAATAAACCTGAAAGCTTTGAGAGTTGAGAGAGTATTTTCAGAGAAAAAATAAAATTCTAGTGTAGTATGTTTCTCCCCAAAGCTTAAAAATACTGATAGAGCTGTCAATTTGGTTGATGCCTGCCAGTCTCCTCTTTCACAGACTGAATGAGGTGTTTTTAGCTAACGCTAAAGAGACATCTTTTTTTTGTTTGTTTGTTTGTTTTTTATGTGCTAATGCTATATTTTCCTTAAAATAACACCATGGAAATTGAAAAAAAAAATTAGTGCATTCTCAGGACTTTCTAATATGTGACATATTTGCCTTTTATTTTGTTATGATTTTCAATGGAAAGTTATGACTTTCATTCAAATATAAAATAAACAAAAAATTATTTAATGTATAATCAATGAGTAAGCAAGCTACACATTAAAATTAGTCCAAAGAACATTTGAGAAACTAGGTATTTGTGGAAGCAGGGCCCATTCTTAAGACCCATAGATTAGACACAAAAGTTATTAATTTCTAACACAGATTTAAATTGTAACTATTGGGTTATTTTACTCACCAGACAAACATTTGCTTCTTTCCTAGACAAAATTCTACAAGATAATATGTAACTTCTCTGTCTGGAACTTTAATCAGTAATAAACAGCAAGTTAAATTAGATACATTTCATGCTGTGACCATTGAAAAGGCTTTGCCAAGTGTGACATTAAAGGGAAATGCCCTTTCATTTTCCTGTTTTATTTCTGAGTTTTGGATGCTTTTCCAGACAACTTTCGATATTAGTTCAAAAATTAAAAGTCTGTGTTTATGGCTTATTTTATTTTTCTTCTTTGTCTCTATTGAAAAACCATTCCAAAACAACTTTGCATTTCCAAAGGAAACAGAGGTACTGGGTAGTTATGTGTTTTTTTGTTGTTGTTGTTGTTTTTTTCCTGAGGATGCAAACTTACTGTGTAGGGATGTTGCTTCCAACTCCAGAGGAGTATTAAAAAGATATTTAAAAATCTTCTTTGGGAAAGTTAATTATTAATGAAGATATTTAATCTTTCTGTGAAAGTATGCAATTTTAGTATGGACTGTGTGTAAATGATTTTTAAAGGAATATATGAAGGTTATATTTGGGGAAAGGAAAACAGGTGGCCTGAGGCTCTGGGAATAATTCCAAAAGTGGTGCCAGATGTCCCTTTCCATCTCAGGAAGGACCTGGTGCAAGCCAGTCAGGGACTAGGCACAGGTGGACGAGAGCCCTCTGGACCTGTTCCAGTCTTGCTGGAAATGCAGGCTTCTTAGGTTTTGATGGTGCTGAGGGAAACTGCAATGAAGGTGGTGATTTTCTAGAGCGTTAGGCAGTCTTTGAGCTCTTATCCCCAAGGCTGTTTAGGGCAGTGAAGAGCACATCACACTGAGCTTGGCATGGTAAAACTCTGTCCCCCCTACTTTTAACAGAGGGAAGCCAAGTGTCAGGTAGGCAAAGATGAAAGGAGAAGTAGAATTCTGAGGGGAAAAGTGCTCTTATTTGCTGTTTGGGGGAATATAAATCAGTATGGTGTTCTCTAAGGTCAATTTGGCACTACCTAAATATCAATATTTGGAATGTTCTTTTAATCAAGTAAAAGAAACAAATCTGATTGCAGAGATAACAGAATTGTATGATGATGCCTATGTACTTCAGCTAAAACATAGAATTTTCCAAGTGGATATCGTCAACCTCTTTTTCACTTGATGGATTTATTCATAAGTTGGCATTTTGCTTTAAATTTATCTATACTTTTAGTAAAAAAAAAAAAAAACAAAAAAAAAACTGAAGCATGGCCGTAAGGAATCTTGGCACATATGTGCAATGTGAAAATTAATCAGTTAAGAAATATGTGCATATTATTCATTAACAATAGGAGTTTTAATTTGAATGATTATGTATAAAAATGCACATGTATAATAATTAAATGCATTGCTAAAATGTTTGTTTTCTAACTAGCAAAGCAGTGTATTTTTAATATTTTCTTATAGACTCATTACTACAAGCATTTCAAAAATAGACATAGTTCATTGGGATTCATCTATACACTAAGACATATTACAAGCCTGTTTCCAGAGTTTATCAGTCCCATATACAAATTTTATCAAAAATAAATTTAACAGAAAAATATATATGTGTGTATTCACATAGACACACGCAAATGTTTTTCATTTTGTACTACAGTGATCATCAACAAGATATGTAAAGTATCCTGAAATATAATCAAAATTACCAAAGCCTGAGATTTTTAAAATCTGTAGACTAATATAGGGCAGAAACATTTTAAGAAGAGTGTTATAATTCTAAAAGAGTGGATTGCAGGCATCATATAATTTTTTATAATAAAATTGAAATATGACTCTTTTAACAATTTTATTTTTAAATTATTTTTAAGGAAAGAAGATTCCCCAAATTTATAGCAAAAGAAATGGAGAATATGTACATAGAAGAGTTACGATCTTCAGTGAATTTGCTAATGGCCAATTTGGAAAGCCTTCCAGTTTCAAAAGGTGGCCCAGAATTCAAATTACAGAAATTAAAACGTTCACAGAATTCTGCATTTTTGGACCTAGGAGATGAAAATGAGATTCAGCTGTCAAAGTCCGATGTGGTACTGTCATTCACCTTAGAGGTAAGTGGCTTTGTCACAGCTAGTTGCATAAATGAGGCTGCACAGCAAATTCTGTGACCTGTGCAGTAATGTTTAGAATTTAAAGCAGTGTTATATGTTTTGAGATGTTAAATCACTCCTTATTAGCTTAAAAAACAGGTTATGAACACAAATAAATGGAAATTATCCTTTGAACATAACAGCAGCTGAGTGCACTGGCCTATACGTGTAATCCCAGCAGCTCAAGAGGCTGAGGCAGGAGGATTGCAAGTTCAAAGCCAGCCTCAGCAACTTAGCAAGGCCCTGTCTCAAAAGAAAAAAAAATAAAAGGGCTGGAGAAGTGGCTCAGTGGTTAAGCCCCACTGGGTTTAATCCCCCATACCAAACAAACAACAACAACCAAAAAAAAAACAAACAAACAAACAAACAAACAAAAACCTTAACAGCAGTATTAGGATTTAAATAATAAAAATTGGGGGATCCAACATGGCGGCCGGCAAGGAAGCAGCACTTTCAGTATCTCCACATTAACCGGATCAGAAACACCCATTAAAACAGCTACATTCTACCTACTGAGGAACTTCTAGCAAAATTCCGCTGAAAGGAGACCTGCCAGGAAGTAGTAAGTTATATTAGAGGTGACAGTTGGCCCCAGACAAGTGAATCTTGGCCGGCCACGCGGGCGCAGAGGTCCAATCCCGCAGCCACCGCCCAACCGGCTCTGCAAGCGGCCCCCGGCAGCCCGGGGCAGCGAGAAGGGTCCCCGCC
>NW_026000142.1:16910641-16982254 GCF_001458135.2 Marmota marmota marmota | reverse complement strand
AGAATACAACAGTCACTAATATGGTATTATGTAAAAATGTGGATGTGTAACCGATGTGATTCTGCAACTTGTATTTGGGGTAAAAAATGGGAGTTCATAACCCACTTGAATCAAATGTATGGAAGATGATATGTCATGAGCTGTGTAATGTTTTGAACAACCAATAAAAAATAAAAAATTAAAAAAATAAATAAATAAATAAATAAATAATAAAAATTTTTGAGGCACAATTTTTTGCCAGTTAAAGTAGTGTAAGTTCATTGATATAGTATGTACCAAAATACACTTGGGTGGAAATCTGATTTAAAAGTCAAATTGAGATTAACTTTGTTTTTAATGTACTTCACTTATGGAATCATCTTTCTAGAATCAAATCAAGTAAAACACAATACAATATTCAGTATTATATATGATAAGAAATACAAAATTCATTTCTAGGATTTCCAGTTTCATTATAGGCACAGCAAATATTATGGAGAACAAGAACAAATGACATGCATTTAAAATTGTGTTCCCCAAAACTTTAGAGTTTCATCCTTTTTAAACAAATCCCTGAAAATGAAAGACACTGATAATTCTTGATACAGCTGCATATTTATACCTTTCATGATTACATTTCTTCTTCTCTAATCTAGGTATATGATTATATATATGACTAGGTATATGAATACGGGTTTATATACCTCAACATACACACATAATACAAGCATCCTTAATACATAAAAGAAAGAACTTACATGAAGTACAAAGTAAAAGTTTATATCATACTAATGAGTAGTATTAAATCATTTGTCTTAAACCCCAGCTTTTTTTTCTCCCCATAATTTCTGTTCAATAAGTAAATACTAGCAATGTCTAGCTTAAATTTGTAGCTCTTTCAAAATTCTTATTGATGCTTATAAAGCTCCTAAGCTCCTTCCTTATATTGTCACATTCTGTCTCCACTGGTCCCCAATACTGTTATTTGCATTTGCTGATTGAAAAAGTACATACAGTCTTAGGAGGTAGTGTCTTAGATTTCTAGTTGATATTAAATCTGCTTAGTCAATGGCAGAAAAAGCAAATGTCTACAGTTGCTCTTTTTCTTCCATTTTTTTTCAACTTCAAGCTTGAGAAAAAAACAATTGCCTCTCACTTTTTTAACTTCCAGACTTTGTGTATTAATGAATTAAACCTAGTGTCAGAGTAGAAATGTATGGCTTTCTTTGAACTCAAAACTTCATTCTGGTTCACTTAATGACTCTGCCAAGTGGCCTTCCTACTGAATTTCTTCTCAGTCTCTTTCCTCACATAACGTAAGGGTGTTTAATTCGAAACTACATAGTATATTACAAGAAGAATTTCCTCATCATTTCCTGTCACAAATCTTGCTGACTCAAAAGGTGCTAATGCTTTATTTTTTTAAATTTTACACCAAAAAATCAATAACTTAATTATAATGTTACATTTTAATAAGAATTCAGCATACAAATTAATGGAAAAATTAATTTGTAGAGCAAATTTTATGATGTATAAATCTATTATCTACATATTTAAGCATTCACAACAGAACAAACCAATTCAGCACATTTTCTCATTGTTCAAAAGTCTTCAACAATTATAAATAATTAACTTAGGTATTCTATTTTCTCTCATGAAAATAAAATTAAACTATGAATTAATGTGTAAATGCAACTATGAATTGTTATTCTGTAGCTTATTGTCAGTATGTTAAAGGGAGCAGCTCAGTTTATAATATAATGATGTTAGAAGAATAAAGCTAAAACTTGCATCTGTGTTGTCTGAGAAACTTGCATATTTATAAAAGTGTTTTGACAGCCTCTATTATTGTGTCTGTCTTAGGCAGATATTTTGCTACCGTAGCATAAAGAAATCCATTCTCAGGTATTCATAGTATTTTATCTAGGAGTTTCATGTCTACGAACAAAATGAAATTATATTAAGTGACAACTCTCCAGTACATATCCCTACAATACCTGAGAGAATAGCTGGCTGGTCTTCTAGTTTGAAGAGCCTAAGACATAAGGCAAGCCCATGGTGTCTTGTTCCTCAGACCCCAGATTTCAGCAATGAAAACTCAGACAGGCAAGCATTTAATCCAATTTAAATAAAGCTCTCACATTTCATTAGTCAGGCTTCAAACTGCTTCAGTGGAGGAGTCTTTTTAAAGAATTGAATAAGGATCCTAGGAATAATGTATAAGGAATTAAAGTGAAGATTTGAAAAACTTTGCTCACATTTCACCTTCTCTTTAGAATTACTGCCCATCTCTCCATTCTCTCACCAAGCTCAATTTTTGCCACAGCATTTATTGTCTAAAACATAGTTCACTTATATACTACGCTTATTATCTGGTTTTCCCTTCTCCAGTATGACCTTCAAGAAAAATACATATTTTTCTTTGTTGTTTTTTTCTGAGATATCAAAAGCACCAAACCAGTACTGGGCATACATTTCACTCAATAAATATTTATTGAATTAAGATTTTTATGGTATTCAAAAAGCATCTAACATACAGGTTTATGTTTCCGTTCATGAAGTCTTTAGAAAGAATAATAGAAGCTAATTCTCAGAAAACTAAACCATGCATTGATATGTTAAAATTAAATACTGAAGTAAAACTAGAGAAGCAAACATTCATCTATGAAGTTATGAGTCCATAAGCAGCTGTACTGGAGATATATATATATATATATATATATATATATATATCATGGTTAGAGTTGGATTTTCACATTGAGTTTCTTCATTGACATTAGACTAGCAGCCCTTCCTCTGTATGTGTGATATATGGTCCCTGATTTTGCCATACTGCCAGCATCACTATCTCACGAAATACGCATGCTTAATTTATTGTCACATAACTCCTTGGTCGATATATTGCTCAGAAGCCTGTTAACTAGTGCCTTCCTTCTTTTTGCTTCTAAGACCGATAGCTTTGTCTGTTATATCCCTATTACATCAGGCACGGAGAGATTGAGAAGAGAAGATGCACCATAGATCAATTTTATTTTCTGAAGTTCCATTATCAAGTTTTTTCGGGAATTGGTTGAAATAGAAAATTGTGTTAGTTGATGGTCCATGGTATTCTTGGCTGTCTTTATCACTAGTGATTGAGAGACTAGCTTTGTTTCCCTGCTCTTGGAAGATCTAAGTTGTGTTGTTGTATTTAAATGTATAAATTCATCACAGAACTTACATCTTTAGAAAGTGGCAAATCTTCAGGATAAAACCTTCCTGGCAGAGATGGGGTATTGTTTTGAGGGCTGGAATGCTGTTTGTTTTGTGGTTTTTGGATGGTTTTTTTACAGTATCTTGTATTAGAGGGGATAGAAATGACACCAAGCAGATGTCTCCTTTCTTCTTACCCACACTCTATTAAATAAAATGCAGAAGAAGTTGCAGTGTGTGAACAGTAATCCAAAACATGAACCAATGCTGTTAGCATTTCTAGACTTGTGGAACACAAGTATTAAGTGACGCATATTAAGTGACCATGAAAAAATTTGTCATTGATTTTAAAAAGTGGAGTCATGGTGGTTAAGTCCAAATGTAGTTGTTTTTTAGTCAGCATTGTTATATGTTTCATTTGTCTCAATATCTGATTAGTTTTACTAAAAGTACCCAATTTCAGTGTTACTAATTAGACACTTGAATTATTAGAAATACCTAACTTGGGGGGATTGGAGTGTAGCTCAGTGATAGAGTGCCTTGCATGAGGCCATGAATTTGATTCCCGGTATCCCTCACAAAAGAAAAAAAAAACTATTTTTTTTAAAATCAGGATTTAGTACTTTATCCCCATTTCCATGAATATTATAGCATCTGTGAAAGATGATATTATTCTCCATCAATTCTTCAATAATTCTTAGTCTATTTTCACCCAGTCCTTATTTTTATTAATATATTACCATACATTTCAGTGTGACAAAATTACATAACCCTGATTGAGGAAGGAGGCCTTTCTGAGTTTGATCTTCTTATTTTAGTGATCAGTTTTCCAGGTTTTAATAAAAACAAAACAAAATATGCATTTGTATTTACAAACATAACCCTTCTTCTTTTTCTAGAGCTAGAAAGTTAGCAGTTTGTTTATACAATTTCTTTGAAATTGTTTGTATAAAGGTTCATATCACAGTTCTATGAAATTATGTCTGTAGTTATATATTAAATGATTAATAAGTGATAGCAATGATGTTTTGGGTATATATTTTGATTGCTATGTAGTGTGAATACTGTTATTTGTATAAACATAACATGCAATCAATAATGAAATTCATTCACATACATAAAATGCCTTTGAATTGATTTTATAAATTGTTTTAAGAATTTATAAAAGTTCATAATGCAAATTTTGATTGAAAACACTGTAGAAAATAACATTCATATTTTATGTCTACATCCAATAAGAATGTTGAGTTATGGTATTATAGGATTGATAGCCTTTTAAGCAAACAAAAAGCTCAATTTAAAAAATGTTTCCCTTTCACCCAAGAGTTATAGATATAAAAGGAATATTAGTTTTCCCATGATTTTCCAGTGTTCTGCATTAAATTAGTACATCCCTTTAATGGATTGAAAAAAAATTTTTCTTCATCAAGCTAATATTAAAATGTTCAGTGGCAATTTATAGTTTCTATTATATTTTGATAATGTGAAATACAGCAGCCATAGATAAAATTCTTTTATGAATCATAATAGTCATTTAAAATATGTGAGTATATAAAAGTTCAGTCATGTGTTGATATCAATGAATTGGTATCACCTGACCATGTCTCTGATAATAAATGCCCCATGTCACTCTCTGTGGAGCACAGCGTGTACTCCTCTTATTTTCATTGAATTTTTATTTGTGCTTCTGCCCTACTTCATTCAAACTTGCTCTAATTTGTTAAGATCTAAGTTCACTTACTTTGCTGAGGCTAATTCTTAGGATCTTTAACCTTACTTTTTTTAAGAGCAATAATGAGTTATTTCTTCAGAAACCAAACTGCCTCAAAATAGTCATTTACTATACCTTGGATAAATAGAGGTATATTATAAAGAAGGCAAAATCCTAGCAATGCTATCAAACAAATTTTTCAATGGGTCTTTCTTCGTAATTGCAGTTTATGTTGCTATTTTTTTGTGAGTTGCTGAATACTATCAACTTGACATATTATTTTAAAATCATTTTTTTCTTTAGATTGTCATAATGGAAGTGCAAGGTTTGAAATCAGTTGCTCCAAATCGAATTGTTTACTGCACAATGGAGGTGGAAGGAGGAGAAAAACTGCAGACAGACCAGGCAGAAGCCTCAAGGCCACAGTAAGCTAGTCAAAAAAAAAAAATGTTTTTGCTTCCAAAGAAACATGCTTTATTTATCTGCAAAACTGTAGGGTATTTCACTTCGAAACTGCTATTTGACTAGCTTTGTCTCACCTGTGTTAGAAATTGCTGTGCGCTTTTCTGGATAATGATGCTCTAATTAGGACTGTGGCAGAATCCCTGTGTAGTACAAACAGAGTTCAACATGCAGGTGTGAAGCTAATCATTATGCAGTAAAATGTTTGTAAGTCATTTATAAAGAAAGCATGAGTGTTGCCACGTGTTCCTTAAAAGGTAGTGCATAATCCTGTTTGAATTACTGGGATTGCACTCTATAACTTCACTCTTTTTATGTTAATGGTTTTGTGGTGAGATAAAGGTAGATTCTGATACTGGAGTGCTGCACAATGACTTAGAATATTTCTGTGAGTAAACTTGAGTTAGAGAACTAATTAATGACTGCTATACAATAATCAGAGACAATAAAGCTGTTTTTGCTGACAGTTTAATGTTTCAAATTCTGGGCATGAGTTTAATTAAATATGGAAGATGTTCTCTTCAACGGATTCAAACTTGGGAAACACTGTAGTCTCTGTGAGAAATAACCAGTATAGCTTGAGGGATTCAGTTGACCCTAGCTTGTCCCTCCTTTGAACATTGCCTTTTGAAAACATTGTTTTTCTTCCATTTGATCTTTATTTAAAGTAGCTTACGTTTTCGGAAAGGGTTTTCTCTTTTCTTAACATTAGTATGTAGCCTGTGTTTCCAGAAATCCTTTGCTGAGGTCCTGACTAGCATTGGTTAGTCACTGAAGATGAAGAATGAACCAATGAACCAGAAATGTGCATTTCTTTAGAGAGGGCACTCTAGCAGAATAGAGCATAGCAGGAGAGATGTGCACAGAGCATTATGGTGTTGAGAAGAAGCAGGTTGACACTTTTTACCCTGCCATACAAAGCCCTACATGTCTGCCTCTGTCTCTTATTACCTCTGGCACCTTTCTTCTCCCTCTGTTCCCATGGTCCACTGCCCTTGGTGTGCCCTGGATTTCATACAACCCCTCAAACACCTGCCAGCCCCTCCCTGTCATAGCACTTGCTCCTCCTCTGCCTCCAGTCTCCTCGCTTCTTCGCAGAGCTGGATCTGTGACATTAAGAAGCTCAACTGAAAAACCAATTCCTGAGTATACACGACTTCCCTTTAGATGACCCAGTAAGAAATAGATCATCTCTGGCTCATCACTTTTTAATGTGTGAGCTGACTGGCTTCTTTCATGTAGCATAGTGTACCTGTTGAAGCAGGTATAGGGACTTCAGGCATTTTGATAACTCACACCTTGCTTATCCGTTCATTTTGGATGATGGATGCTTGGACCATTTCTACATTTTGGCTACTGTGAAAAAATGCTATAATTAACATGGATATTCAAGTAACGAAGTCCTCATTTTTCATATTTGGTTTACATACCTGGATGCAGAATTGCCGGGACATATGGTGATTCTATGTTCAATTCTATGTTTTTGAGGAACTGCCAAATTGTTTTTCACAATGGTGACATGATTTACTTTCTTGCCAGCAGTGTATTAGGGTTTTAGTTTCTCTACATTTTCGGCAGTACTTCTGTCTCTCTCTCCTTCCCACTCCCTTCTTCCCTCTCTGTTATACCCTTGCTAGTAGATGTAAAATGGTATTTGTGTTATTTTCATTTTGTTTAATAACTAATGATATAGAATGTCTTTTCATGTGCTTTATTAGTCATTTGTATATGGTCTTTGGAGAAATGTCTATTCAAGTCCTTTGACACTTATTTAAATTAAGCTGCTTGTCTTCTGGTTGTCAAGTTCTAAGAGTGCTTATATATTCTAGATTCTAGACTTTTTCCTAAGATTTTTATAATTTTGACCCTTACATTTAGGCAACTGACCCATTTTAAGTTTGTTTTTGTGCATAGTGCATGTAATATAAAGGTCCAACTTATTTCTTTTGCATGTGACTATTCAATTGTCTCAGAAACATTTGTTGAATAAACTTTTCTTTTCTCATTAAATTTTATTTTACCCCTTTTGAAAATCAATTGACTAGTGATACATGAATTTATTCTGGACTCTGAATGTTATTCTGTTGATTTATATGTCTACTTTTATGCCGTTACCACACTGTTTTGAATACTATTGCTTTATAGTAAGTTTGGAAATCAGGAGCACAAATCATTTCATTATGTTCTTTTTCTAGATGTTTTTGTCTGTTGTGAAATTTCATATAAATTCTAGGATCAGTGTATCAATTTTTGCAAAGAGTCTGCAAAGCTTCCCAGCTGAGATTCTGATACAAATTGCACCTGAATCTATAGGACAGTTTGGACACTATTGCCATCTTAGTAATAAGTCTTTGACTTGTGAGCATGGGTGTCTATCCATGCATTTAGACATTGAATTTTTTTAACAGTGTTTTATAATTTTTAAATTATAAATTTTGTATTTCTTTTGTTATGTGTATTTCTAGTTTAATCTTTTTAAATTTATTTAAATTTATAAATAAATAAATTTATTTAAAAATTTATTAAATTTTTAAAATTGGAATTGTTTCCTTAATTTCATTTTTGTATCATTCATTACAAACACATAGAAGTACAATTGATGCTCATATATTGATATTGCATGCTGTTGTCTTGCTGTGCTTGTTTATTAATTTTAACTTTAGTGGATTTTTTCAGGCCTTTTTATATACAAGAAGATGTCATCTGAATATAGAGATTATTTCATTTCTTCTGTACAGTATGGATGCTTGTTATTTCATTTTCTTGCCTAATTGTCCTCTAGTGCAAAATCAGTTAAATGTAGAAAGGAAAGACATCCATGTCTTCTTCTGGATCATAGGAAGGAAGGCTATAATTTTTCAGAATTAAGTATGATGCTAGCTGTAGGTTTTTCAGAGAAACCCTTATCATTCTGAGGAATTTAGTTTCTCTTCCAGGTTTGTTGAATGCTTTCAATCATGAAGGGTGTATGATTTTGTCAAATGCTTTTTCTGCATCTGTTAAGATAATCATATGATTTTTGGTTTTTATTCTAACAGTATGGTATATAACACTAGATGATTTTCAGTTATTAAAACAACTTTGTATCCCTTGCATAATTTCTACTTGGCTATAACGTATGATTATTTTCATTACTGCATTTGGTTTTCTGGAACTTTGTTTAGGATTTTTGCTTCTGTGGTCATAAGAGCTATTGTTCATATTATCCTATTTAGATATAATATATATCTAACAAAATTTATTATTTTGTATCAGGATACTAGTGACCTTGTTGAATGAGTTTGGATATAGTCCCTCCTCTTTTTCTATTTAGGTTTTGGAAGAATATGAAGAATTTCTACTCTTTTTTTCAATGTTTCATAGACTTCACCAGTGACTTTATCTGGGCATGAGCTTTTCTTTGAGAATAATTCTCTGATTACTAATTAAGTCTTTTTATCTGTTACAGATTTTTCAGGTCTTCTTTCTTCTTCAGTTAGTTACAGGATTTTACATCTTTCTTGGAATTTGTCAATTTACCTAGGTTAGCTCATTTATTGCCATAAAGTTCTTTACAGTATTTATTTATAACCTTTCTGTTTGTTTTTAAGTTGGCCATTATATTCTTTCTTTAATTTCTGAGCATGGTTTATTTTTTTTTCTTTTTTCTCAATCAAGCTAAAGTTTTGCTCATTTTTCTTGATATTTTGTAAACATTCATTTCATTGGTTCTCATGTCCACATTCTCTTTTTAAATAATTTTCACTTTACATTATTCACATCCTTCTTTTCCTTTAGGTCTAGTTTATTTATTCATTTATTTATTTTGTTTACACTGCCTTCAGGTGGAAAGTTTGGCTTTTCATTTGCTCTCTTCTTTCTTAAGTTGTAATTACAGCTATAAATGTCTATAAAAGTCCTTCTCTGCTCTGCCTTAGCTCCCCCATATGTGTTGATAGTCTACTTCATTTTCATCCAGCAAGGAGCCTTTGATCAGCAAAGCATGCTATGTATATAGTCAAGGAAATCAATGGAAGAAGCTTCTTAGCTGAAGGAAATGATGCTCCAAGTCTCACCATAGCACCCCAGTGAAGGAGGGAGTTGAGGCCTTGTCACCCCTGGAAGCATACTAGTGTATTTGTGAAGCTCTTCAGTGGCACTTACATTAGTTGATCAAATGTACCCTACTTGTCTATTAGACTTTGAGGAAGTGGAATAGCTCTAAGAAACATGGTGTAGAATGAAACCATATTTCATTCTACAGAATCTTTTAAAATCATTTTATTTAGATATAATATATATCTAACAAAATTCATCCCTTGCAAGTTAAATAAAATAAAACCTTCCACTTGTGCAACTCTCATCACAAATTCGGGTTTAAGACACAATTTGAAGATTTGTCATGCCCATTGGCAGTCTATTCCTGCACCCACTCACAGTTTCAGAAAACCACTCATCCAGTTTTGAGCTCTATAATTGTACTTTTCCTGGATATTTTATAAACATGGAGTCATTCAATATTTAGCCTGTATGTGGCTTATTTTTTTTGGCTTAGCATAATTGCTACAAAATCTTGTATTTAATTTATACTTAAATATTTGTGCAATTAAATAAATTGGCTTTTATCTGAGTAGCTACTTTGACACTGATTTTTCAAAAATAATAAAAGTTTTTATAGACTGTTCTTCATTAAATTTTTACAATACTTATAATGTATTCATAAAGAGATTCTGATAATAGGGGATATGTTACATAAACAATGTAAATGTATTAAAATACTTGGCTATCAAGAAAGAAAATATTACAGCAAGGCCCCAGTAGTCTTTTTTTGATTACTCTTTCCATAAGGAAATTAGACAAAAATAGCTTTTGTGTTTTTCCATGAACAGAGTCAACTTTTAAAATGAATTACAAGATTTGCATTGATAGTTGTTTCCCAGGGGCGATTTTACCTTAGAAATGTTATGTCCTGACTGCTGACCAACTGCAGCTTCTCAGTAGTGTGGGTATTTTCATCCCTAAATCGTCTTGCACAGCAGGAAAGAGATTCATCATCATCAGGAATTATGCTTCAGACACGTTTCCTAAATTTTATTGCTTCAACAGTTTGTGCTTTGTTGGAGATCAATTCGTCCTTCTGTCTGATACTAATTAAAGTGCCTTATTTAGTCCATATTTCCAATAAACTTAATCAAGATTTCTAACCATTGCCTTTCATTCCTGTAGTTCAGATTTCCTGCCAGCAATTAAGTGGAAACTGCATGTGAAGCTGGTGAATAACTTAGAATGTAGGACCTGGGATCCAGTAAAACTGGGGTTGATAGACAAGTTTGACTTATGAAGAGTGGTGGTAAAGCAATTTAATTTGGAAAGGTTTAATTTTCATTTTTTACTTTTTTTAATATACGAGAGGGAATGCAGATAGATTGTATTTTTCAGTTATGGATAAAACTATATTATTCATGGATTTTTAAGTTGTCATTTTATAGTGTCAGTGAACCAAGGAATTTCCATTCTCTGTGAATGAGGTACAGAAGTGCTGTTGCCACCCTTTAATTGCATTTGCTCATTGCCGGACATTTCATTAATTTCAGCTTTAGCTGGTACCCTTAATGATACCACCTAAAAGGAAATGGAGAATATAAGAGGAACCATTAGTGGGGAAGGGGAAATTTGTTATGATTTTGTCATAGTTTTGAACTCCCTGACATGTACTGATTTTTATGGCTCATTCCTTTCCCATGGTGAACACATGTTGCATACCTCTAGTTAATAATGCCTTATGCAGGTTCTACGTAGACCTTGATACTAGGGAAATAAAGGCAAGGAATTTGATTATTAAATACAAAGAATAACATGCAGAATGAGATCTAACCTTTTCAAATATTTCACTGTACAACAGAATACCACAATAATAAAAATAAAGTATACCGACAGAATGATAACTTAAATATCGGTTGCATTTATTTGTTTAAAAAAAAACAACAACAACCAAACAACCACCAGCAAGCAACACAGTTTTTATGCCACATCCATGTCTCTTCTTTGTCCCATAGAGCTGTTTTATTAGAAGTTTATTGGATCTGCTTTCCTCTCTCTGAAACCATTAAGATAAAAAGGCAAGAAAAACTGATGAGTTGCATCATTAGAGAAGTATATTTATGGATACGAATACAGAATATTCTTATACCTCATGAAAATGATGGGAAATACAGTCTCCAGTACATATTTCTGGAAACTTTAAATTCTTAGCCAGAATTGTAATCATCTACCTGACTATTGAAAGAATGTTGCGGCTACAAATGGAAAACTTATCAGAATGACAAGATACTGAAACAAGTGTTTGAAAGAGGTTAAGTACATTCTACATGTAACTGAAAGAAGCTAATGATGCTTCTAAAAAGCATATTAGTTTTCACTTTAATTTATTAACATCAGAATTATTTTTGAAGTATGATTCTTTGGTCAACTATCTTTATAGATTAGAGATAGAATAAATTTTTACATGATACACCAAAAAGTGTGTCTGTTTTTAATGAAGTAAAGTGACACTCAGACTGCACCCAAGTTTTGCCTTTTCTCATTTCCGTCTTTAAAATTATGACAGATTGCTTCCCCTTATTAAATTCACTAGAAGTAACATGTCTCTAAGACTGATACTGGTGGTGCAGAATAAAATGAAGCCTGAAGAGACAAACATTGGCCCAACACAGAAATTCATTGAGAATTTATTCATGAGTAAAGAAAGTTCTAATCTGTGGATCCTCATAATTAAACACAAAAATATGGTGGATTAAGGTTCCAGATGCTGTCTGAAAGTACTCCTCGGCTCCAATGAGAAACAGCAGTGAGGCAGTTTGGAAAGACATTTAAATAATTATGATTACTATCATTCTTGTGGTGGATTTACAGCTTGCCCATAACTTATCCTTATACTATGTGACTTTTTTTTTTGTTAAGATCAGTCTCTTATAGTTGTTATTGCTTCATTTGATTTATGTAACCAGTTACTGAGCCAGTTATTGAGTTTGGCAGGGCATAAGTAGCAAACTTCATTTTTATCCTTGCACTATCTTCTAGGACCTCAGGATTACATTTCCAACACCCCTTGAAGACATCTTAACAGACACCAAGCTTTTTTTGTCACTTTGAAGTATTAAATAATATGTGTAGGTATTAACAGTTTCAGGCTAGCTTCAATGGAACTTACACATTTCTAAGATTTATCTTGCCCCTCCAGCCCACCCAAAAACCTGTGGTGGGGAAACAGTGCTGAGTTCATTTTCCTCACCGATTTTGTTTTGCCTGCTCATTCATGCTGGTTTCTATAGGTCTGGTTTGGAAGAAGAGAAGGAGAAAATGTCTTTGTATATCGTCCTTCTCATTAGCCATTGCTGTCTGTTATGGCAAATGCACACATAAAAATCTTCTCTGCTGCAGTTCTTAGAATAAATCCCTCACTCCACATCCAAGCACTTCTGATAATACACCTTCCCTCACAGAATGATGCACCCTGTGGCTGTCCTCTTTGCTCTCCCTCTGAGTTACTGCTTTAATAATATAACCCACATATCCTCTTCCTGCTTGCATTTCATTTCCTTAGGAGATGGCCCATAACCTGTAAGCTCCTTGAAGACAAGGTCTGTATATGGTATCTCCTGTTTTCCCATGAGCACTAGCCAGTCATGTGACTGTATAGCTGCTTAGTAATCTAGTTAAAGTGCTGTATCTACCATTTATGGTAACACAGCATGTGTGTTTGTGTGTGTGTGTGTGTAGCGGGGCGGGGGGTGAGTGGTATGGTCTTTTCCCCATTGCAAGCTCCATTTTCCCTAGAAATTCCATGGAAAATGTGTTACCTTTAAAAATGCAGTTAGTTCTGTTTCTTGGATGTGCTCACTTTAGTCTGGAGTTCTTACAAACACATCTGGACATGAGCTGTTCTGGCTAGGCCGGTGTTTGTTAAATTGATATGTGAGACCCCCTGGATAAATAAGACATCTTCCCACGGGCTACATAGGCACAAGTGTCCTTTTAAGAGAACTCACATGACTTCTCTTGTTACTTAGGTATCATTACCAAAAGCTCTTTTGTAAAAGACATGGCCTTCTGTTCCTCAGTCTCCTTTTCAAAGTGACCCTACTTCCACTTAAAAAAAAAAAAAAAAGGTATATTTCTCACCCAGACTTTCCTATGGTACCTTGTCCCAGTGTAGAAAACCCTTAAGAGCCATTCAAAAGGAAAAACATTATTGTTAATTTTGAGAAAGTTAATGACAGATGATATAAAGATGATATAATAATTTTTCTTTACAAATTAGCTTCTAATACTTTTACTTTTTATGATTTTTGGTCTATTATATGTGCTAATGGTATTCATTGTGCTATATTCATGCATGTACATAACTTTATTTGATCAGTCTCATTCCCCAGAAGCTGCCCTCTTCACTCCTCCAATCCTACTCTTCTACCCTAGTTGTCTCCCTCCTTTTTAAAAAAAAAAAAATTAGTGCATTGTAATTATACATAAAAGTGAAATTCATTGTGATATATTCACACATGAATAAAGCATGATTTAGTTCATTTTGTTCCCCAGTGCCTCCCCTTGCCCTCCTCTCCTACCTCCCTTTCAATCCCCATTTCTCTATTGATTCCCTTCTATTTTGATGATATCCCCCCGCCCCCCACCTTTTTTTAAACTCTCTGGCTTCCTCATGTGAAAGAAAACATTCTACCTTTGACATTCTGAGTCTGACTTATTTCACTTAGTATAATGTTCTCTGTCTCCATCCATTTACCAGCAAATGACGTAATTTCTTCATGGCTGAGTAAAATTCCATTGTGTAGATTTGCCATGTTGTCTTTCTCTAGTCATCTGTTGACAGACACTACTTGGCTTTTTAGATAGTTTTTATTGATGCATAACAATTATAGGAACAGTGGGTTTCCTTTGGCATATTAATTCCTGCATCTAACACATTGATTGATCAATTACATTCCCAAGTACATTCCTAAGTGCCTCCCCCCAAATTTACCCTCTTCTCTCCTCCAACCCTTTTCTCTATTTTATTTGTCTCCTTTCCATTTTCTTTCTTTCTTTTTTCCTTAAGTTCTGGCTTGTTTTACTTAATATGATATTCTTCAGTTCCATCCATTTTTCTTGCCAATGACATAATTTTATTCTTCTTTATGGCTGAATAAAACCCCATTTTGTGTGTGTGGGTCTATGTGTGTGTGTATCTGTATATACACACACATACATACACACAGTATTTTCCTTATTCATTCATTAGTTGGAGGACAGGTAAGCTGGTTCCATGACTTGAATATTGTGAGTCGTGCTGCTATAAATATGGGTATGCCTGTATCTGTATAATATGCTAACTTTAATTCTTTGTGGTAAACACCCAGGAGTGGCATAGCTGAATCATATGGTGGTTCCATTCCTAGTCTTTTATGGAAACTCCACACTGATTTCCATTTTCACCAGCAGTGCATAAGGGTTAATTCTTTCCTTGCATCCTTGTTAACATTTATTATTTGTGTGCTTCATTATTTCCACACTGATTGAAGAGAAATGAAATCAGTCACTATAAGGAGATGACATCTCAATGTGGTTTTGATTTACATTTTCCCAATGTATAAAGATGTCAAGCATTTTTTTCATATAATTGTTATCAATTTGTTTTTTCTATGGAGAAATATCTGTTTAGTTCATTTGTCCATTTATTGATTGGATTAGATTTTTTGCTTTTTGCTTTTCTTTATATATTCTGTATGTAATACTCTGTCAGGAGAGTAGCTGACAAAGGTATTCTCCTGTTCTATAGGCTCTCTATTCTACTTTTGATTCCTTTGCTCTGTAGAAGCTTTTTAATTTGATGCAATCCCATTTATAGATTCTTAGTATTATTTCCTTAGCTACAGGTATCCTACTGAGGAGTTCAATGCCTATGTCTACATGTTAGAGTATTGATACTACGTTATATTCTAGCAGTAGCCAAATTTCTGGTATAATTCCTAGGTCTTTGATCTGTTTTGAGTCGACTTTTTGCAGTGCAATACAGATTTAGTTTCATTCTTCCACAAATGGATATCCAGTTTTCCCATCACCATTTGTTGTCCAACATATGTTTTTGGTAACTTTGTAAATATCCACAAAGACACTGATTTTTAAAAATGAAACTGTAATAAAACAGAAGAAAAATCAGTATAGTAGAGGGAAAGGAACGGGGGAGGGACGAGGGCATGGTGAAGTACTAGGGACTAAATTAGAACAAATTATATTCCCTGGTTTTATAATTATGTCAAAATGAATCCTATTGATATGTATAACTAAAAAGAATCAATAAGAAATGGGGGGAGAATGAATAAGATGACTGTATCTGTATGAGTTTGTCTATGTGTCTCTGTTCTATTCCACTTGTCTATGTGTCTTTACACCAGTACCATGCAATTTTTGTTACTGTCACTCTGTAGTGTAATTTATAATCAGATACTGTGATGACTGTAGAATTTCTTCTATCACTCAGAATTGGTTTGGCAATTCCTAGTCTTTTATTCTTTCGTATACAACTTAGGGCTATTTTCAATGCTCTAAAGAAATTCAATGTGTCTTGCTGGAGATTGCATTAAATCTTTGGTAATATCACCATTCTGACAATATTAATTCTGCCTGTCCATAAACATGGGAGGTCTTTCCATTTTCCATCTTCTTCTTTCTTTTTCCAGTGTTCTGTAATTTTCATCTTTCTTTTTTCAATGTTCTGTAATTTAAGCTCTTCGGTTAAATTTATTTCTAGACATATTTCAGGCTATTGTAAATGGAGTTGTTTTCCTGATTTCTTTCTTAGTAGGTTCAGAGAGTGTGTGTGTGTGTGTGTGTGTGTACGCGAGTGCGCTTGATATTAGTGTGATTCTGGCTTTATAGGACAAGTTTGGAAGTGTTTCCTCCCATTCTATTTCATTGAATAATTGGAGGACTATTTGTGTTCTTTTCTGTTCAAAGATCTGGTAAAATTCAGCTGTGAATTCACCTGGCCCAGGGCTCTTCTTTCTTGGGAAATATTTTGTTGTTTTTGTTGTTGGTGTTGTAGTTTTTGTTCTTTTTTTGTTGTTGTTTTTTGTTTGTTTTGTTTTGTTTTTATTGCTGCCTCAATTTCATACATGCTATTTGTCTTTCTAGGTTTTCTGTATTCTCTTGGTTCAGTTTTGGATGGTTGAGTATGGCTAGAAATTCATCCCATTTGCTGTACTATAGATTTTCAAAATAGTCCCTAGTGATCCTTTTGGATTTTAGTGGTATGTGTTATGATGCCCCCTTTTCACCTGTAATTTTATTAATTTTAATCTTTTCTCCCATTCTTTTAGTTAATTTGGCTAATGGTTTATCAGTCTTGTTTATCTTTTTATAGAATTGAATTGTTGCTTTATTGATCCTTTGTATTTTTTTATTCTCTATTTATTTTGACTTTAATCTTTATTATGGGTTTTGGGATTTATTTGTACTTGTTTTTCTAAGACCTTAAGGTGTATCATTAAGTTATTTGAGATAATTCTGATTTTTTAATGTAGCTACTCATTGCTATAAACTTTCTACTTAAGCAGCCTTATTGTGCTCCACGGGTCCTTGTAGGTTATATTTCAATTCTCATTATAACTCTTAAGAATTTGTAAATTATTTTTCTGGTTTCTTCACTGACCCACTCATCATCCAGGTGTTGTGTAGTTTTTCTTGTTGTTGATTTCTTATTTCACTTCACTATGATCAGAAAATAAATGAAAGGAGTTATTTCAGAATTTTTACAATTGCTAAGACTTCTTTATGACTTATAATGTGATCTGGGAGAAAGTTCTATGGGCTGCTGAAAAGTATATTCAGTTGTCATTGGATCATATATTCTATAGACCTGTTAAGTTCATTTGTCTATAGTAAGTTTTAACTATATAATACCTTTGTTGATTTTATATATGGATGACATGACTATTTTTGACAGGGTTGTATTGAAATTACCCATTATTAATGTATTGGGTTCTATCTGACCCTTTATGTGTAGTAGTGTTTGTTTTATGAAATTAGGTGCACAAACTTGTGGGAGATAAATACGTGCAGTCATTATTTCTTCTTGTTGGATTGTTCTCTTTACCAATAGGACTTCTGTTTTGTCCTTTTAAGAGTTTCTCTTTCTTTATTGAAATGTTCTTTTATTTCCTGCATTTATCCCTTTGTTCATTCCTTAGATCTTCTTTTAGTTCATTGATAATTTTAACAATAAATTCTGAATTCTTTCTGTGGCATTTCTTCCATTTCATCGTCTACAGAATCAGTTGTCAGAGTGTTATGAACTATTAGAAGCATCTTGTTACCTAGTTCTCTCATGTTTCCTGTATTTATCTATTAATATTTTTGCATTTTATATAATGGATATCTCTTCCACTGTTATATAAAGGATTTTATATGGAATTGCTTTTCCTTTACTTATGTGCTCCAAGCAGGGGATACATCTAAAAAATCACTCAACATAATCATGGATCTATAATCAGTCCCAAGCATAGCTTTGAGAAGAGATAATAATCACTAGTAACTGTGACCATTTTAGAGCAAAACTATAAACTAATAACCTTCAAAGTTTATTGAAAATGTTCTCACAACCCCGTTAATCCAAAAGTGGAAATTAGAATCAGCTGAATGATTAGGTATTGAAGTAAAACTTCTCTTCAACTATAAAGGGGATGAAAAGGAAAGAAAATGTGATAGGGGTAGAAGAATATAATTCAAGAAGAGAGAGGCAAGAGTATAAAAATGAACAAGGAGGAAAAGGTTAAGTCCAATTAATTCATTAAAACATTAAAATAAATATATAAAATTATATTAAGGAGATTCTATCAAATCAATACAGAAGATAATATTAAAAAAACTAGCATTAAAGAATCTTAAATTATTTCTTTCTGAGCTGTTTGAGACAGAAGGATTTCTTATTGGGCCTTCCCAACTTGGATTCTATCAGGTTTGGGGAGGTTAGATAAATGTTCATAGCACCTCAGGTTGACCTTTATGTTTTTCTGAACATAGAGATTGCAGCCATACCAGCCAAAATTCTGTTGGGTTGGAGAGCTATATATTAAGTTTGTCCCTCCATCTGGTTTAGCTTTTGTTGTTTTTGTTATCATTGTTTTCCAAAACTGCAAAGAGCTTATGTCATGGAATCTATCCTTGCAAACCTCATTCTGCTCACCTCTGCCATGAATCTAAGAGGCTTTCTCCATCCTTTGGATCCTAATAGGTCTATGGGGGATCAGAGGAAACATTCCCTAATTTTCTGTATCCTACCAGTCAGATCTGCTCCAGCTGTCCAAACAGGTGTGTGTGCTCACTCTTGTAGATATCAGGGTACATAGGGCATTGCAGCCCATGGCAGAAGGCAGCAGCCTAGCAGCAGGGGCACTGGGCAGCCCAGGGTAGAGGCTCAGTTGGCATGACCCAGCCAGAGTACATTTGGTGGTCTGCATCTTAGGCATACACATGGTGAAGCATATGGGCTTCAGCTGGCAGCCAAGACACACACATTGTTTGGTGCTGCTGGGTATGCTCAGTAGAGACTACCCTTTAGTGATGTACTTCTGCAGGATGCTTCTGGGGCATACATGGTTGCAGCCAGCATCTGGGACTCCTGTAGCTGCATCTGCGGCAACTGAGGCACTTGCTGCTTCCCATGGGCTGCAAGATAACTTGTTCTCTGAGATAACTTGTTCTCTGTCTGCTCTGTTCCATTCTGCTTGTCAGCAGTAAGTGTAGGAGGCTAGGCAACCTGCAGTTAGCTGGGATCCCACCACACTGGTTACTCATTTCAGAGGTGTTACCTATGATAATATTTGCTGTTATTTCTAGCTGGGGTAAAGCTATGCAGATTTAATTCCTTCCAGCAGATCAGGCTTAGGCATGGTCTCTGCAAAATGCTTGACCACCACAGTTTTCTGCCAGCAATTTGAGATCAACTGTGCAATTCTTGTTTCCCTAGTGTTTTTCCAACTTCTTTCCTGGCTTAACTCAGTTTTACTTTCTTTTCTAGCATTGTTTTCAAAGTAAGCTTCTCAGTTTTGCCTCTCCCTCTTTTGCTTTGTGACCCCTCCATACTGACCTGCCTTGGTCAAGATTTGGGATTAACGAATTCCTTTCTGTTTTCTGTTCAGTAACTGGAATTTCTGAGTCCTTCTAAGTCACTGACTATCCAGTATTGTGTCTTAGTGCATTCCCTCTGTTATACACCTCTCTAATCAGCTGTTCTCTTTCTGCTTCAATTCTAGCTATAGAGGAATTGAAATTTGCTTCTGGTTCCACTAATCATCTTATCAACCTACTGCTTTGCTTTCAGCAAAGTTGGTGAAGGATTTATTCAAGTCTTCAACTATTAACCAATTAAAAAATAGTTTTTTCTTATTGGTCATTGTATGGCTTGGGGACACTTACAGAGGATAGAAAGAAATTGATAGATATTTTTTTCATAATGCTCCCCAATACTTATTTTCTTAGAGATTAACAACTGAAAAACAAAAATATGGATTAAAATTGATTCCAAACTCTGCCTCAGTCTATAATTAAATATAAGACACCTGTGGGTATATGAACTAATTAGAAAACAGAACTATCCATTTCACTGAGATGAATATCTAAAAAACTAATTTACTTTTTGTATTAATTATAAATGTTTATTTGTGATATATTTATTTTGGATCACTTGAGTCTACAAGTAATTCAAATAAAAATTAAATTCAGTAATTTTAGTTCTAGATTCTTAAAATCAAGAGAAAATTCTTTATATATAAATTTGGTGTAGATGATTATCATAAAAGTAATCAATAAAATGTGTTGACAGATAAAAGTTCCTTGGAGAGTGGAATTAAAATAAAAGTTTAAGGAAAAAAGGAATAATGCAAATTTTTGTTATAATAGATTGTTCCGATACTTTCTCAGGATGGTGAGGGATCATACTGTTACAATAGTTATATAGCATTGAATCTACTTAAGAGTGGCATCATGATAAATATCGGTGTTAATAATGCACCAGAAATTATACTCTTTGCATCTTACTAAATTTCTGCTAAAAATTTCTACATGCCCACTTAAGAATGTGTAAAAATGTCAAATAGTTTTCCAGAATTACTTGAGAAAGTGCATGAGTTTTGAAGACTGCTTTTTTAGGACCTGCCATGTTTTGGAGCCAGAACTGAATCCTGAGGTCAGGATACTTTACTGATGTCAAGTATCACATGCAAACTTCTTAACCTATTGTTATGGTTTGAATGTGAAGTATACCCCAAAAGATCATTTGTAAGAAGGCTCAGGGGCAAAATGACTGGGTTATGAGGGCTTTAACCCAATGAGCAAATTAATCCCCTGATGTTATTAACTGAGTGGTAACTATAGGCAGGTAGGGTGTGGCTGAAGGAGGTATGTCATTGGGGGCATGCCTTTGGGATATATATTTTGTATCTGGGGAGGAGGATTCTCTCTCTGCTTCCTGGTCATATAAGCTGCTTCCCACCATCACCTTCTTCTTTCATGGTATTCTGCCTCACTTTGAGCCTCAAGGAATGGAGCCTGCTGTCCATGAACTGAGACCTCTGAAACCATGAACCTAAAATAATCTTTTCCTTCCTAAATTTTTTTTTCAGAAGTGAAAAAGCTGACTAAAACACCTGTACATTCAGAAGAAATGTTTTTACTCTCAGCTGTTACTACCCTTACATTTGACTCATGGCACAGTCTATCCGGCTAGTAGAGGCCTGAGGCCCCTTCCATCCTGCTATGCAGACCTTTGCCCTGATCATATCAGCCCTGTGGAATCAGTGAGGCACCAATGTCATCTGGGGACACAGCAGCAATGAAGCCTTATGTATTGCTGTGAAGAGACAGTGGGTCAGCTCCTGCAAAGCTTTTGCCAGAATTTTCAGGGCAATCGGTTCTCCAGAGCTTGCTCATCTTAAATCTAAAATTCTGTACCCTTTGTTTGTTTCTCCTTTTCCCACATCCCCCAGTGTCTGGCAGCTATTGTGCCCTCTGCTGCTGTGAGTTTGATTTCTTTAGTTTCCACATATAAGTGAGATCACAGAGTAATAGAATGGTTCAAGAATTCAGAATTTTAGAGTTTGAAAACATTCATTTCAGGATGATTATGGTGCATGGTTTTATGGGAAATGATGAGGCATGCTAGAGTACAAATCCAAACAATGACACAGATTACCTGTGTGTCATGGCGAGTTACTTAAATCGCATTGAGTCCGTTTTCTTCCTGGTAAAATAAGGACAGTAGTACCTATCTCAAGGATTATTTTTTAATGTAGTGAGGTAACGTACATAGGAACATTCAGTCTCATTCTTCTGATTTTACTCCTCTCCATTTACTTGCTTTCTTTTCTTTTGGCCTTTGCTTGTGTGCTTACTCATATTTCTATACTCCTGTTATTTTTTTTCTCCTTTCCTTAAATCTTTCCTTTTGGAATTCTATTTTTAAATCCAGGGAATTTCAGGGGAGAGGGGTGCGCCCTTGTGATGGAGGATTGAGTGCTCTTGACAACATCAAATAGCATTATTTTACAAAGTGGAATGTGCTTTTGTCTCCTGAGTCTTGCCTGAGATTTTTGGCATGGATGTTTGTATTGTCATATAATATTTATTTGACAAGCATTTTTTAAAAAGATTTGAGAGTTTCGATCAAATGGAGGTGGTTTTCAAAATGAATAATGTCCTACTGTCAGTTATGAAGGAAAAACATCCTTTGGTTGTCATATATTCTCTGTCAGCATTGGTTTTGTTTCTCAGTTGATGTCATAGAAGATTTATATCTGCTGTGGTAAAACACAGCTGTCAAAGGAGCTCTAGCCCTGTGCAGCAGAGCATCCTACAATTGTTGATGCTAACTTCACAGCCATGTCTTCCATGTTGGCACCGTGTTAATACATTATGTTTAGGGCACTCAACTGTTACTTGTTCTGGAGCTGTGGAGTGGAAATGCAGCTGGGGACTCCCACTGGGGACATGTGGATCAGCAGAAGAAAGGATAAGGATAACACTAACTTGAATGTACCCTTATGTTATTGGGGTTCTTTCAAATATAAGGAAATCATTTGAATGAGTTTGTAAAAATATCCTGGTATCTGTTACGAATCCATTTTCTGTTGCCACAATGAAAGACATGAGGCTGAATAAAGTATAAAGGAAAAAGTTTTATGTAGCTCAATTTTTGGAACGTACAAACAGTGTGATGCTGGTTCTAGAGATGCTTTCAGCCCCCACCCCTGCCCTATGTGTGCGCACACACCCATACACTGCATCATATTCTAGTGGATCACATCATGGTGGGAGCATGTGCTACAAGGAGAAGTAACATGGTGAGACAGGAAATCAGGGACTTGGGAGGGGCCAGGCTTATTTTTTACTACAACCACTTGAACCCATGAGCCTAAAATAAACTTTTCCTTCCTAAAATTGTAAAACTAATAAGGGTCCCATGAGAACTGCATCAATTCTTCTGAGAGCAGCACATTCATTGACCTAATTACCTCTGACTAACCGGCACCTCTTAAAGGTTCCACAGTACCTCCTCGTCACACCAAGGAGGAGGCTCTTAACACATGAACCCTGCAAAATGTTTGGGGAATAACCCATATACAAACCATATGAAACTCTTTACAGGTCATCAGCAGCGAGAAGGGAATACAGAAAGCTTTTTCTATAAATGAGACAGACATTATTGCCCCATATACATGTATGATTATAATGCTGGAGTGACTATGAACCTCAGCCAGAAGAATGAGAAATTGTGCTCCATGTCTGTACCATATGTAAAAATGCAACTACTATAAATAAATAAATAAATTTAAAAATGAGAGCATTCAAATGGTTGGTGAGACCAATCAAAGTTGTAGCCATAAGTAGCACACTATCTGGTGTGTCTGTACTTTTCTGCACATAGTGCTTTCTATATCCAGGAACTCTGATTTATTTTAAGACCATTTCAACTTCATGTAAGTTTTGTACCCAAGTTGGTCTCAGTATACCCTTTTTCTTTAATAATATTTTTACTTAACCATAGTACAATGTGAGTACAATATATTGTATTTCAGTGTTGATATTCATTCTAATGATGGGTATAGCTTCATAGAAAAAGTTTATTTTAAATCATGGATTTGGAAGATGGCAGAAGGGAGCTACACAGTGATTCCCATTCTATTCACAGCACATAAAATGATAGAAAAGCAGAATAGGTGGCTCAGTATTACAAAGTCTGAGACCTGGAGAGACTTGAATATCAGTTACCAGAGCAGAAAATAAACAGAGTTCCCTAACCCCAAACCTGAACCAGAGTGAGGGACACAGGGAAGGGGCAACAGGGGAGGCAGAAAATCTCATAAGCTCACCCACTTTAAAACATTTAGAAAGGGAGGCAACATTTAAAGCATGATGATCTCAGCAGGGTGATTAAGACAGATCAAACTTCAAATTGTGAAAATAAAGCTGAGCTGGGGGGTCCACTGCCATCTTGTGGAACTGTTAGCAGTCCAGTCACCCCCTAAAATCAACATAGCATTCCCTCATGCCTAGACTGCTGCAAATCAAACCATAGGAAGTCCCCTGCAGTGGAACAGAATATTCAAGAAACCTGAGATAACATTAACAGGCCAAATTTAAGAGTCATTGAAATAAAAGCTCATTGGGATAGATGAAGAATCACTGAGATGGAAAGATGCACAATCTTTTCAATGAAATAATAACAGAGAACTTTTGAAATATTAAAAATTAAATGGAAATTCAAGTACAAATGGTGTATAGGACTCCAAATATACAAAATCACAATAAAGCCACTTGAAGACACGTTATAATGGAAATGTCTAACATACAGAATATGGATAGAATTTTTAAAGCTGCAAGAGAAAAACATCTGGTCACATTAGAGGTAAACCAATTCAGATTTCAACTGATTTCTGAACTCAGACCCTAAAAGCTAGGAGGGCTTGGAATGATATATATCAAGCTCTTTAAAAAAAAAAAAAAAAAAAAAAAAAGGATGCCAACCCAAAATACTATACCCGGAAAAATTAAACTTCAGTTTTGAAGATAAATAAAAATCTTTCATGGTGAACAGAAGCTAAAAGAATTCATCACTAGAAAGCCCGCACTACAAAACATACGCAATAAAATATTTCATGAAGTCAAGAAACAAAACATGAAAACCAGCATAGAGAGGAATTATACTAGAAGAATATAGAAGAATAGTCAAAGGAAAATCAAGTTCAAATTATATATTAGAAATAAGTCAGAATGGCAAGAAATAAATATCTCTCTATAATAACATTGAATAGAAAAGGTCTAAAGTCTTAAAATATGGAAGATTTGATTAAAAGACAAGATCCAACAATTATGCTGTCTGCAAAAGTCTGACCTCACAGGCATAGACATCCACAGACCAAAATTGAAAGCCTGGGAAAAACACTGTTCAAATGGTACTTGTAAACAAGCAGGGTAACTGTTCTCATGTCAGATAAAGTAAACTTCAAGCCAAAATTAATAAGAGAAAAGAAGGTCACTACATATTACTTAAGGGAATCATACAACAACAAGAAATAAGAATTGGAAATAGTTCTACCCCAAACAATGGTACATCTACATACATAAAACAAACCCTTCTCAATATTAATTAAGACAAATAAAAATTATTAAAAAATCAAATAAACCTCAGTATAATAATACTGGGTGAATTTAACACACCTCCCTTACTACTGCTTAAATTAAACATAAAATAAAGATTCTATGGAACTGAAAAATACAGGGGATGGAAAGAGAGACAGAAGGGAAATTGCATGGTAAAGGAAGGAGACCCTCATTGTTATACAAAATTACATATAAGAGGAAGTGAGGGGAAAGGGGAAAAAAACAAGAGAGAGAAATGAATTACAGTAGATGGGGTAGGGAGAGAAGAAAGGAAGGGAGGGGAGGGGAGGGAAGGGGAGGGGAGGGGGATAGTAGAGGATAGGAAAGGCAGCAGAATACAACATACACTAGTATGGCAGTAGGTAAAAAAGTGGATGTGTAACCGGTGTGAATCTGCAATATGTATATAGGGTAAAAATAGGAGTTCATAATCCGCTTGAATCAAATGTATGAAATATGATATGTCAAGAACTTTGTAATGTTTCGAACAACTAATAAAAAAAATACAATTAATAATATGGACCTAACAGACATCTATAGAATATTTCTTTCATCAACAACTGAATTCACTTTCTTCTCAGCAGCACATGGAACATTTTCTGTAATAGACCCTATTTTAGGTCAGAGTAAATCTTAGCAGATTCAAAAAATAGAGATAATAATACTTTATATCCTATTAGATCATAATGGAAAGACATTAGAAATCAATGATAGGATAAAAGACAAAAACCACTCTAACACCTGGAGATAAATAATACTCTTTGAGTGATGAATGGATAGCAAAGAAATCAAGAGAGAAATAAAAAAATCATAGAAGTAAATGAGAATAGTGATACAACATCAAAGTCTCTGGGACAGTATGAAGGCAGTTCTAAGAGGGAAGTTTATAACATTGAGTTCATTCATCAAAAATCCAGAAAGACACCAAATAATCTAACATTACATTTCAAGGCCTTAGAAAAAGAACCAACCCCCAGATCAGTAGAAGACAGTTAATAGTTAAAATCAGAGCTGAAATCAATGAAATTGAGACTAAAAAATAATACAAAAGATCAAGAAAATTAAGTGTTGGATTTTTTTAAATAGTAAGCAAGATTTATAATTCCTTAGCCAAACTAACCCAAAGAAAGAAGAAAACACTCAAATTGACAAAATTCAAGATATAAAGGAAATATAACCACATACACTACTAAAATCTAGAGGATCATTAGAAACTATTTTGGAATTTATACTCCAATAAGCTAGAAAATCTTGAAGATATTGACAGATTCCTAGAGACAAAGAGACAGATGATCTACCCAAATTGAGCAATGAGAATAGAAAATTTAAACAGATCAATATCAAGAAATGGAATTGAAGCAGCTATCAAAAGCCTTCCAACAAAGAAAAGCCTGGGACTGCATGAATGCTCAGCTAAGTTCTACCAGACCTTTCAAGAAGAAATAATTCCAGTTGTCCTCAAAGTATTTTATGAACTAGAAAAGGAGGAAACACTGCCAAACTCATTCAACAGAACCAGTATCACCCTGATACTAAAAACAGATCAAGACATATCAAGAAAAGAAAACTTCAGACCCCAAATCCTTGATGAATATAAATGCAAAAATTCTTCCTAAGATACTGGAAAACTGCGTATAAAAACACATTAAAAAGACAATTCACCATGATCAAGCAGCTATTATCCCAAGGATGCAAAGATTGGTTCCACATATAGAAATCAATAAATGTAATTCACCACATAAATAGTACCAAGATCAAGAACCATATAATTATCTCAATATATGCAGAAAAAGCATTAGAAAAAGGACAGCACCCATTTATGTTTAGGACACAAAAACTAGGAATAGAAGGAATTTACCTCAACATGTAAAGGCTATATATGACAAACCCAGGGCCAGCCTTATCCTGAATGGAGAAAAACAGAAAGCATTTCCTCTAAAAATAGAAACAAGACAAGGATACCCCCTTTTACCACTCCTATTCAACATATTCCTTGAAACTCTAGTCAGAGTTATCAGGCCAGAAAAGGGATATGAGTAGGAATAGAAAAGCTCAAATTATCTGTTTGCTGACAACTGATCCTATACTTAAAACAACCAAATAACTTGACCAGAACATTTATAGTATTCACAAATGAATTCAGCAAAGTAGCAAGATATAATATCAGCACTCATAAATCAATCACATGCCTGTAGTTGAATGATGAATCTGCTTAAAAAAAAAAAATTAGGAACACTATCCTATTCCCAATAGTTCCCCCAGAATAAAATAGTAATCAATCTAACAAAAGAGGTGAAAGTCCTCTACAATGAAAACTATATAACATTAAAAAAGAAATTCAAGAAGACTTTAGAAGATGTGAAGACCTCCCATGTTCCTAGATAAGCAGAATTTGAATTTTCTTTTTCTCTTTTTTAAAATATTTTATTTTTTTAGTTTTAGGTGGATACAATATATTTATTTTATCTTTATGTGGTGTTGAAAATTGAACCCAGTGCCTCACGCATGCCAGGTGAGTGCACTACCACTTGAGCCACATCCCCAGCCCCAGAATTCGAATTTTCAAAATGGTCATACTACCAAAAGTGCTATACAGATTCAACAAGATCCCCATTGAAATTTAAGTAATATTCTTCACAGAACTAGAAAAAAGTTATGAAATCCATTTGGAAAAATAAAGACTCAGAATAGTCAAAGTGATCCTTAGGAAAAGTAAACCAACAGACATCTCAATACTGGATCTTAAATTATACTACAGAGCTATAATAACAACAACTAAATAAATAAATAAATAATAAAAAAATTTTAAAAAGCACGGAACTGCACCAAAAAGGCATGAAGCCCAATGGAATAGAAGACACAGAGACAAACTCACATAAATACACTTATCTGATCCTAGGTAAATGTGCCAATCACATTGGAGAAAAGGTAGCCCTTTTTTTTTTAACAATAGCTGCTTGGAAAATTGGAAATCCATTTGTAAAAATGAAATGAGATCCCTATTTTTTACCCTGCACAAAAGTCAACTCAAAGTAAATCAAAGACCTAGGAAGTCGAGCAGAAACCCTGCAACTCTTAAAAGAAACTGTAGGCCCAACTCTCCAACATGTTAGCATAGGAATTGACTTGTTAACAAGAATCCTAAAGTACAAGAAACAAAATAAAAATTAAAAAAATGGGATATCATCAAATTAAAAGGAAATGAGAGAACCTACCGGATGGGAAAAGAACTTTGCCATCTTATCCTTAGACAGGGCATTAATAGCTAGAATATACAAAGAAATCAAAAACCTTCAATACCTAAAAATCAAATAACTCAGTCAATAAATGGGCAAAGAAATTAAACATATACTTCTCAAAAGAAGAAATACAAATGGTCAATGAATATATGAAAAAAATGTTCAACATCTTTAACAATTAGGGAAATGCAAATGAAAACTACATTGATATTTCTGATCTCCATCTAGTCAGAATGACAGTTATGAAGTAAACAATAATTGTTGGTGAGGATAGGGGGAATGTATACTTGTACCATTGTTGGTAGGACTGAAAATTAGTGCAACTGTTCTGGAAAGCAGTGTGGATATCAAAACTAGAAATGGAACCACCAGAAAGAGGGGGGGGGAGAAGGGGAGAAGGAATTTCATCAAGATGGAAAAAAGATGAGAAGAGTAGATGAAGGGGATTGAGGAGGAGAAAGAGGGCATGGGAAAAGGAAAGAACGGTGAAATGAATCTGACTGAACTTTCCAACATGCATTCATGGATGTGGCATGATGGGTCTTGGCATTGGATGTATCCACAGGACACTGATTTAAGAGGAAAAAAAAAGTCAACTGTGAATGAATTGAAGAATAGGTAGAGTTGAGGGAGGGGAGTCGGGTAGAGGGGATACTGGGGACTGGATCAAGTTGTGTTCTATGTATGCTTTTGTGTTAATGTCAGGGTATATGCTGGTATTATGTATAACTAAAAAGAATCAACTTTAAAAAGAAAAAATGTATTGACATATATATACATATATATATATGCATATATATATATATATATATATATATATATATAGAGAGAGAGAGAGAGAGAGAGAGAGAGATTCTTTATATACACGTTATTATATAGATGTTTTTCAGTTAGATAATTATATGCAATGTAGTTCCATTGTTTGTAATAAGACAGATTGATGCTCTTTCCAAGTGAAATTTATTTTAAATGTATGCTGTACACCTCCTATTTCATACATTCAAATGGAGTAATTCTCTTTTAAAGATAAAATTTACTTTGTTTTTGTTTTCATCACTATGGATTTTGATCTGTGAATTATATAATTGTTTTATATAGACAACTGTGGCAATTCATATACATGAAGAGACTTTTAACTTAAACCACCTACATGACACATTTCCCTTACTAAGGCATTTTTATTAATATATCTATGAGTGTGGTTTTCTTCTCCATATTATATTTGAGGGTTTTCTCATTTAGTAAGGATAATGACAGGCTAATTATTTTTAAATTAATGCCTTTTGGAAAAAAATCATAAAGTGTAAGGTTTTCTGTTTGGAAGGGAGCCTTAACATACATCTTTCAATGTATTGTCACCTTTTGGAGTAGCTTTTTTATAGACTAGGACCCATTTTTCATAGTTTCTCACTCCCTGTGAAATCTGAAAAATTTCTTTTTAAATATAGGAGCTGTGTTACATGGAAGATATAGCAGTATATTTCCCAAAGTGTTTGGTTTATAGAAAGAATATGTTTATGTAAACTGCAAGATTTTTTTTCTACTTATACATCTTTCAAATTAAGACAATAGGCTACAGAAACATAGATGCAAAGATATTAGCATAACATGGAAGAATTGGAAAAACAGGGCTGTTTTTCACTTATTTTTGCCCTCCAAAATATTTGAGACCACCAAAAAAAAAAAAAAGAAAAAAAAAAAAACAACCACAGAAATGGTTAGTGTGGCAAAAGAAAAAAAAATTGAAGAATTAGTCAATTCTTAGACAAGTAACACTTTTGCATTTCTGGCTCACATTTCCTTATTACATAAATGCAAGATGAATTTGTTTGGCAATGATTTTAAATCTTTTGGCTTATAAAACAGCAAAATTTTACCTGAAGCAAGTCTGTGAAATTCTCACTGTGTTCTAATGTTTAATTTTCCTCTTTTTGCCATAATATAGCTTTGCTGGCAGATGGCAACATTTGGATCATATTGAATTTGGCAAATTCTCATAAGAATCTTCAAAAATTTTAATATTTGCATGTGAAAAAGATCACAAATTTTACGTATTTTTGCCAAAGTGGTAGAAATGAAGTATTCTGCATTTTTTCTTATTTTTAAGCTTTGAATTGCTTCAATTTCAAACAAGGTATGTCTAGGAAAAGAATGTGAAACAATATCTATTCACCACAAATGTAATTTTAAAGGTATAAAATTTAACCTGTCATCTTCCACATTTAAAAATTTTGTTCTGAAACTAGTGTTCTGCATTTTTTGTTAAAATAATATCAGTAGGTAAAAGTCAACGTCTACATCAACATAGGAAACTTCCTGAAGGTTCCCTCTGAAAACTCAAAGTGATTATATCCAGTTGTTTTACATGTGGGCAGTGTTTAGAGTTGACTTATTCTAACAGCCTCTCTGCAGATACAGACAAAAGATAAACCCATTGAACTACCTTAGAGACAATGGCTCATTGGATCTCTAGTGAAGGAGACTTTCATCAAATAAGACCAAAACAGAACTTATTCCAATTTCAACTCTGAACAAACTAATGTCATAGTAAGATTTTGTTAGACTTTGCTACTTGGTTAGGCTCCTTGCTAAGCACATATCCTACTGACAGTGTAGCAGTAATTTATAATCTAGAATAAAGGTCCAGATTTCTGCTGCTGAAAACTCATTATTGAAATTCCAGAGGTAACCATCTTTCTGGAATGCCTGAGGCAAGTCTGTGGACTTCATGTGATGAGTTATTTTGTGATGAGACTTAACTAACAGATGGCCTTGTTTCCCCCATAAATGAACAGATTGGTGACTACATTAAAATTTCATCATTAATATTTCCTTGGGCATATCTCTGAATGTTACATGACTTAGTTTTTCACAGAAGGTCCCCAACCTAGCTAGTGACCTTTGCTATTTTCCTGCAGTTGGTGAGATCCTTAGAAAGAGAAAGCTTGTGTGCACCAAGCTGAGCTTGGTTCTGTTGCTTTGACTCCATGGGGCTGCTCTTTCTGCTCATGAAGAAGCTAATTCCTTTACTTAGTTACTGGGTATGTTGTTTTGCTTTGCCTCCCCCACCACCACCATAACATGTAGCTTCTGGTGGCCTGGACAAAATGTGCCCGTCGTCTTATAATCATTATTTTCTTAAAACTAATCTGAAGATTTAATAATCAAACAGTATGTTCTTATAAATTGATCAAATCACTCACAGTATTATAGCACCACTTTTGAAAATTAAGCTTCATTGCAAGGAGGATAATTAATCTGATATAGGCATATGTATCCATATGGCATGGAAAAGCAAGAATTTCATAATAAAATCTAATCATTCTCTTCTGTTAGATAGGAGACAGATACAGTTTCTTCTTTGCTACTTTAATAGGTAATTCTTATTATATGTATTATCCCTTCTCAAATGAATTTTTACAAAGGATCAGTACCTGTGAATGAATACTAAGAAATAGCTTTCAAATTCAAAAAGAAAGCTGTTACTGAAAGAAATTTTATAACGCATAGAATCTTTTTAATTGTCCGTATTAATCCTGGATAGAGTGTCTTTCTTCTGTCTGAATATCTTCCAAACTCTTTAAATTCAACACATTCAAAGTAGAAACACTTAAAACAAAACAAAACAAAATAAAAACCCTTTAAGTACATTCCTCCTTTTCCATTTACCACCTTATATATAGAGGTGCCCTCTAGACAGAAACTTGGGCATTTACAATTTCTACTGCTTTCTGATCCTCACATCTTAAAGCCTGTAGATCCTGCCTCCTTAATCCCCCAAAATCTATCTCCCATACTGCAATTTTGTTGCCAGCACCTGGGTTTGGACCCTGCAAGTTTGATTTCATGAGCTTCCTTTTGGACTCCCTGCTTCTATTCTTGTGCCCAGTTCAGTCCATCACACAGATCTGATCATGTCATTTCCCTTGTTGAAAGTGACTTCCCTTTGGCTTCAGGATGAAGTCTGGCTAAAAGACTCAGCATGACCTGACTTCCTCTTTCATTTTTCCATCTTAGATCCTACCTTATGGGTTTCCTTTTAGGAATGCTGGTGTGTTTTGATAGGAGTGTTTTTTATCAAAGGCATTGTACCCTCCTCACAGCCAATTTAGCCTCCCCCGCCACTGGCCCATGTGCATTTCCCAGTGCCTCTAACAGTATGAGTTACCATCTCTGGGGAGAATCATCTGTCTTTTTATCTGGCCTGCCTTCATTTCACTCTGCACCTAACAACCTACTCTATATTTTCCTTGAAGACTCAGTTCAAGGTGTGCTTCTCCCTCCCTGTGCCCCTGACCTACCCAGCCCCGCCTTCTGTAACACCTGTAGGTTCTAGGACTCTGGAGTCCTCACTCTATGTTCTATCTCTTTCCTGCTCTTGAAAAATTGGGAGCTCCCTGAGGATAGATGCTAACTCTTGTTCAGCATTAGATCGTCAGTTATCTGGGCCAGTCGGTGACCTGCATTGTTGGAAGCATTTGGTCTAGCAAGAGATATCACTATTTTCTTGAGTCTATTAGAGAAGGATCGCAGAGTAATAAATCTGTAGCAAGGCTACTGATTAGTAAAATTGGATATGCACATCAAAGTGTAGTGTGCACTGACTAGCATTCTAGTATTCAGCTTGAGAAAGTTAAACCTGAATGGACTTAATAAAGACTAGGAACCAGTTTTCACCCTATTCCACCCACTTCACAAGTAAATACAATCTGTTAAGTGACATTATACAAATCTCTTTCTGACCCAGATTTTCCTACATAAATGCAAATAATACATTAACATACCATCTTACACATTCAGAACATTTTTGCAGTATATAAAAACAGTAATATATTATTAAAATCCCTGCTACAAATCACATGGAATGTCTTGGGGAAAAAATACCTTAAAATGTAAGCTAGCCTTCAGATATTCTTAAAGCTATTATAATGTTCTAATTTTAAAAGCATCAGATGTATTTTTCAAAGAGACATCTTTATGGCAAAGGTAGAATATTTTATTTAACCAAATACACAACTGTGCTTGTTTTCACTTAAAAAATTTCCACCCACATTGCTTACTTTTAACTTTTGCTTTTGTAAATAAGGACTGACAAAGCAATAACTAAAAATACTCGTATACAGTAGTAAATTTAAGTAAAAGGATATTGTAATTAAAAAAATAGTTAACTATCTAACCAGGCCACTAAATTCCATATTTTGTAAACACATGATTTTTGTTGTCAGAGGACCCAGATAATGTTTCATTAGAATAATGCTTCATCTACATGTCATTCTCTTAAAAAAAAAGAAAAATGCCACTTCTGTCTTTGCCATGAGTTTAGTGAGCTTCCCTAGAAAAATATGCCAAATATATTTTCCCTATTAAATTAGAATACAAATCTGGTTTTATTTTCTGATTTATCCAAAGTTAGAAAACATATCAAACATTATTTGATTGAATACCAACCTTTGTGGGATATTAAAAGGAATATTGGAGGTGAATTATTTTCTAACCTTTAAGTAGCATTTGGTTTTATAGTATGTAGCAGTGAACTTGCCCCAACATGTCATTTTTTATTTCAGGGAAGAATTTCTTGTGAATAAAATAACTATCAGAAATTCATCTTAGAAAAGTATGTCTGCTGCCTAAGCAGACATGCAGCATTTAATTTTTGCAAAGAATTCTATAGTGACTCTCTTCCGAAACAGGCAGAGACACAATGATGATAGGATAAGAAAAATGAACCTAAAAGACAACTAGGGAACAAAGTATCAAAAGTTGACTAAGGATAAAAAATTCTTAAAAATGAATTTAAGCTCTAAAACTAATAAAATCATTGTTGAATAATATTTGTTACTTATAGATAAAATTTGCCTAAAGTTACCCTTCTTTATAGTTATCTGAGACACATAAATTAGTTCAATGCTCTCAGGTACACACATTTAAAATACGTCCTGGTGTTGCATTTATCATCTGTGACAGTCCTGATATGCAGTTATTCACTTAGGTCATAAAATCTTTATGAAACACTATACATTTGTCAAAATCATTGATACTATTTTTGTTAATGTAATGTCCTATTTTAAAATATAATAGTCTTCAGAGTCAGATAGTCACTTTTATCTAATACTCTTACTTCCTTGGATTGGTTGCACTACCCATAAAATCTGTAAGTCTAAAAGCATGGACTGTTTTGCATATTTTTGTGTTTAGTGATAGTAACCTAATCTAGAACTATTGTACATCCAATCTGTGAAACTGTCCAGTGTGGCAGTATTTAATGGGAACAGATCCTGGCCTGAGTCCAGCACAGTAAAACACTATCAAGAATACCTAAACATCCAAATGTGGCCCTCTCCATAGTCCTAGAACCATGAGTTAGAATAAAATATGTGTTGTCATTCCTTAATTTATTCTTTTAACAAATAATTATTGAATTCTCTTCTGTGCCAATCACTCTCCAGGTTTTGGGGTCGAAATGATAACTAAAGACAGACATGACTGTGGTAGAAGGTACTTGGTAATCTAAAGGGGGAGAGAGCCATTGACAACTAAGTACCAGCAATAGATGATTACAAACTTAGTAACTTCTTTGAAGAAAGAATATTTTCCTAAGCAAAGATGTGACAAAATAACTTCTTGAGAACATCATCCAGTGGTGCAGGTATAAACAGGGGAGTCTTAGAAAGCAACCCTGGAGCTATGAATAGAAAGACAAATAGTAGTTACCCAGGCTTTGGCAGAGGGTGCTGGAAAAGTAGGAGTGAGCACTACTTGTGAATGGAGCAGGAAGGTGTAAATGCTCTAGAGCAGAAGGCTTCTGGACGAGGCCAGCTTGCAGGTAGATGAGGCTTAATGGTAGGAGTACAACAGCCTTCAGAGCCATGTTAAGGATCTTCGTTTCATGTGATCATCTTGTTTTCTTTTATTTTTCCCTGGTACAACCTCAGCATACTTAAGAGGTTTTTCTTTTATTTGTGGACATAGACTTTCTTAGATCTTCTCAGAGCTATAAATTCTTTCTGTAGGATAAAAAGGGAACTGTTTCACATTCTGGAGTTTGAAGAGAAAGAGCCCTTTGTAAATACAGTTCACATTAACCAACCCTCCCCCTAACAAAAACAAAAACAAGAGAGGATCCAACATGGCGGCGGGCGGAGAGGCAGCGCTTTCAATACCCCCTCAGTGATGGGGTCAGAAAGACGCATAGATACGCTTAGATTCTACCAGCAGAGAATCTCTGAGCAAAATTCCACTGAAGAGAGACCGGCCGGGAGTTACTAGGATTTTTGGAATGACAGCTTGCCCCAGACGAGTGAATCCCCGCCACGAGATGCAGAGGTCCAGATCCGCCAGCCGCTGTGCGTGCCGCCGCCCGCAGCCACCGTGACTGGGTGGCTAGCCTCTGAGACGCAGCTTGGCAGGAAGAGGTCTTTAGCCAAGCCTTCATGAAATAGCGAGCCGGGAGCTGAGGCCAACCAGGGACGGACCAGTCCCACCCCTCCCTTCGGACACCCCCGCAAGGAGCCTGGGGCCCACAATAGCAGAGAGGTGACGTCATCGGAGTTCGGCCGACGGAATTCCTTCCCAGCAGAATCCACTTTAGCAGGTGTGTGACTCCCACCCCATCCAGATACAAGCAGCCAGGAAACCTCAGGGTTCTCTCCGGGGGCATGTCTGTAGGGAAGCTGAGGGGATTCCCATCCCCCAACCCCCCATATCACAAGTGGCGACTCCCAAGGTCTTAGCCGCCAGTTTACCACAGCACTGGGGCTTAAATGGGACACACGGTGGGGCTGCAAGTGTAACTAGATCTCTGGGGAACCGCTTCTGGTGAACAGGACCTGGCTGGCTGGCTGACAGGAGGAAGGCGGGGAAGGGCCGGAGAAGTGAAACGGCTCTGGACTGACAAGACTGAGAGACTCCCAGGAGCCACCTTACAGGGATTGCTATCGGCATGTAGAGGGCAGAATCTCTGCTCGGAGGGCACAGCTCTGCCTACTGGAAGAGAAGAAAATGGATCTCTAAGACTTCAATTTTTTTTTTCTTCTTCTCTCTCTGTTCCTTTCTCCCCTTTTCCTTCTTTCTTTCTTTCTTTCCCGTTTCAAGTTTTATTGTTCTTCTCATTCTCCTCTAATCTATCTCTCTCTCTCTCCTTCTTTCTTTTTAAGAGCACCTTCCTTCCCCTACCCCCCAACTTTCATCCCAAGCATTACGTCTTCCATTACGTGTAATTGTCTAAATGCAAATAGGTGAATGTTTCGAGGCTGTCTATAGGGCTCCTAAATACTTAGCTACTACCAACACCCTGATCCAATCACCTGTTAGTATCCCCCTTCAGTAGAGCAATCTTCTAAAGTAGCCAAGACATACTAACCCTCATACCATCATAGCACCTAACCTAAACATAAAGTCCTAAGAACAAACAACAAATCACTATATGAATACAGAACCCGGAAGCCTTTTATGAATTGAATGAATCAGCTTTAAAGTACAATAAAACCCAACATTTCTAGGCATAATCTCCCACCACAAATGAGAGACAACGGAGATATACAAAACCAAAACAGATTTATAGGAGAAAGCAGTTACACAGCAGTCAAACAGAGCTGGAAAGTAACGTGAACAACATGAAAAAACAAGGGAAAAAAGGATTACAAACAATGCAGGACAACTTAAATCTACAGGAGGACCTAGAAGCATCAGAAACATGGACAGGGAAAGAACTCAAGGCATACCTAACTCAGATGGAACGGAATATTAGAGAAGACATGAGACAGCAAGTCCAAGCAATGAAAGTATATTTTGAAAACGAATTAAACAAACAAATTCAAACTGCAAAGAACGAGCTTTACCAGGAGATAGAGATTTAAAAAAAACAAACAAACAGTAATCGTAGAAATGCAGGAAACCATAAACCAAATTAAAAACTCTAACAAGAATATTACAAATAGACTAGATCAAGTAGAAGTCAGAATATCAGATAATGAAGACAAAGTTTATCAACTTGAAAAGAATATAGTCAACACAGAAAGGATGCTTAAATCTCACGAGCAGTCTATCCAAGAGTTATGGGATGTCATAAAAAAAACAAACTTGAGAGTTATTGGGATAGAAGAAGGTATAGAGGTTCAAACCAAAGGAATGGACAACCTATTAAATGAAATAATCCTAGAAAACTTCCCAGAGATGAAAGATGGAATGGATTGCCAAATCCTGGAAGCCTACAGGACACCAAACATTCNAAATGCCAAATGTCTTCTTTGATTTAAGGAGAGCAGCTAAGAACTGAGCAGGGAGGAAGAGCATGAGGAAAAGATTAACATTAAATAGAGACAAGTGGTGGGAGGGAAAGGGAGAGAGAAGGGAAATTGCATGGAAACGGAAGGAAACCCTCAATGTTATACGAAATCATATATAAGAGGTTGTGAGGGGAAAGGGGGGGGGGGAAACAAGGGAGAGAACTGAACAACAGATGAGGTAGAGAGGGAAGATGGGAGGGGAGGGGAGGGGGGATAGTAGGGGATAGGAAAGGCAGCAGAATACAACTGTCACAAATATGGTATTATATAAAAATGTGAATGTGTAACTGATGTGATTCTGCAATTTTTATTTGGGGTAAAAATGGGAGTTCATAACTCACTTGAATCAAATGTATGAAAGATGATATGTCATGAGCTTTGTAATGTTTTGAACAACCAATAAAAAAAAAAACAGCTCTTCTCATCCTCCTTGCAGAATGCTGAGGCTAATTACTTTTAGAGGACCTGTTATTCCATTTTGCAGCTGGATAAAGCCCATCATGGATATTCTACTCTTCTGAAGTTACCTTAGCCCTCTTTTTCCGTATTTTCTTTACTTGGATCATCAGTTTGTGGTCATGCCATACTTAGCTGATTTTCTTGGGTTGTAAACAGCCTGCATTGTCTGCCCATTCCTTCCAGCATGGTACCATCACATCTCAACTATTCAGATGCCCTTTTGGTTTGACTCTGGTTGTTTTAACTGGCTCAAACCTATACTGATTCTTTGCATTTTGACATTGTCTCTACCTTGTTAAAATAATGTTTTGTTGTTGATTTTTTTTCTTTTTGTAACCATAGTTTGAGCCCAGGGGCAGAATGAAAAAGAAGAAAAAAATCAAAAGACACCCCCTCTGCCTGTTGCAACCAAAACAAGGAGAAACACCTGAATCTTGAATCTCAAGAAAGCTAGATGCATCTCTTGACCTCCACTGATAAATTGATGCAGGAATATCTTTGTTTGAGCTACTGTAACAAATAACCCTAGACCAATGCTTATCAACAACTGAAATTTTTTCTCACTATTCTGGAGGCTGGGAATTCTAGCATCAAGGCATCTTTGAATTCAGACTTGGTGAGGACCCACTTCCAGGATCATAGAGATTCCTCCTGAGGCTGTTTGTGACTTATCAGATCCCTGCAATGTCCCACTGAGCAAAGCTGATTCTTGCACTGGCCCTTCTTAGGGCTGATTTGGGGGCCCCTTGCGTGCTGGGTACCTGCTTTCCTCTGTTCCTTGTCTGTGCTCTTGCTGAACACCTGGTACTTTTGGTCTCTCTTCTCAACCCCCTTAGAAATAGTTTCAGGAGGCTGTACCCTCTTTGGCATCCAGGATATTTGTGGAATTCTCAAATTTCTCTTGCTTCCATGCTACTTTGGTGCAATTGCAATTCTCTTTATTTCAAGGAAAGAAACTATCATTTAAGAAAGAAAGAAGTTGTTTTATCTGCAGGGAGACCTCAGGAGGACTATTCCAAGGGGGAAAGGAGTAAACACATGCACACAGTTTAGTCTGATGTTCACCATTTAAAGCTTTCCTTAAAGAGTCTTTTATCCATGGAGCCTCTGGGATAGCTGAGGATCATGTGCTCGTTCTCAGTGTAAGCCACTGAGAATTAGATGCACTGACATTATAGAATTGCCACATTCAAGGAGTTCAAATTAAGGAAATATAAAACAAATCATCTTCACACCCTCATATGACTGGCCCCAAAGAAATTAGCCCCCTTAAAACTCTATCAGATAGACATTAATTGTTGGTGGATATCCAGCAAAGCAAGTACCTGTGATTGATGGACACTGCAGCGTGCTAGCAGTGATATGCTGTGCTGATTACTTATGGACATATAGTCCAGAACCTTATGTTTTCAGTTTTTATAGTATTTAATATACAGAAGATTTTATATTTTTTTTACATTTGATAAGAGTTTTTTTTCCAGTTTCCACTTGGATCTAACATGTCCAACTGTGACTTTGGTGTAAAAAGTAGGAGTAAGTAAGCTGATATTCTCAAATAAACTTCAGAGTTCAAGATATGGGGATAGTATGACATATTGGTACACATTAGTATAACATATTGGTACATTTCTGTAGATGACTATAGGATATGCAGTATAGTTGTACTCATTTCTATAGTATTACATTTTATTTAAGCCTCATTTTGGGACTTTGTACATGGAGAATAAACTTTATCCTATATGGTTAACTTTTATATATCAACTCTTCAACAAATCTTCCTATACTTAAGCCCTTAACAATCTTGGATCTCATGTTATCAAAAAAAAATTCTACTTTTTTGGTGCTGCATTGGCCAAGTAAAATTGTAATGCAGGATGCGACAAATTGTTCTTTTTAAAGATGCTTCAAGTTAATGTTTCTGAGCTACCCTACTATGAGGAAGAGAAAAGAAAGTGCTTTTTGAGAGATTATGTCTTCCACCTTTTCTGAGACCTGACTTTGTGGTCACATGCTTGCTGCATTTCCTCTGAAGAAAATGATACAAGTATTACATGATTTCTCAGCTCTGGATATGAAGGCTTAATGGCAGGAATACTTCAAAAAAGAAACACAGATGTTAGAAGACAATTTTATCCCATTATTCTTGAGGCTTTAGCAATCTTTAGAGCAACAAAATGGAAGCTCTGTCTTTGAAAGGAAAAAAGAATGTCTAGGAGACAATAAGGGAGAGAAGGAAGGTGAGACCCAGAGAATATTTCTCCTATTCTGAAATTTATTTCCCACTCCGAGCCCTCCCCCAAAACTTCTATGCTGAAGTGTGAGATGTCATCCCAGGAATTATTCTCTCCTTGTCATGTTGGAAGAAAGGAATAACTTTGTACTGTCTGTCCATCATTAAAAAAAAAAAGTTTTAATCTGGGTTTTTAAAAAATTCTCCCAAAAGCCTAGAAAGATGAAATTTAATTATTTAAAAATATATTTGCTAGTCCTTATATTAAAATTTGTATTATTTGGGCATTTGACTCTTGTAAATTATTTCTAAGAAGTTCTTAAAAATTGCGTGCACAAGGATATTGCGATTAAAAGTAATTCTCAGATTGTAGTTCTCCTCACCTATTCCAAGTTGTTCTTTTATTAATCCTTCTATCTTTTCTCCTCTCCTCTTTCACCTCTTCCTTCCTTCCCTCTTTCTGTCTCTTACCTTTTCTTTCCTTTGCTAAATTTTGCTGTTAGTAAATGTCTCTTTCTCTCTTCATAATTTCCAATTTTGTTTGGATTTTAGTATTGCCATTTTGTGAAACTGATTAAAATTTTAATGTTTATAATTATCATTTTTTTCCATGTAGTCATAATTTTGTGCAGGCTGTAAAGCTGAAGTAATACTACTGCTATGGATGCTGACAGGAATAGTTAACCTTCTGCATACGCTTTCTATATGAAAAGTGCTGTGCTCCTAGTGATGTTAGCATGACTCATTTTCATTTTTACCTCACCAGTAATATGAGGAAAGTTATGATAATGTGCTTTCCCAGGTCTTTTTGCATGGTAGAGTTGGTATCTGACCCCAGAAACTTCTGTCTTATTTAGATCTATGTCACAGCCACTAACCTCTACTCTAGGTAAGAAAGTCTATTTACATAGACTTTACATAGCTGAACTTTTTATGAAATGTCCTGTTTTCTTTGGAAAACCTTTTATACTTAAGATTTATTTAACACCTTGGTCTGCCAAAGAATTCTGTCATGGTCTTTTGTTCTTTTTAATATTTATATGAAAACAGTTACATATGCGTAAGGGTATCTGTTGCAGCATTGCTTGTAATATTAAGATTGGAAACAACCACAAGTTCCATCATTAGAAAAGTGGTTGAATAAATTATGACACAGCCATATAAAGGAAACGTTTTATAGTCTTAAGAAGAATGGCGTGACTCCATGTCCTACATAAAGAGGCTCAATATATAGTAATGCATTTAAATATAAGGTATAGAACACTTGGAAATCTGCACTTATCTTTAGATGAAGAATAAATGTGCATCTAGGTACGTATACAAGCCTATAGAAAAATGCATATATTTGGGCTTGTGGTAGTCCTCATCCTATGATGTGTCAGTGGGCAACCATTGTAAGTTCATTCCTTTTCATTGCTTCTGCTACCATTATCACATTACTCACTCTGGAATATGTATCTTCATTTGCAGAAACCCATTGAAATCAGAAAGCTGAATTTCCCAAAATGAGTTTCTTTACCTCTTGCAGCTATCCAAACTATCTTCCACAATTGTCTGTTTTTGCTGAGAGCTTTCCATGAAACTGTCTTAATTGCTCATATTAGTCAGAGATGCTATTTTTAAGAATGTTTGTACTAAGAGAGAGCAGTAGAAATGAGGAAAGGAACTAGGGAGAGGGAAGGAGGAAAGGGAATATACTGGGGAATGATGTTTGCCAAATGATATTGTGTGCATGTACAAATATCCAACAACAAATCCCACCATTATGTACAACTACAATGCACCAATGAAATAATATGAAAAAAATATAAAAGCATTTTTATTTAATATTATACAAGAGCATTATGCTTAACATTTTTGAATACTTTGAGTATTATTTAATTCCTGTTTATATCATTAATAGATGTAATAATTATTTACATAATAGATGTAATAATTATTTAACTTGATGCCCAATTTTTAGACGTTCATGTTTTTTAATTAAAAAGAGATAACATTGTTTAATTGTATGAGTATGAGTATTATACTTAGATGGCATGTTTTACAAGTCCTAATAATGTGCCTGTTTTACAGACAGACATTTCCAGTGGCTTCAGAATGACTTGATTCATGGCCATCATGGGCAGGACACTGACTAAAAGAAAAGTACCAACAAATACAGGAAAGGAATTCAGGTTCTATTAATATTTAAGTAAAGGAAACCTGCATAACACTCACTGCATAGAGCAGGGGCACTGTTGTATGTAAACAGTTGCAAATGGCATTGTTTGATACCTTTGATGATACCATCAGGATTTCCTCAGCTCATTTTTCTGATCAGTATCTCACTTTCAAGTATCTTTATTCTCTCTTGCTTCCTCTTAAGGAACTCTGAATAATCATCTTCCTTCTCACAGAACACATATCACTGAAAATAACACAGTCATTACTGTTTTTCATGAATTAAGTGAATTCAAATTCAATTTCTCCAGCAGATTCCCCACAGGACTACAAAAAAGAGATCTCAACCTACTTAAATCTAGTACTGGAAACTTTTGACAATATTTTCTACTTCCCAAGAGAATATTTACATCAGTGCTATGCATATCTTGTGTTTGCATGTGTGGGTCATGAATCAAAAGTTCCACTTATGCCAATATTCTTGGATGAATATCATTTTAATCTTAAAATATCTAAATTACAAAAATTATATTTACCCATAATTGGAGTGTTTAAAAATTATAGGATGAAAAAGCTTAAAATTTATTTGTATTTCCTAAAGACTCATTTATAAGCTGATAAATTGGATTTTCAATATTATCTGTTATGAATTACAAAAATGATAATTTACCCATAATTGGAGTGTTTAAAAATTATAGGATGAAAAAGCTTACAATTTATTTGTATTTCCTTAAAGACTCATTTATACACTGATAATTGGATTTTCAATATTATCTGTTATGAATTACAAAAATGATAATTTACCCATAATTGGAGTGTTTAAAAATTATAGGATGAAAAAGCTTAAAATTTATTTGTATTTCCTTAAAGACTCATTTATACACTGATAATTAGATTTTCAGTATTATCTGTTATGACATAGCAATGCATTTGGAATCATATGCCATTATTCCTTCATTATTTTAATAATTCACTCTTTGTAATAGATTAATGGTAAAAAAGACATTTGGTGAAAAAATGGATTTTTAAAAGTCCTCATTAGGTTGGAAATAAAAGAAAAAAATTGGTTTAAAAAAGAAGAAAATTTAGCTCTAACTTTCTTATACAGCAATAGTCAGATTACATAAAATAAATAAATTCCTTGGACTCCAAATTATAAAACACCATGAAATGATTTAATAAGAAATGCATGGAAGCTACATAGAATAATTAAAAGTTAAGACTTCAACGAGAAATATTTTGTAATATTTTTACAGGAATTTCCTTTTTCCTAATTAGAAATAAAAGTTGTAAAACATCTGTTTACATTTTGTTCTGATGAATATCATAACATATAAAACTACAATTAATAAAGCAATATAGCATAACTCAGAAGATAGATCTGTAGGACATAAAGTTCAAAACCAAATCAAAGTTCTTACATAATTTTATAAATATGTTTGACATTTTAAAGAAATGAGATTGGACCAAATTAAAAATTAATTAAAACTACCACTTTATAACATGATTAAATTTTCAACAGCTTGAAAATTTGAATAGAAAAATTTAAAAGAAATATGAGTTATTATTCATATAGTCTCTGGTTAAGGATAGACAATCTTAATAGGATGTCAAAATCAGACTTTTATAAATCAAATTGACTATATTGACCACCTAATATTTTTAATCTATACATTTAAAAATTCAAAACAGGGGTTAACTAAAAAATTTCAGATCAGATAACTTTTGGAGCTATAGATACTTATTTAATTCTGTAGTGCTGATCATAGATCAGGAATACTAATGTAGATTGGACCTGCCTTTAAATACTTAGCTTCTCTAATCATGAGTGTATTATATATTCATAATATGAATTTTGAGTTAAAGAATTTTGAGTTGTTTGAACATAACTGTCTTACTGTTATGATTTTCAACATATTTTAAACTAATGCTAGTCGTTTTTGAAACTCCTGTAGGTCCCAGTTATACATCTTGTTCTGTAGCTACTAGGAGACCACGTGAGGTATCCTGCCATTAAGAGTGAAGGCCAGGGTTAGGAAGTTTAGTATATAATAATGAAATTATGTATTATCTGCCATCTGTTAGAAAATAAATTCCAAGAGAATAGGGATTTCGGTTTCTGACACTAGGGTATTGTCCTCCACATTACAAGCCCCCCAGATTTTTTTAAATTAATAAATAGTGAATAGTAAGTTTTATATTCTTTTGTTGTCTAAACTTCTTATCCTGAGTGATTTTATATCATCTCTGTAACCATCATTATAAATGGCAGCAGACTATTCCATCATCTGCCCATAATTTACATAATCATTTTTCTCATAGTAGAAATTCAGTTTGCTTAATTTTTTCCTGTTATATTATAGTAAATATGTTTCTGCTTATACTCTTTTCAGTACTTAAAAATATTTGGTTAGGGTACATTCCTAGAAATATCTAGGGTACTAGGATACATTCCTAGAAATGGATGAAAAGGCAAGCATGTATATCTTTGCTTCTGATAACAAATTTTCAGTATGCTTTATTTAATAGGAAATTCATAATTAATGTCAGTTATTTCAGTTGGTATATGAACTACTCTGTGTTTTCATAGTTAGGAAGTCCTGCTGTCTTTGCAAAGGTGCTTTGTGGATATTTTATTCATTTGAAAATTTACATTGGAAGTCTGAATCCTCATAAATAATACATTCATACAAGTAGAGAAAGGCAATGTATTTTGAGTAAAGCAGTTGACAGCAGGGGTAATGCATTCTTTCATCACTTAATACTGAGGAAATAGTAGGAAGATAATAACTGGTATTGATTTCTGAAAGTATTTAAACATGCCAGTTAGGTAGGAATCAAGAAAATATCTCAGTGAATATTAAAAGTAGGCCTGTTATGTTTTGTCCTTCCTTTTTGAGGGGGATGAAGGGACTTGAGTTTTTAATTCATTTGAGAATTCATAAGTATTTTCTAGTTGCACATATTTTTAGCTTATTTTTCATAGAAGAAATTATCAAATTATCAAAATGCGTCTGTCTGTTGAGTGCTACCATATTCATATTCATGCACCCCTTTATTTGCACATTTTGTTAAAAGTTAGTGACGTCGAGTTCCCTGGCTTGTTATAATCTGGATCTGTGGATATCCTAACCTCAGCTTCTCACTGCCTGCAAGCACCTTATTTTTGCCTTCCTCACCTAATGGAAGCTGGCTGCTAGCACTCCCTGTCCATGACTCAGCAGCCCAGGCTTCCTGGGTCAGTTAATTCTCACAGATTATCTACAGGGCCCCTAATATTCTCCTGGATTACCAATCAGACTATGCCTTAATTAACATACTGGTTTTGGGAATGGATATCTCAAATTCATTTCCAGGGTCTAGATTACAACCACCTTCTTACATATTTCAACTAACTCTTTGTTTTCTAGTGAATGCTCACTTACCCTAAAATGTATTAATTCAGCACCTAGTCTACTTTGCCAAGCATGTCTGTCCCTTATTACCATCTCTAGGATAGTGTTATTTCTCTAATTTTACACACATCTAATAGTTGAAAAGTAATCACTGTGTTAGGACCATAAACTACCCCCCAAATGTATGTGTTTGTGTGTGTTTGTACAGTACCATGTTGCTGAGTGGTGGGATATATTCTGAGAAATCTACTATTAGGCAGTTTCATTATAGAGTTACATACACAAACCTAGATGGCATTACCTGTACACCTCAGCTATATGGGACCAGCATCCTATATGATGTCTGTTGTTGACCTAAAAGTTATATAGCCCATGATTGCATATATGCACACACACATTATATATCTTCTCTATGTATCATTTGTAACATTATATGATGTACCTATTAGATATAGTATTCATATTGTCTGTGTATCATATAGAATATATGATATATATATATATATATATATATATATATATATATATATATATATATATATGTGTATATATATATATATGTGTATATATATATATATATATATATATATATATATATATATGATTTTATAGGCATACATCTGTTTATTCTGATTAATTTATATGTGTATGTGTAATAAAGAAGAGTTTTTTTTTAACCTATTAAAGATCATCTACAAAAAACCTGCAGCAGTGATCACACTTAGAGGTGAAATGCTAAAAAAATATTTCCTTTCAGCAGAATGACTAATAAAAATTCAGAATCCTAGCTACTTCAGAGTAGTATAAGGGAAATAGAAGAGAACATGTGACCAACACAGCACATAAAGGGCTCTTCTAATAGTCTGGTACATTCCCCATCATAACTTGAGTGGTGGAGTTGTTGTATTTATTATTATTTTTTAACTATATCTTATTTTGTAGGCACATTTAAAGTAGATATCATTTATTTATTTATTTATTATGATATCATTTTCAATATAATATTTTTAATGAATAAATGAGCAGTGTTCTACTGTGGTAGTTTATGGAGTAGTTTTGAAAAGTTGCTTGTCTGTGAAGGATTAAAGGTAAAAGTTGATTTTCTAGACATTCATGGGATCACGAGCGAGCACAGATTTTTGCATGTGCATTATTTGTTTTGTGCTGTTTAGCAATTGTGAATTAGCCACATATTTCCTTTCATGTAGAACGGCAGGAGAACAAGGTTAAAAGAAAACTCACAAGGTCCCTTCATGATGGTTAATGGGGTCAATCAATATTTTTCTCTTTGGAGAATTGCATAGTGGAATATGTTGAGAATTTCAAATGATCATGGAAAGCAATATACATACTTACAAAGTTTTTGAAATTAAAGGAGAAAAATCAATTTCATATATAAGTTTATAAATAGAATTTTTTAAGATCAGCAAATTATGTGAAAGACTATTAGATGCCTACAAGACTATCAGGAACCTTTGATTCCAATTATAGGGAACTGTCTCCAAGGGTAGCCTTGCAAATTTAACCATGCAATAAAGAATGACAAATAAAGTAGGGGGTGTCAAGAGAATCTTTACCAGAGCTAATTGTATTTAAGGTTTAAGCTTCAACATAGTAGAGAGAATTTTTTCTGCTTCTTTATTTTCGTTCTGAGTCTATTTTTATTTCTATTTTACCTCTCCTCTATTTGAGACCACCTTAATTCAATGAAATGGCAAAAAAGATTTCTTTGCTAACCCCTTTCTAGAAGTCTAAAATGGAAATTAAACTGCTGCTTCATTCTAACTGAATCTCTCTCTTCCCTCTGGCATTTGATTTTGGTTTCAACCGACCACATATAGATGCTAATTTCTTTAGTCCTTGAAATGGCCTTTCCTTTACTGTACACATATTACAGCATTATAAATGTTATTGTAGGAGACAAGCACATAATCATAATAATTCACTTATTATCATGCTTTTTCCCCCCAATTTTCTAGATTTCACAAACTTTCCAAATAATGTTTATAAAATAAAATATAGACAGCTCCATGATAGTGATAAATTACTTTTTTTAAAAAAATGTATTTTATTTTTAACATAAATCTTTATTTTGTTAAGTCTCCATTTTCTTTTTCCTCTTCTCTGGTATTTTTTTCTTTGTGCTCTGCCAAGCCTCATTGCCTGTGATATCTCAGAATTATGAGAAATATTGATAAGATTGTTTTAATACCAAGCATGTGCCAGTTAGGTTTGTCAATAAGCTAGAATGAATTGGTGTGTGATAAAGACAAGATGCTGTTAATTAAAAGATAAGCCAAGAAAACATGTTATTTTGTTATGATGATTTGAAAAGCCAGATGTCGACAGACTTATTCCATTCCTAAGAGAATGTACTGGGAAATTAACTGAAAACCACTCACGTTCGTTATGATGCATATTTCTTTTTGACAGGAGCTATAAAAAGACATATAAAGTAATAGGCTTTAGATAATTACCCCACTTAAAAATATATAATGTTTAGGGAAGATTTCCCAAAAGTAGGAGGAGCAAAGTCCTCAGTATGTAAGAATAGTTTTTTGAACAACCACCTTTTATATGAAACACCCTTAGCAATTTCCCCCAGACATCCATAAAAAGGGAGTTATAATTTACATTTGAATTAATAAAATGATATATTTCCCTAGTTACATCTATAATGTTTTGCTTTTACCTAAATGCTTATAGGCACACCATGATTTTTAGTGCAACATGCTAATTTTTTAAATAGCTGAAAAAACTATTACAAGCTCTAAAGCTTATTGTCATTTTCCTTCTTGATGGCACCATCTGTCAGAAACAAAAGCAAAGATAAAAAAATCTCATTGAGTTGCAAAAGATTCTCTATTGCTTAGTGTGCCTTTTATGGAAACACATCTATCTGGGAAAAATTAATGCTATGTTTTAAAGAAAATCTCTTTTACTGCTTTGCAGATGGGGAACTCAAGGAGATTTCACCACTACCCATCCTCGGCCTGTGGTCAAAGTGAAACTCTTCACAGAAAGCACTGGGGTCCTAGCCCTTGAAGATAAGGAACTGGGCAGGGTAAGTGATGGTCAGCCCTATGTATTCAGGGTGGCACAATGTGAACTTAATTTGATTCTGAGGTAAGGTTTACACATAAGCAGTGTGTGAACTTTCTGTCCATAAATTACATACAATATATGTTTGTAATTTTATGCAATCCTACTTCATAGATCTAAGCAATTAAGCGTAGTGGTCTATAACACAGGAGGTATCATGAGAGGCTTTGAGTGCATATTGGGGACATACAAGTTCATAGTCACCAACTGAGTCATTCTCACACACATGTGCCTTGGCCACTGAAGGCGAGCAGCGCTGTCCAACTTGTCCTTCCTGGTGAAAGGTAATTCTCATTGACACATGTCTGCTCATGGATTAAAAGGATCATCTTTATATGTGACAGCATCTGCTCTTTATGTTCATTGTGACTAGCCTAATTACAGAGGTCTCTGAAGTATATTTATTTCTCTTACCTCTTCTCTTTTCCCTGTGGGAAGATCTTCCTCCATACCTTTTAACATGAAGTTTATCTTTTCCCTATAATCACTTTTTCATATCTAGAATATATTTATGTAATCCCTGTGTACTCCCACTCTACCCAGTGTCTGCTGGCATTAAATATTGCTTTTAGGTGGATACATGATGTTAGCATCTCTCTGTGTGTAAGGTGATCTGTTTTTTTACAAAGTAGATGTATTCCAAGCAGTGGGCTGTCGGGCTGTCTTCTGCAGTGTGAATCTAACATATCCAAATCTAAAGACTGTTTTTATAGATAATTTTCAGAGAACAAACCCTTCTGAAATCTTAATTGAAAATTTCTGGTTGTGCTAGATAGTTTTCACAATGGCAGATGTTGAAAGATCCTAGGAGCATTCCAAATATTAGAAAATGTTATCCTTGAAGTCAGAATTTCTATTCATTTCAATTTCTTTTGCTCTTCTACCTCTCTTACACTCTTAGAATTATTCTACTTCCAGTGTCAGATTTCCTCTTCCATTTCCTTGATACTTATATTTGTTAATACCTAGGAGTTATGCTCTACTCTTCAGTCATTGATATGCTGACATGTTCATATATTTAGTCATTCAATAAAACATATATGTAGCATAATCTAACAGAGAAGCATCAGAGATTGTTGGAACAACTTTCAGTTTTCAGCTAGCAGCTATGAGCAGAACAGAGTGCTAGGAAAACCTATGCTTATACGGGCCTGACAGGAACACCTGCAGGACAGGGCACTCTGCTCTAGCGAGTGGTCAGTGAAACCACATCCTCAGTGCTTGAGGTCAGCGTTGCCAGGCCACAAGGCCGGGAAACTGAGAGTTAGGTGCTTCAGGGCATGAAACCCCCAGCTCGTAAGGCCCCCCTCCCCTAGGGACAAAGATCTTTCCAGACTGCTTTCCACCACATAGCAATATTTAGAGCTGCCTCATAGTGTGGTAACATTAATCATAAGTTGGTTGGTTTCTAGATGTTGTATAACCTGCTTGCTTATGTATGATTGGAAAATGCATTCTATATCAATTGTAATCACTTCCACATTAAACGAGCTTGCCTGGAGGTCGAGGTTGTTACCTGCCAGCACTCTTACCAGTTCCCGGTGTCTGTTGTTGACCGTGCGTCTCTACCTCCTGAGACAGAGGTAGCTGAGTGACGAGTTGACCACACCAGTGGAATGACCACCCACAAGAGATTACATGTCTTCCCTATGGATTGAGGAATCAGTTTTTTATTTAAACTATTATTACATTAATTCACCTTATTTCCTTATTGTAACTACTTTTCAGTATTTCACCACAGCCACCTTAAATATTACATTATAAGTAATTCTTAAGATATTAACTGAAGCACTTTCTAAATTGGATGTATAAGTGTATCAATGTGTATTTTCTACACAATTGCATATCAAAGAAAGAGCTTATACTCCTTTACTCCCTTCATACAAGACAACTTTTCTATCTGTGCCACCTAATTGTGTTTTATCTGATACTATTTCAACCTTAGTATTTTTGATATCAATAAATTATCTTGTTTGGGATATCAAAAATATATATACAGCATTATAGCCTGTTTATGTTATTTGTCAATATCCCTAACCACTAGTCAATAGATGCCAGTAGTTTTCCTGAACCCCCCACCTACCAATCAAGATAAAAGATGTCTCTAGATATTGCCAGATGTCCAATGTGGTGCATGCAAAATCACCCTTGTTTGATAACCACTGATCTATACTAATGACCTATGTAGGCTCTAAGATTAAAATTACTATTTATGCATCAGTGATTTCAATATTATTTTTCTTCCTTGGATTTTCAGATTTTTGTATAATTAACCTGAATACTTGGTATTTCCAATTGTATATGAAATAGAACGTGTAACTCACGTCCCTATCAAGTCTTTCATAGAGGCTATCATGCCAGTTATCTAGATGTTCCTTTTGTTTCTCCTTCTCTTGCCATAATACCCATCCAGTTTCAAATTCTGTCTGCTTTTCCTGAATTTTCCTAAATCCATCCCCATCTCAGTCTCTATTCCCCTAATTCAAGGCATTATCATTTCTCATATGTACTGATAGTCTGCTTACACTTTCCCATTTGCCATCTTGTCCCCTCTTATTCAGTCTTTGCAGCCATTGGGATTTATTTAAAATTCAAAATAAATATTCTGTCCTTAAAATTATCCAGTGTATTCTCATATATTTGCAATAAAAAGAAGACTCCTCATCTTAGTGTAGCAGGCCCAGTAGGAGTTCTCAGGGCATGACCCTGGACCAGCAGCATCAAGGGGAACAAGAGAGTTGCTAAACATGCAGATTCTCAAGCCCCACTCTAGGTCTGCTCAATTGGAAACTCTGTGGGGGTGGAGGTGAGGGTGCAGGACTGCAGTGTATTTTAACTAGTGCTCTTAGTGATTTTGACACACCCCAAATCTAAAGAACCCCTGCTCTACAGGGCTGACCTCTATCTCCAAGTGCACTTTGTATTATACCCACCTCTTTCTTAATATCATCCTTTCCTCAAACTTGGCTTTCCTTCTATTTCTCAAACATGACTCATTCCTGCTTTAGAATTTGAAGCTCCAAATGTGTTATGGTCTGAGCACATGAGTATATACATACACAATTAGAAGAAATTGGTGATCATCTCTGGATGCTAGGGCTGTTGGCAATGTGTTCTCTCTATTTATGTAGTTTTATGATTAGAAACAAGAATAACTTATTTTAATTTTAAGGGAAAAAGCAAAGGTCTGAAATATTTTATCTTTTTTATAGATATATACCTGGGAACTTGTTTTGTTTGTTTGTTTATTTGTTTTGTTTTTATTTTTTTACATGAAGCCTTTTTATTTAAAATTTTGTACATCTGAATTTCAAAGACAAATGACAAAACACTTAGAACATTGATAGTGATATAGATAAAACTCAAATGTAAAGGAAAGAAGTCAGACCCAAAAGACTACACAGTGTATGATTCCACTCATTCTACCAAAAGAAAAATTATAGATGAAAAACATGAGTGTTTATCAGTGATTTTCCAAGTGAGGAATGACTTGCTACAAAGGTGTGCATAGGACACTTTTAGACTGAAGGAACTACTCTGTATGGTACTGTAGTTTAGATGCACAAAACTTTACATTATGAATAGCATACTTTAATGCATGCAAACACACACACACACACACACACACACACACACACACACATAGTATTAACAAGGAAATTCTACCTGGCATGTTGACTGAGGCAAATAAAAAGACTTATATTGCAAAGGTAGAATGTAACTTCACTAAAAGGTGTGATGAAAAAAAGAATATGACCTAAGTAACCTAAAGTAACAACAATAATCTGCAAAATGACTCATTAAACAGATAATGAAGATTGACACTACCAGTGATTTCAAGTGCATTTCATGTATCCCCAATATGATGTTATGAGATCAGCTTACTGAATATTTGTGATATTCTTTCCCAAAACCTCAATTAAAAAAAAAAAATTCTAAGCATGAGAAAAACAGCAGACCAACCCAGACTGGGAACAATGTAAGGGACCATTGTTTAGTACTCTTCAGGAATTTCAAGGTTATGAAAAACAAGACTGATTAACTTCACAGATAAGAAGAGACTAAAGAAATATGTATGTTAAATGCAATGTGGTGTTCTAGATTAGATCTTGGAACAGGAAGAGGATGTTAATAGGAGAATTGGTGAAATCCATATAACATCTGTGGTTTAATGAATAGAACTGTTCCAATGGAAGTTTCTTGGTTTTAACAAGTGTTCCATGGTAATGTATGCTGTTTATAATGGAGAAAGCTGAGTGAGATGTATGAAGGAACTCTCTCTACTATCTGAATATCTTAAATTATTCTCAAATATGAAGCTGTGATGGGTTAATCTGGATTTTCAACTTGGAATAAGAAAAACCTAAGAGCCAAGATGGTGACACATACCTGTAATCCCAGTGGCTCAGGATGATGAGGAAGGGGGATTGCAAGTTCAAAGCCAGCTTAAGCAATTTGGCAAAGTCCTAAGTAATTTAATGAGGCCTTATCTCAAAAAAAAAAAAGGGGGTGGGGGGGTGGAGTGGGGATGTGGTTCAGTATTTAAGCATCCCTGGTATCAAAAGAGAGAGAGAAATAGAAACCTAAGATTAAGAGACATGTGTGTTGATGAGGGTATTTCCAGAAATCATTGATATGTGGGACAGCAAACTGAGGGGGAGAGCCCCCTAAATGAGAGCAGCACAGTCCTATATTTTTGGGAGCACCAGTGGAATAAAAGTTGGAAGAAGGTGAAAGCTGATGCAGACACAAGCTTCATTCTTCTTGAGTGTGTGCATCAGTGGCTACTGTGATCATGTGAGGACAAAGGACTCCAGCACCTTCAGTCTTCTAAAGTAGAGTAACACAGAAATTGCCAACAGTAGTAGGGTTGTTGCTGTGACTAACCTGAACACATGATTCAGAAGCCTTTAGGGGGAATTCCTTTTTTGGGAGGTGTTTAGAAAAGTTGGGAGATGCAGGCTAGGGAAGCCTTAGAATATTGTAAACAGAACTTAAATGGTAATTTTGATTGGAGCTCAGAAGACCATAATGCTGATAAAAATGTGGACTTTAAAGACAGTGTTAATAAGGTTTCCGAAGGGAATGAAGATTCTACTGGAAATTGGATTAGAAGGCATTCATGTTACATTCTGCCAAATAACTTGTCTACGTTTTGTCCATGTCCTAACATTTTCTGTGAGTCTGAATTTAAAGATGATGTACTACTAATTAACCTGATGAAAGAAATTTCAAGGCAGCATAGCATTCAGGCAGTGAATTGCATGGGAATTGCTGGTGGCTTTTAGCCAGATTTTCTGTAAGAATTGGAAGGAGAAAGCAGGATGGAAGGTTTTGAAAAACTTGCTGTTTGGCCAGAAACATGCTTGTAAAATTGGGACTAAGAAAAGCATGGTTGTTGAAGGGATTATGGCTACTAAAGAGAAGCTAAATACTTTACACAGAGAAAAATAGGAAAGATACCTTGAGGGCATCTCAGGGATCAGAAATACCATACCCACTGCAGGCACAAGGATGTAAAAGTGAAAATTCATTTGAGAAGAGACTATGAAGACACCCTGCTTGCACAATGAGGGTCTATAAAGTTGTTTCCCCAGTATTTGGTTTACTATGCTCAGTCACCCAGGCATTCCAAATTTGCTGCATCTCTAGTGAAAGGAGGCATAGCTCCTGCTAGAGTTGACTACAAACCTTGGCATCATCCATGTGGTGCTGGTTCTGCAGGAAGGATGGCTGCTGGAGTTAAGGGGTCATGGAAGCTTTCACCAGAATTCTGAAGGAAAGCATTGGAGGTCAAGCAAAATGTAGCAGGGTCAGATTCCTTGGGGGAAGGCCCTGAGAGGGCTATCCATGAAACTGTAAGAAGGAAATCACAGCTCAGCAGAGATTCCTTGTATTAAGAGATACCAGTAAGGTAGAATATCTCCTGAGGAAAACTGCTGGCTACAGACAAAGCCAGTGTAAAAGAGGTTATGAGGGCTGCATCCAGCAAGGGCCTAAAGATGGGGTTTCCCAAGCAAGTTGATGAATGTACTACATATGGTAGACATGAAACTACAAAAATTGTTTACACAACTGGGTTTCAGTCTTGCTTTGTTCTGTCCCCTTTCTATACCTCTGTTTCTCCTTTTTGGAGTAGGAATGTTTGCTCTGTGTCATTATATATTTTTTTATAAATATGTGTGTGTGTATATGTGTGTGTGTGTGTTTGTGTGTGTGTGTGTATATATATATAAATAACTTGTTTTTGATCATTACAGAGGCTCAAAGTCAAGACTTGAGTCTCAGAGGACTTTGGGAAACACTGAAACAATCTGGCTGCCAGCATACCCATATTTATGAATGAATTATTATATAAAAAATTCCTGGGTAACTATTTAACTTATTGAGTGATATTTTTGAGTACAAAATATATTTTGGAGGTTTTTTCACAATAATTTTCTTAGTTTTAGGAATGTTGTTATTAAAAAAAAAACACTTTTTAGCAGTCAGTAAAAGAACTGATCAGGGGAAATATTTAAAAGGCTCAAGTTCTGGAGCCCACATTTTTCATTCATTTGGGATAGACCCAGGAAGGACAATAAAAGCAATTCCCAGAGCGTAGTAGTTTGAATATTGGATTGAGAAAAACTGATATAAATAGCATTAATCATACTAATATGCAGCCAAGGTTGAGAGCTAAGTGACTAAGAAAGCTAAGGAGAAGAAGAAAAACTAATAACTACCACAGCATGTAGAATTGTGAAATGATGGCTCAAATAGACATTGGTCAGTGGAAGGTTGAATTCTCTGGCAAATGCTTGGAATGCAGATTTTGTTTGTGGGTGGCAGATGCCAATGCCTATTTATGGAAATGTGGTGGCATATGGATATTTTTCAATTAAACTAGGGCCAATCGTCCACCAGGTGTTGAGAGAATATCTAGAGACAGAAGAGTGATTTTTCTAAGAAAACAACTATGAGTATGCTTTAGCAGGTGAATAGCTGACCAGTCAAGCACCCAAAAACATGTAGTTCTCTTTTATTTATTTGTTCTTATTGGTTATACATGATAGTAGAATGTATTTTGATATATTATACATATAAGGAGTGTAACTTCTCATTCCTCTGGTTGTACATGATGTACAATTACATTGGTCATGTAATCACATATGCACATGGGAAAATAATGTCCGATTCATTCTATTTTCCTATTCCTATAGCTCTTCCCTTCCTTCATTCTCCTTTCTCTAATCTAAAGTACTTCTATTCTCCCCTCCCCACCCACTCTCCTTATTGTGAGTTAGCATTGCATATCAGAATATTTGGCCTTTGTTCTTTTTGGGATTGGCTTATTTCATTTAGCATGATTATCTGCAGTTCCATCCATTAAGGCAAATGCCACAATCTCATTCTTCTTTATACCTGACTAATATTCGTGTGTGAGTGTGCGTGCATGCGTGTGTGTGTGATATTTTCTTTATTCATCTGTTGAAGGGCACAGAGGTTGGTCCCATAGTTTAGCTGTTGTGAATTTAGCCGCTATAAACATTGATGTGGCTGCATCACTGTAATATGCTGATTTCATGCATAATTTTTATTTTGGGATATGCCAAGGAGTAGGATAACTAGGTCAAATGGTGGCCATTCCAAATTTTCTGAGGAATCTCCATACTGCTTTCCAGAGTGGTTGCACAAATTTGCAGTCTCATCAGCAATGTTTAAGTGTACCTTTTCCCCCACATCCTCACCAAAACTTATTGTTTCCAGTACCTCACCTTAAGAGGGAGAGAAATAATAACAGCAACTATTGCAAACAATATACAGCCTTAAACCAAATAGCTCCTACTAAGACATCTACAGTTTTGTCACAATAAACAGAAGTGATATGTTTAGTTATTGCCTACAATAAAAACAGTAAGTTTGCAAAAGCTTTTACAATTTCAAATGGTGGACAAAGAACACAAGCGGTTAGGATGTGATGTTTTGAGGCAGGAGGAGAGAAGATTGAATTAAATAATTAAAGAAAGAGTGAAAGAGGCAATAATAGAGGTTGGCTGTCTCCATATCCCAACATGCCTCAGTCCTCCTGAGAATGGGGATTTCTTTAATTTCCTTATTGCTTTACTGTGTTTGTGGATGAACTGTTCTGTTTGTGCCTCCAGCCACTGCTGAAGCTGTGAACCTGGGGATTTCTTCCTTATTTCATTATTCAATCTCCTGTGTCCCCTGTCTGTTTTGAGTGTCCAGTATTAAATTCCAGTAAATTCCCCCCCTAATTTTTGTTTATTTACCCACCTTGCTGAAAAGCTGCCAGTCTGCTTTTCTTGGTGTCACACCACGGATCTGCCCTGGAAGTGAGCTCTTTATTCTGCCATCTTCCTCTCTCCCTTTAGTTCCTCTTAAGATGATTTTGTCCTTAAAAGCTTTTTTTTTATTATTATTTTTAATTTTTTTTAGTTATAGGTGGACACAATATCTTTATTTTGTTTGTTTATTTTTATGTGGTGCTGAGGATTGAACCCAGACCTCACTTGTGGGAGGCAAGTTGTCTGCCACTGAGCCACAACCCCAGCCTCTGCTTGAAAAGCTTTTAAAGCAAGGTTTACTTAACATAACTGTATCAAAATCTAAATAATAAGTCCTATGCATATTTTAGTCAGCTCTTTCGCTGCTATGACTAAGGGACCCTACTGGAACAACTGTAGAGGAGGCAAAGTTTACTTGAGTGCCCAAAGTTTCATAGGTCTTAGTCCATACAAGGCTGGTCCATTCCTTGGGGTTAAAGGTGATGCAGAACATCATGGAGGAAGAGTGGGAGAGGAAGCAGCTCCCCTCATGATCAGAAAGCAGAGAGACTCCACTCTCCAGATACAAAGTATATACCTTATAGCCACGCCCCCAATGAAGGAACCACACCCAACCCTCCTCCAGTTACCACTCAGTTTACCCCATCAGGGATTAATTTACTAATTAGATTAATGCTATAACCCAATCATTTCTCCTCCAAACTTTCTTGCATTCTCACATGTGACATTTTGGGGGACACCACATCTAAACCACAACAATGCAACATTTGTTGGTAAGCAATAGTCTTTCCATTGAGCCTTTTAGACCTTTCTGACAGCTTAGAAAAATAATCTGTTGTGCACAACTGAGTGATGGCTTTGGTGTCTCCTCACCATTTTATCATTGGGGGTGCCAATTCCTCTACCTCCATGAAGATAGGGGAGCACACACATTGGTAGCATCTACTTTCTTTTTTAGAGTCAGAACATCATCTTTTTTCTAATTTTATTAAATGATGTTAATAGCAAAAAGTTTACTCACCTCTTGGATATACATTTTGAGAGTAGCAATTTCTTGAAATTAAGATTTTCATTTTGCATATTTCTCTCATCTTTTTTCTGTACTTCTGTGCAACATTTCTTAAAATGGAGATGTTCATGCCTAATATGTCAAATTGACAGTTGTTTGCTTGTTTTATAAATGTAAGTCCTGTGTGGAAACAGTAGGTAGTGGTTAATTTCGAGTACATTTTAAAGATTAAGATAAATTCGCCTTGCTTAACAATTATTCCATTGAAATGAACTATTATCTTACAAGAAGTTTATAATATCTTAATATAGCAAGTAAAAATTAACTTGTATATTTGTCTTTTTCCCCAAGTTGCTTTCTTTAGTTTGTTTTATTGGGCTTCAAAGGAGACCTCACTGAGGAGTTATTAGAATATGCATAATTTTTTGTTAGTTTCCAAAACTTTACAAGAGAGCTATTTAGTAGTATATTCAAATAGCTGTGCACTAAGAAAAACACTTTCTTAGGGTCTCTGATTTGCTATTGGTCTAAATTCCCCTTTCTTGTCCTTCTTGATTTTTCTGCATATATAATTTTTGCTTTCTCTCTTGCTCTCATTTGTATAGTTCTGGTTAAGTCAAATTCTCTATAAGTTTCTCATTTGTATTCTAATTTTAGGAGCTACATTAATTCCATAAGCCAATATGATGTGTTTAGCTAATAGGCCATACATCTAACTAGACGATAGAGTTGAAAAAAATATGTCCCTAATTGCCTACCTTATAGGTAGATATTGTAGAATTTATAATTTCAGCATAGGAAGTGATAGATCAGGAATCGATTTTAAATGTTTTATTGAAGAATTAACCATTTGAACATTTTACAAATAAGTGCACAGTTAAATTGATGAAATTCATTTCAGGCCTTCTCAAAAGCTCAAACAAAAATTGTATTTGAGGTTTTAAAAACAATTTCCAGCATTATTTATCTATATATGAATGAAAAAAGAATTAAAGAAGCTGATAATGAAATAATAATCATAGGTATTTCTTCAGTTTTAAAGCAGAATTTAATATCCCATTTTACTGAAATAGCCAACTGCTGCTTTTGCTAGGAAATTCATATAATTAGCTTCCAATTGGAATGGAAATTCTGCTACGTTTCATCTATGTCTACTTCTACTTGCCATATACACAAGACTTTTATTTTTGTTGTTCTAGAAAGTGGCACAACTTTTCTGAAACTGCAAATCACAGAAAAGATCTCTTTTCTCCTTAAATCTTTCTGTATAGCAATTCCTTCCATGAATTTATAGGTTAATATCAATAGCCATGTCAGGACCACAGACAGGTGAAGGACCAGAGATTCACATATGGAGTAAATTCTTTCTAAACATTTTTTTCTAGCAGCAGTTAATTATGTATGGCTTACAGAACTCTATGACATGTACCAGCTACTTGTTCTTCATTGTCTGAGGAGTTGGCCAGGAGCTGAGCTGTAGAACCGAGGAAAGCATCCCTTACCTTCTTAATACTAAAAGGCCCCCCAAGCAAGTTATTAATAGGCATCCTCTACGGTGGATCCCTGTAGGTGATGATTGCAGCAGAAGTTGACATTTCCCTACTTCCTCAGAATAATAGAGGCTTTCCTCTCTCCTGCATAGAAAAATGTCAGGCACATACACTACAGTAATCCCTTACTTCTAAGAGATGCGTATTTTCATTTCATTGTGGTTTAAATGTGCAATTCCCTAAAACTTACACTAATGATTTTGAGCATCATTTCATATGCTTCCCTGCCATGTACTTATTCTTTGATGAAAAATTTATTCAAATATTTTCCTCAATTTTTAATTGGATTGTTCATTTTCTAATTTTTTAGTTTGGAAAGATCATAATGTGATGTTTATACCTCCTTTATTAGATTATATGATATAAATATTTTTCTCCACATATTGGCTTGTCTTTTAATTCTCTTAACTGTGTTTCAAAAGAGAAGAAATTTGGGATTTAAATGAAATCCAATTTATGAATTTTTTAATTTGTTTTATGCTCTTGATGCCATATCCAGTAAATCTTTGCTAGATTCAAGATCATATTTCCCATTTTCTTTATAAAGTTTATTTTTTTATGTTTAGGGCTTTGTTCCATTTTTAGTTAATTTTTGCATCTAGATTTATGCAGATTTCATATTTTTTGTACATAAGTAACAAATTTGTTATAGCACAAGTTCTTGAGACTTTCTCCACTGAATTTACTTAGCACATTTGTTGAAAAGTCAATTGTTTATGTCTGTGGGCCTCTTTCTGGTCTGGGATTCTGTTCCATTGATCTATTTTCCTGTCTTGATGACAACTCCATTCTGCTGAATTACTGAAGTGTTATAATATGTTCGGAAATCAGGTGGTGCTGGTTTTCTTCTAACTTTGGGTCTCTTATGTTTTACTCTTTTTTTTTTTTTCCAGAGTTGTGGCAATTTTAGATTCTTTGCTTTTCCTTGTGAATTTTTTAATCAGATTGTGGATTTCTGTTTTGTTTTTGTTTTAAAAGAGAGGGTGATTTTTTTTATTGTTGTTGCATTGAATTGAATTTGAAACAATGAACAACTTAACAAAATTGAGGCTCCTGACTCATGTACACAGTATCTCTCCATTTGTTGAGGCCTCCTTAAAATTTTTATAGCAATATCTTCCATATTTTAATACATGGAAGTTAGTTAGCTTACCTTTTATCAGATTTATCACTGATTATTTTATATATTTTTTTGCATTTTCTTAATCTCTTTAAATACATGAGAGTCTTAGAAGAGTATCTCTTTGTCTTATGGTTGCTTTGAATACAACTGGGATTGTTTCTGTAAGGACAAAGAGGATATTGAGTAAGCAGGTAGAAATGTCTTGCATATATACATATAAATTTAACCCTTTTGTAACACAGTACCACAAAAAATAAATAACCGAGCCAAAATAATCCATAGCTTTTTTCACAGATAAATTGAAGCCATGGAGCTAGGGTTGGCATCAGGTAGATAATCTGAGATTGTTTACTTCTTGAGGTTCTGATGGAACTGATTTAGCTAGAAAATATAATTCTATGTTAATGAAACAGATTTTATATTCAGCTCAATTTTAGAAAAAAATACTAAATGGTTTATCTTAGTTTTTGTAAAATGGATATGACCAAGACCAATCACTGCTTTAGGTCATTTGTGTTTCATTGGTTAATGGAGTTCAGCATTAAAAAGGATACTATAGCCCTATTTAGTCCAACCTCTTCATGTTTTGGATGAAGAAATTATGACACAAATAAGCAAAATAAATTCTTAAATTTATAATGGTATCTAGTCTATTGTCACCCACTTGCTAGTCCTATTATTAATTTGAAGAACTTTGATTTTTCCCCATAATTGTATAATAGTTATATTCCTATTCATGGGGTATAAGAGTTCCTTTTTTCAACACCCTCACTAACATTCATTTTTACTTTCTGATAATAGCAATTTTAAGAGGTGTGACATGATAAATCATGTAGTTTTAATTTGATTTTACCTGATTGTTAGTGAAGTTGAACATTTCCTCATATATTCAATGAAATACTGTCCAATCTTGAAATAGAAGGAAATCTTGTCACATTTAACAACATGTATGAATGTGAAAGATATGCTAAGTGAAACAAGCCAGGCAAAAAGACAGTACTGCCTGATGTCACTGCCTGATGTGGAACCAAAAATGTCAAACTCAGAGAAACAGAATAGAATGATGGTTCCCAGGGGCTGATGGAATGGGGAAAAGTTGGTCAAGAATACATAATTTACATTAGGCAGGATGAATAAATTCCAGATATCTATTGTGCAGCCTAATAATTTTCGTTAATAATAATGTACTATGTTTTTGAAATTTTCTAAATAGATCTTAAATGCTTTTACTATATACATATAAAAACAACTATATTTGGTTTATATCAAAACATCACATTATATTATAAACGTGCAATTTTCATTTATCAATGCTACCTCAGTAAAGGTAGTGATGGAAGAGAATGTTTACATTGATTGCCTGGTAACAAAACCTATGTGCTTTTATTTCCTGCTAGTTCATATTATATGAATTGCATGAGTCAGAAATAAAGTCCTTAAATCAAAAGTGCAAGTTTCAAATTAGTTTTTGCTTCTCATGACAAAATGAAAAGTTTGAAACCTGCTCATGTAAGACATTGACTCTGATACTGACTTACCATGATAGACATGAATCCACAAATAATTAAGTTTACCTCTCTTTCTCTACCCACAGATTTTCTCACCTGGTTTTTATTCTCTACCACCTTTCCATCCTTGCACATACCTTCCTGAATTCATTCTATTTTTTGCAGCAAATGAAAATATACAGAAATTTCTCAACCCCATACTCTCTCTTCCTTTCACATCGTTTAAAATGACTAATGATTCATTTGTATACATATAAAAGTATAAATTGCAAAAGTTTTTTTTTCTTTTGTCATTTTGGCAAATTATGAAATGTTAGGCCTTGCATTGATTCCATATTCAAATGAAATTTGTGAATTCTATACTCTTCATAATTAGTTTTTAATAAAAGTACTAACAGTCATAATTAGTTTTTAATAAAAGTACTAACAGTCATCTTATAGTACAGAGATTAACTAGTCAAGCCCAAACGGTTTCTTTCTAATTGTATGTTTTATGCCCTTCAAGGCTATAGCTAAATTACTCAAGTTTGGACATTATCGATTTCTCCTTTCTTTCCATACTGCCACCATATGTAGTGGATTGGCAGAAATTGACTTGACTACATAATTCTTGTCGTACTTAAGAGCCAAAGAGGAGTAAGCTAAATTCATTAATATAATGTTTGTGAAATAATTCAAGGAATAATGTGTTAGATTGAGAAGGAGATGTAAAATTCAAAGCATGTATTGTTATCTAGAAGTGATTTTCCTTAGTTATTCATTTAGCTTCAGTCCCAGATTATTTACATAACAAGATAATGGCTTTTTAAAGGCAATGTGAGAATTAATTTAAATTTCACAAAGCCCTCTGAGACACTCAGTTGAAAGGTTCTCCATAAATGGCAGGTATTATAAGCAGGCTAGTAAAAAGAAACATAATAAAGCTGCTCATGCAGTGTCCTGTAATAGAAACTGTATTGATAAGTAAATGCAAAGGTTAGTGCTATTTATAATTTATGTCTAAGGAGAATGGATCATGAATAATGATGCTTTCCTGTCTATATGAGTCTAAAAAACACAAATGTAGCCATAGCAATGATGAAACTTACTGTTCCACCTAAGGAGAAATCTGAAATCAGTAACTCAGACGCAATGAAATGGTAAAAAAAGATGAAAAAAGGACAGTATCCTTAATTGAGCCATGAAAAATATAATAACTGATGAGCTTGAGTATATCTTTCAAAATCTACAAAAAAAGGCTTTGAAAATAGAAAAAAATAATCCTTGTTCACCTGGGTGTATGGAACTTGAAATTAGCTTCATTGTTAATTCTTTCTTTGAGACTCTTTTGATTTATTATAGGAAAAGTTTAAACTTTCTTTTGACTACATTTATACAAAGTGACAGAAAACTGTATAGTTTTATAGATCTTGTACAAGCAGAATCCTTTAAGAATGTGAGAGAAATAAGCACTTATGTGCACACACACAAAGTAGACAAACTTAATGATAGAAATTTTCATTTCAAGATAGTCTTTGAATCACACACTTAGAATAAAAATTTTAAAAAGTAACTTTAAGAGTTTTTTATGATCAAATCTCAGCTTTTATTGCTCATGTATTAGTTTGTTGTTGCTGCTGTAATAAATCAACAAAAATTTAGTGGCTTAAAAGAATACACATTTATTACCTTAAATTCTGAAGATCAAAAAATCCAAAATGGATTTTTATGGGCTAAAACTGGGGTGTCAGCAAGGTTGTGTTCCTTTCTAAATATGCTACATGACACTCTTTTTTTTTTCCTGTTTTTTTTTCTTGTCCGCCTTCTAGAGGCTACCATATTCTTTGGCTCAGGACTCTTATATTTTCTAAGTCAGCAATGGCTGATCAAATCTCTTCATGTCACATCATTCCAGCACTGACTTGTCTGCCTTCCTTTTCTCTCTTAATGTCCTTTGTGAGTACATTGGGCCCCCTGGATAATGCAAGATCATCTAATTAGAAACCTTGTTTCCATTTTCTGTCTTAACTCCACTTTGTCATTCACAGGTTCTGCAGACTGGGACCTGGGCACTTGGGGGAGTCCAGTCTTCAACCTATTACATTCCATAAATGGAAGTATGAGAGTGTCATAGACTTTTAGAGACTATGGTAAATGACACGCTAATTCTAAAATTTACCACTCTCATTTCCTGTTATCAAATTTTGGCAGTACTTTAGTTGGCAAACATTTATTTCTTTATTTCAGTGAAGTATCCCTTTTAATTTTGAATTTTTGTTTCTAAATTTTCTAAGCATCCATCTTTCCGACTATGCAGCCAAAAACCCAACCAATAAACACTTGGTAATATCTACCATAGGATGTGAAGGGAACCATGGTTTAAAATGACTTAGAGGGTTTTTGGTTTTTTTTCAGACAAACTCAAATGTTGTCCCATTTGGTTAACATCCTCCCTTTCCCATTCCACCTCCTCCTTTCCCACCTCTGGTAGCCACCTTTCTAGTCTGTTTCCATGAGATCAACATTTTTAGATTGTACATATGACTGAGATCATGTAGTATTGGTCTTTCTGTGCCTCATTTGTTTCACTTAGTATAATGCCCTCCAATTCCATCTATGTTGTTGCAAATGATAGTTCATTTTTAAGTCCACATAATATTCTATTGTATATTCTATAAACATATTATTTGTCAACTACAAATGAACATGTTAACATTTACTATGTGTATCAAAACATGTTACTGTACACTTTAAAGACAGTCTCAGGGGAAACAATGGAGGAAAATAACTTCAAGATGCTGGTTTAATTGTTATGTGAAATTCAGAGGACTTTCCCTCTCTACCACCCAGGAGCCCCTCAGGAGCATTCTCTGCTAGATGCATTTCAAATGCTCCTTCTAATGACAGCTTAGTATTAAGTACAGGCATCAAAAACAAAATTGAGAAATAGTATGCCCTCCTTACTTTTCTTTCCTTGCCCTCTCCTCAGCCTCCCATTATACAAATAACAAAACTCTTCATCTTTTTTTTTTTAACCAAGATAATGGTAAGAAAGTATATGTAATTGAGAGAATACTTCCCTTTTCTTTTATTGTTTCATTTCCCCCCCCCCCAAACAACCTTTCATACAAAAAAAATGTACTACACAGAAGGAAGGAGACATGTAGTTCTCTGTTATGCCAAGTACACATTTGGTGAGGGGTTGGTAGTTTGATCAACCCCATATTGTAAATTCCAGGGTTCTTTTCAGGTTTGAAAGTAAAGGGAACTGGATTTATCCCAGGGGCAGGAGGGTTGACCAAAGACTTAATGTTAATCTCTTGGTACACAAAAGAGCCTTGTGTGAGTGAGGGTGAGCAGGTGCACCTTGTTTCAGCTAAACAGGACAGGAAGCAGTGACATTACATCAAAGGAGTAAGTTTATTAAAACACTGGGTAATGTTACCAAGGATGTAGATCTCTGAAAAAAAAAATATCCAATTCATCTTTTCCCCCTAAGTGAGCTCTGATATCAGAAAAAAATATATGGTACTTAACATCTGATAAATGTGTGTTTGTGAAATGAAGTAAGTTCTGGTAGACCTTTGTCTATACATATGATCTCAAGATCCTAAGCTCTCAAAAAAGGTACTAGAAAGGTTCACAAGGAGTAAGTTAGGAATCTTTGCTATATTATAATCTCTGTCATTTGAATATAAAAGATAGAGAAATGTCAATTGAACCTAGAAAGTCAAGGTTTCTGAAATAGGCTGTGCTTATTTGAAGAGATGTTTCCTCACAGATTTGCTTAGAACATTCTTTGTTTCAAGGACATTTGTTTGTGAGTAAAAATGACTTTTAATCATAAACTAAGACATGATTTTAGCTAATAGCATCTTTTAGTCCCTCATTCCTTCGTACTCTGTTTTAAAGATGCATTTTCAAGACCAATCCACCACTTATTTGGATTTGAGATCACTTGATCGTGCTGAGCACAGGACTTCTCTCTAGGGTATATACAGCTGGAGAGAGGGGTATTCTTTACTCAAGGGTATGAACATTTTATTATGTCATTTCCTGGCTTAAAACTCTCTTTCATATTATGTCATTTCCTGGCTTAAAATCATCTTTTGACTGTGAATGTATGATGTTGTATAAACTCTTTAGCAAAAGACTCTTTAAAAAAAACAAAACAAAAAAAACAAGTGTATCTGTAATCCTTTCTGGTCCCATTCATAGGCACAACCTTCCAATTTTCTCTTCCTCCCTGCTGTTGCACATAGTGTCTGTTGCTCACTCACATCTTCCTCCATTCCTCAAACAGAATTTCTCCCTGAAGCCATTGGCATCCAGCCTCTCGAACTTTCTTGTTGAGCTTTCCAGTGACTTCTGTTTCTCAACAAAGCAATGGCATTTTGGACTCCACCGTGCTTGACCTTGATGATCATTTGGTGCTGATGGCCACTTTCTGTTCTCTCCCTCTTGAAAATGGCACATTACACTCCTGGTTTTCTTCTACCTTCTTGGCCTCTGGTCTCACTTATAGAGTCCTCTTCCTTTTCCTACTTTTTAAAAATTGGCATCCTACAGAGTCTTCTCAGTAACATAAGAGGATGTAAAGAGCAGAAAATGATATAAATACATTGATTGAGGTTCTTTTTCTGTCAAGCCATAGAAACCGAGGGCAGGTAGGTTCAGGGAACAAGGAAACAGCTGAATAGCCAAGTGTGGGCAGAGCTTGAGAACTTAGGGTGCTGGGAACAATGTCAGCATTGGGATTGTATGCCTTGCCCTAGGGACCATTGTGTAAGAATTCAATTGCAATTGCCCTGTGCCTTTATTTCTCATCCCTCTCCCTGTGTTTGTCTTGTAAATCTTATATTCTTAAACTTTTAGAGGAAGCAGTAATTCCCCTATGAAGGAATCATGGGAAAGGGGAGTAATGATTTATCTAGCCCTTCTTCTTTTCTAGCTTTTTCCTTCTAACATTTTTTAAATTTTCATATGTTTTATGTAAAAAAAAAAAAATTGAGAAACTTCTAGTGTCCATAGATCAGGTAGTTTAGTTCATGTGAAATACACCCAAATTCACATGGGTCAACATTAATCAAGGTATCTCAATAGAAAAGAAGCAATTTAGAGTTACCAGATGATAGAGGTGCATCTTAAGCATCTTAAGAGAAAAATCCTTCAGAACCCCATGCAACTCTAAACACATTTGCATGTGTACATTAAATTGACAGAACTTTAAACAAAGCCTAAAAAACTATTTTTCTGTTTGTTTTTAACCACACCTTAGCAAAGATTGCAAGTCATGTTGACATTTTATCATGAAGAAGATGCACTGGCTTTATATTTCAGATAAGAAATCATTAAAAAAAAGTGTCATGCTAACTGATAAGACATTTAATGTGTTGGTAACAAAAATAAGCTAGAAGCAGGAATGTATAAAGGTTAAGAGAAAAAATGGCAAAGAACAAAATAGTTTGCTCAATAATAAGAAGTTAACTATTTTGTACAGAGTTATAGTGTAATTTAGCTGTGAACTTATGATACAAAAAAACTCTAGTAAATTTTTTAATCTGTTAAATATTTTAATTATTCAGACAATCAACAATAGACACATCAGTCTGTACACAAATTACATCCTATTAAAGTGGAATTGCTTATCATGAAAAACAAATTCTTTAAACACTTAGGTACGAATTAAAGATTTATGAAGCAAACAGTCTTAATATTTCTAGTTAGATACTACTAAATGCTGGGCTGGGGATGTGGCTCAAGCGGTAACGCGCTCGCCTGGCATGTGCGGGGCGCTGGGTTCGATCCTCAGCACCACATAAAAATAAAATAAAGATGTTGTGTTCACCAAAAACTGAAAAATAAATATTAAAAAATTCTCTCTCTCTCTCTCTTCTCTCTCTCTTTAAAAAAAAAGATACTACTAAATGCTATAACAAGCAAATGACAATATTTCAGGTATTCAAAACAATATTACTAAAATGAGTGTTTACATTGGTTGTTCCAGAGAGAAGGGTGACTTTCTTCCACATGGTGATTTGGGGCTCTGGTTTCTTCTGTTTCTTTCACTTCCTATGTGGCTTTGGTGTTCTCTGCATTCAACTGACAGAGGTGAGAGAGATGAAGAAGGTAAACCTGTGTATTAATCATATTCCCCAAAGTGACACTGTATCACTTCTCTTTCACACTTCATTACCTAGAACTTTTGCATGTTCCTACTCAGATGCAGGAGGATCCAGAAAATACAGTCCTTGACTGACCAGTTGCTTTACTAGCACCAGTTGTATACTAAGAAAGCATGAATCCTGGTGAAGAGTTACTTGATCTTCTGTAGTTCATCCCACTAGTTACCAGATAGCTTTTGACCCTTTCTTCTGTATATAGAACACATTCAGGGGAAACAGCCCCAAGTCCTAACCCATTCTTACATGCAGTCTAGCATCTATACCAGGTTTAGCTATTGCTCTTTGCATCGTGACAACCTGTAAACGAAAGTTCATGCTACCTGCCTACTGTTCCTCTCTTCCTCCCATCCTTCCCTAACACAAATCCAGTGTACAACAGTACAGCAGGGACAGAAGAGCTACAGTTAAGTTTCCCATTTAAAAAATGGAAAAATGAGAAACATATAGCAGTAATTATTCAATACCAACAATGAAATCCTGTTAAGACCCCTTTCCTGGAGGTGTTCAAGACCTCTTGATTAGACCTGTATTGTATATTGAATTCCTTTGTCTTGTATTATCCATGGCCCTTGGAGCGCTGAGCCTTGGGAGATTCTTCCTTGCCTGTTAGCATTTACAGCTAAATCACATAAAAGGTTGAGACTACTTTCTATATGTGCAATTTGGAAGTCTAAGGGAGAATAAGTTCAGGGTAGATTTTCCAGTGCAATTCTCTTAGAAACATAGGTTTCATTATCTGTGGGCCTGTCTGTTACATGTGCCAGTGTTCACAACTTTATCAGTCTCTCCAGAAAAACAGAAACCATGCCAGGCTTTTCAAATGGAGGGACCTTAACACAAGGAATTAACTCTACATATGGTAGGACAGAGAAACTAAACGGACATGTCAAAGAAACCCCAAGATTAGCAACAGCAAGTAACTGCTGCATATTCTAGAGATAGAATGATAATAGGCAGATGTGATGTTATCAGAGCTGAGAGTCTGGTAATAAAAGACTGTGGGCTCCTTAAGGGGTTTCATATTCTTTCACCTGGGTGTATATCCACATAGTGAGCACTCCCGTGTTATTTAATTGAACAGAGCTGAATCATAACCCCTTTCACTGACTTCCGTCAGAAATGTCCATCAGAAAAATAAGAGAGAAACAATTGTATGAAATATTGGGATGATTCTTAATTTGCAGATCAGCTATAATCAGTTATTTGGGGGCCTCATTTAGTAACTTATTGTTAGCATTTAGAGAAGGAGAAATTGTTTTAAAAAATATGTATTTATTTCCTGTATAAGACTTTTAAAATTGGAACAATACCAATTTTAAATAAACATAGAAGGAAGAGTTTTAAAAGAATAAAGTCTGTATGTAGGTGGCTCTTGCCAAAGTATATATACATGTATATATATTTTAAATAACCTATGGGGAGGAGGAGAGGAAAAGCCTCTCAGACTTGCTAGGAATATCATAGCTAGAGAGAATGTATAGCTCTTAGTCTTTGATTTTGTTTTTGTTATTGTTCTTTTGGAATCAGCTTGTAAGTTGATAAAGCTATTCCTTGGTCTACTGGTATAAGCCAAAAGCTATCAACTTATTTTTTCTTTATTATCATTTAAGAATCTGTAAAATGTTCTACTGGGTATTTTAGCAAAACAAACAAATCAATATTAGAGTATGATCACAATTTTGTAAACAAGGCACATGCCATTTTGTCTGTCTTAAATGTCCTTTGTGTGCTTCAGACTGTGGATGTGCCAGACTCATCAGAGCAATGACTTTTAGGAAAGGCTTGAGAAAAGTCTAAAAATAGTGGCTACATTTAACAACTCACAAGCTGAGGATGGTTTGAGAAGGTTTTGTGATGGTGTTGTCTTTCCTAAAGAAAAAAGAGTGCCTTGTTTGAAGATTTTCAGTAACTACTTTCGCTTATACATGGGAATGAAGGTTTTTTTGAAGGGGAATAAAGAAAAACTTCAGCTGCCATGTATGCTTTAAAAACATCTTCACATACCTGTGCATGTTAGTAGTTCTCCATTCATACCTACACTTGAGGTTTATTTGCTTTCCCTGTTGATTTAAGCTAAGTATGACTTAAATTATAGTATGTTGCACTTCGTGCCTTGGTTTATCTTGTACTGGGGATTGAACCCAGGGGAACATGACCCATGAACCACATCCCAGCTCTTTTTATTTATTTATTTTTATTTTGAGGTGGGGTCTTGCTAAGTTGCTTAGGGACTTGCTAAGTTGCTGAAGCTGACTTTGAGCTTGCAATCTTCCTCCCTCAACCTCCCCAGCCGGTGTGTGTATGCCACTGCACTTGGCTAGTGCTTTTGTTTTAAATGCCCCAGTAAGGCTTAGACATGGGCTCTGTTTAAGCAGGGTTAAGTCTGAGTGAAAAGATGGCTTGTCTGGGTGGTACCTAATGTATGAAGAATGAACTTTGCTTTCTTGGGTTGATTTTTCCAAGCATTAAAAAATAATCACTTCCCTTGAAGATGGCGGCGAGGGGAGTGCATTACCCCCGTGTGCTGCTTCACTGTGTGGGAGTATGACAAGTCAGGACGGCTAAAGGATATCTTGTTAGGAATTTCCAGCAATAGTGGGGTGCTCCGGAACCTGGAGGAAGGATTTCCATCGCACGAGGATCGGCTACCGGGACTCAAACGCGAGAGGTTTGTCGCACGGAGGGTAACTGCTTATTCAGCAAATCGCCCCGCGGCGAAAGTCTGCAGTGTGCGCTGGGATAGAGACGCAGGGTTACAGCGCTGCAGTTTCTGCCAGCCGCGCAAGCACCGTACTCAGGGCTGAATTCTGGGTTCCAGACGGGGGAAGGAAACGGTCCTTCTCGGTTCTACACACCGGTCAGTCCACAGAGGAGGCCAGCAGCCACCATCTTGGTAAACTGACGTCACGTCCCCTGTTTTCGACTGACCGCAACTCATTCAGCCATAGATCAGGTAATTCCAGGCTACAATTCGCCTGTGGCTTGCAAACAGATTGCTAGGGTTCTGCGCCTGGGTGCTTCTAAGAACCTGAGCCTATCGGAGCGAACGCCGAGCGCGGGGCGCCCGAGTTC